>NC_034594.1:36932008-37078384 GCF_900095145.1 Mus pahari
AAAAAAAAAACATTTAAGATGGATTCCTGCATGTTATATTTCACTCCAGAAAGAAAGAAATGGTATTTTTTTACTTTAAATATATTGAAAGTTTATCTCCCTTTTTGTTTTGGAGACTAACCCCAAGGCCTCTCACATGCAAGAAAAACACTTGAAAATTTCTATATCTCAAGCTCTCCTTGCTGAAGTAAAATTCTGGACTCTTGGTGTTGAAGAATATCTTAAAGATTAGCCATCCCATTCTAGAATTCACCCTAAGGCTTGGAATTTTTAGGACCTTGGGTCAGACACCAGGGTGACCCCACTGAAGGGCTCCTAAGAACTCTGGCTTTTCTTCTCTAATACTCCACTGAACTGGGCCCTCAGCCAGCTCCTTCATCCTAGTAAAATGCATGTAGATGGGTCCATGCACCGTTATGTTGAGAGAGTCCCAGTGGAGGAACTTTGTAGATCAGGTTGGCCTGTGAATATGTCTACAGGGGCTTGCCCTTATTACTGATTGATGCCAGAAGATCCATTCTGGGGCTCTGAACTGCATAAGACAGAAGAAAGCTAGCAATAGCAAGCAAACAATATGTCTATGTTGTTTCTCTCTACCCTTCACTGTGAATAGGACGTGATGGGCTTCATGACTTCCTAATTTGGCTTCCCCTCCGTGATGGGTTTACCTAGACGTATAAGCCACATAAAGATGCTCTCCCTATGTTGTGTTTGTCACGATCTACAGTCACAGCAATAGAAATGAAACTAGAATAGCCTATCATCAATTTGGTTTTAAGACATTGCTTAAGCTTTCCCAATTCTTACATGGATTTCTCTGTCCTTCCCTTGGGAGAACTGGTCCCTCTCTGCCTGTGATACTGCATTTGCACTTCATGTCAATCTTCACTGAGAATCACTATGCACCAGGCGTATTGCAGATACTTGGCATTCAGAGGTGAAGACACACAAAGTACCTGTCTCCTTGGAACTTACATTTTGGTGAAAAAGAAATAAAGTTTAGCACTAGCAAGCCATTAAGAGGAGAGTACGGATCAGTAGTTACAGAAGTGATCTTTAGATCAGTTGTCAATGCACGTCCCTCTGAGGAAGTGACATTTGAGCAAGGACCAGCTGAAGATGAGGTGAAAACTCTACATGGCAACAAGACTCTCTATGGCCTCTTCATATTTCTGCTTTGTCCACGCAAGGTTCTGATTAACTTGAAGGCAAAAACAGTGCCTTCACTTATTGTTAGCTTTGTGTCACTGTAGAGGATCTGTGTGTGTAAGGGACACAAGCCAAAAAGGAAACGTTAATAAATTTGGTTTCATTGAAATTTGAAACGTCTTGTGTTATAAAGGGCACAATCACAAAAGTGATAGAAAAAACACAGAATGGGGAAATATTCACAAATTGTAGAGTTTTGATGTCTGAAGGCATGGAAAAAGAATTGAATTGATAGGTCTCCAAACACACACTTATGCATGAGTACACGTGAACACACACATACACACACACACACACACAAATAGACAATAAGGATATAAAACTTTCTCAAGAATACTGGTATTAGGAAAGTGGAAATAATGACATAACACTTCACAATCTCTGCAATGTATACAATCAAAACGACAATTACAAGTGTTGGCCCAGGTGTGGAGAAACAGGAGCTGCCACTCATGAGAACGTAAATGTTACAGTAGTTTTGAGAAATAATTCAGAAGTTCCTCAAAACGTTACCAGAGACACATACACAAGAGTACAGGAACACTTATAGCAACATTATTTATGATAGACAATAAGTGTAAACAACTAGAATGTCCACACATTGATGAATGGATAAAGAAAATGTCATGAAAATGTCTTATATCCATACAATGAAATGTCAGTCAGCCATAAAAAAGAAAGGAAGTTTGGCTGCATGCTATAACAAGGATGACCCTTGAAAACACTAAATGGCAGGTAGGAAAAAAGCAAGATGCAAAAGGTCATATTGTCTATGACTCCATTTCTAGGAAGTACCCAGAACACACAAATTCCTAGAGGCAAAAAGTAGATAAATTGTCTGTCAGGATTTGGGGTTGGAGGAAGAGGGAGTGACTACTGATGAACAGGAATCTTTACTTGCCATGTTGAGAGAACGTACTACAATTAGGAAATGGTAATCATATCCAACTTTATAAGTAAACAAAACAAAACACTACTCAATTGTACACTGCAAAAGAGTAAATTTATAGTATGTGAATTGAATCTTGGTGTTTTTTTTTTTTTTAATGAACAAATAAATAATAAAAACCTGAAAGAAGACACAAAGCTTTGTAAAGTTACAACAAACACAAGTTCTTTAGCTTCTGCATCTACTGCTTCATTGCCACAGTTTTCCCCATCCTTGCTCACGAGGCTGCCAGCTGTGCCCTCACTGGGGGAGTAGCCAGCCCATCTCACTTGAAGCCCGGAGCCAAGACAGAACCCTGGCCCCAAAGTCAGCCTTTCAGATTGGGAACTCATACACATTGAGACAAGGCCATAGCCGGTTCAGACAGCACTCACACATTTTCTAATTACAGACTCAGTACAGCCCAAAAATTCTGCAGGGAAAAAAAACAACTTAGAACAGAGGGTGTGTGAGTAAGTTCACTCTGTCACAAGCCAATCAAAGGTGGGTGAAGCAAGAGAAGGAAGAGAAGAGGGAGAGGGGGACTTTGAAGAAAATCAGCAAGTGCTTTTGATCCAGTTGTTTATGTCAGAAATCAATAGAGATGTTTTCCTTCATTTCGGAGAGTGAGAATTGGAATTTGTCGAAATTGGATCTTGAAGCACTTAGATTTCTTTCTTTTTTCCCTTTGGTACTGGAACAATGACACACATTCTGTTTACAAGAAGTGCTGAGTGCTGGGGCAAAAATTGTAGCAATTGTGGTGATTTTATTCTCAGCTCTCCGTTTCCAGGATTGTATAGAACAGGCTCAAAGGCACTAATGGATGCTGTACAAAGGAAACCCTTAAGATGTTTCTGGAAATATGTAAAATATTTCTCCTTGGTGAGCGCTTGTTTCTAGAACAACTGAACTATGTTAATAGGATGGTGTCAGAGAGAAACCACCATTGCAGGTTCTCCAGTTTATCATCTCAGAAGCAGGAAACACCTGCAGGAAATAAATGATCTCTGGATAAAACCTTTTTATGCAACAAACCAGAATGAGATAACTAAGTGCAGCTAGTTTGCTTTCTGTGACTTTGTTTTAAAATTAGTTCTGATTACTGCAGCTGCTATTTGTTTATCTAACAACAGAGCTTTGGTGTACTAAAGTCAGAGAACTTCAGGCCAGGACTGTGGTGTCTAAGCTGAACAAAGTATATCATGGTGACCTTGATTGCAAGGTCTGTGAATTGTTGTAGGGTTTTGCCTAAAGCCCCATGAAAATTCATGGCAAAGAGAGCATTGTATTGAGCTATGGAATAAAAAAGCAGCTGTCCAGGGATGCTTCCCATCCAGCTGCTCTAAGCTCTGCATTCCCCCATTGTGAATCAGAGCATTCTTTATCAAAATCCCAGCTAGTTTGCTTGGTCTCTCAAAGATTCTGATACTCTTTTAGCAAACGCGGTGACTAGACTTGTGTAGCTGATAAAAGGGTATATTCAACAAGAAGCACAAGTGTCTCTCCATATCTATGGGGATTGGTTTGATTACAGTCCAATTATACAAAGTATGCAGAGCCTTAAATGTTTTATCCAGAATAGTGTAGTCAGGGAACATTGTGGAAGAGGGGGTGGAAAGATTGTAAGAGTTTAGAGGATCGGGGATATTGCTCTGAGATTGTGTCTCCTAGTAACATCAGATGCTGTACACTCCAAGTCTCTCCAACATGCCCATCCAAACGTGGGCAGACAAGGATAACACCAATGACCAGGACAAACTGTTGAGGAAAAGCCCAGGAGCTCTCAACAGTACCCAAGGAACTACACACAACTCCGGAAAGACGGAAGTAGGAAACATGGCTTTTCCCAGGAAAGCGCATGCTCGATGTTTGTCCGGTGCCAAATGGTCAACACTAAAAACATACCTACAAGTAACATTATTATAAGGACTCAACTGGGTATGTGTGTGTGTGTGTGTATGTAAATACATATATGCACATAATAATAAGTCATTAAAATAGCACAGTATTTGAAAAGCCCTACTCACAACTCCCCAATCAATCACCTCTTGTTTATTTATAATACACAGAACTGTGTGAATACTATGTAAAAAGTTCATGTAGTATAATCTTAGGGAATAATACCAAGAAGGAAAGCACACATGTAAGGTTCAAGTTAATATTTTTCTGAATATTTTTTGTCTACAGTTGGATGAATCCCTAGATTCACAACCCATGGCATGCAAATTCAACTATAATTTGATCCATGTCATAGAAATACCAGGAAATAAAGTAACTGGACTGTCTTAAGAGACAGTGGTATGGGACTTGGGGTGGCAAAGACAAGATGAAAAGACAGTGGCTAAGAATTAACAAAAACCAGAATCAGAAAAATGGGAGAATGCATAGCATATAAAGAACAAAGTAAAGTTTGTATAGTAGTGTAATATTACCATCTGATGAGGGAAGACACACAATCACAAGGGAAGAGTGCAGGCTATGGGAAGGAGTCAGTGACACAGTGTGTTCTAGTTCCAAACATTTACCTACAACATTCATGATGTCATTTTTTTTTTTATACCCATATGTGTGTGTACATTTCCAACCCTCCACTCAGAGGTTGAAGGACAGTTGGGTACTTTCCATTACTTAACTATTTTGGATACAGCATCAAAGAACAGTATGGAGCAAATGTCTATGGGGTAGGACGTTGAGTGTTTTGGGCATATGTCAATGAGTGGTATAGCTGGGTCATATGGTAGTTATAGTTTTAGCCCCCCCCCCCCCCCCCCCCCCCCCGCCACTGATTTCCAGAGCAGCTGCCCAGTTTGCAATCTCACCAACAGTGAAAGCACATTCCTTTGCCCCACAGCCTCTCCAGCCTTTGTTGGAGGTTGTTTCCTTGGTCACAGCCATTCCATGGTGAGATGAAACCTCAAAATTGCTCTAGTTTGCATTTCCTCAGTTGCTAAGGATGATTAATGTGTTTTGAGCTATTTCTTAGCCACATTCGTTTCTTCTTTTTTGAGAGCTCTCTGTTCAGAGCCACAGCTCTTTTCTTAATTTTTTTTTTTTTTGACTCTTTGTTTTTGAGCTCCTTAGGTATTCTAGATATCAATCCTATATTAGAATGTGTAGCTGACAAAGAGTCCCTCCCACTCTGGGACTTCCTCTTCACTTGGCTACTTCTTTTCCACCCGGAGATAAAGAGCCTCAGGCAGTTAAGGAGTGCTGAGAGAGGAATGTAAAATATTTTTATTGGAGGTTTTCTGCCCAACTTGTTCCTGTCTAGCTCCCGAATAAGAGACACAGAAACCTGGTATTTTTATTAACAAGCTGTAACCCTAGACTGGGCAGTTTCTGAGCTATTCTAACCTACATCCCAGCCATAGGCCCCATGTTACTTGCTATTTAAGTCTCAGCCAGCTTGCTCTGTTCCATGTGTGTCCTCAGGCCAAACTTTTCTTGGCCATATACGTCCTCATGGTCCACCCTGCCTCATGACGTCTTTCTCCACTCCTCTTTCCTTCTCTTCACCTCAGAGCCCCTACTCAGTGTCTAGTCCCACCTTCATCTCACTCCTGGCCAATCACAGGCTCTAGCTTTTTATTAACCAATCAGGGATTACTGGGGAACATATCATTTTCTACAGTACACAGGTTAACATTGGCCCAGGATCAGGTTGCAGTCTGGACTGGAGCGCAGAGCTCAGTTTCTGAATACCCAGCACACAAGGCTAACCCCAGCAGAAGAATTTGTTTTCTCCAGAAATGAGCCTCCTACGTGGTTATCTAATACCAAGGAGTCAGTCTTAAAATATACACATGAGCAACACTAAAATTACTCAGCAGGTTGTAGCTATGTATTTATTCATTTACATATATGCATATGTGCAACAACAATAGTTTAAAGAAAAAGAGACAGTGGATTTGAGGGGGATGTCATGAGAGCAATTGGAGGGAGAAGAGGAAGGGGTGGAAATTATGTAAATAAAGTACATATAAATGAAATTTAAAAAAATAAATTTAATTTAGTAGAAATGTAAAAGGCAATAAAACATATTGAGTGCACGATTCAGTTAGTTTGTCAGACTCTATGTTAAGTGTCCAGCACACACTTTTTCAGTGTCTTCACCTGGACTCATCACTGGGTTGTGTCTGTCAGTCTCTCAGTCCCTTCCTGACATTCAGCCTCAGGCTTTCTCTTAGTGTCCCCAAACTTCCTGGTTCTTCCTCCGTTCAGGTCACCTCCCACACATTCTTGTCTCTGCTTACATACCTTCCCTTTATTCTGCATGGCTGCCTTTTGTGGCTCCTTAAACTCAGCCTTTTTCCTTCCCGCCTACAGACGGGCCCCACCCACCTCACGTGGGTAGCTCACTCTCCCCCACAGTTGCTTTCTCCACGACGTCACTGGCGCCCACGGTGTAACTCATACATCTCCTTGTTGCTCAGTTTTCTGTTTCTGCTTTCCACTCATTAAAAACTTCATGGAGAAAGAAAGATCAAGCAGAACTGGATCCATTCAAATTACAATTATCCTCATCAGAGGCGGGAGCATATATGGACCGCAGTCCATCATTTGAGCAGTGTGGTGCCAGGGATTTTTGCACTGTCTGCCTAGTTCTGCTTACAGCTTGGGTTACTGTGTAGCTTCTATGAACCCATTTCCTTATCAGTAAATAGACCATATAGCTGACCATACCCTCGTTTCGTTGTGAGAAACACTTGTCCTAACATGTAGGAGAACAAACACATAGTCGCCAAATCAGAAAATATGTAGTTGTTACTGAGTCCATGGGTATTAATACTTCTTCATATTCATTTCAGATAACCTTGAAACCACCTTCAACTACACCAACCCTGCTCTCATTTTGCTTTTTAAGGCAGAAATTACTATACAACCCAGCCTGGCACTGAACAGAGCATACTGTGCGGCCTGTGCTACACTCCTGGCCGTGATCCTCCTGGGTGATCGTCCCATGTTCCAGGGTTCCAGGGGTGTGCAGCATGCCATCATGTCTGGCCCTTTCACTTTTAATCATGGACTTAGGATGTGGAAATATAATTAATCAAGGTGAAGGTTCTTAAACTTCAAATATTGTCAACCTTAGTAAATTAGCTTGTCTGTAAAGGGTAATTTCAGGTTAAACTGAAAAGCTCCTCCATTGAAGTTCAGCTGATAATTGGGAAGAATTAATTGAAGTTAGTAAAGAATTCTGACTTAATGAGATCCATCAATACGGCACAGCGCTTTACTTATCTTATTAATTGGTGTAGCTCAGGGGCTGGGATAGTCTCATTAGGGAACACTTCGGCCTCCTACAGAAGCAAGGAGAGGTTTGGGTCTCAGCGTTCCCACTGCTGGGGAGGGTCCTATGCCCCAGAGAGCAGGGGTTCTGAAAGTCAGCTTGCATCAAAGCTGCAAGAAAGCCGGGGGGCATTCAGATTCCCCCCCCCGCCCCCAGGCTCCGGATTCAGAAGGCGTGGCTCAGGAGCAACAGATCTTCACTTTGATGTTTCTGACAAAGTCCCAAGTGCTGTGACATGGTGGGTGTGAAGGCTTCACTCTGAGAACATATCAGAGTCTGGGCGTGAGCATCAGAGAGCACCATGGTACAGCCCTGGTACAGGGCTATGGTACAGCAAGGAACAGAACAGAGGGCATACAGGTGCAGATTCCCCCAGGGTCTAATGAGCAGCTGGTGGTGGGTGCAACAAACAAGCTCCCTGCTTCTGCCCTGTGACAATCTGACTGCTAGGGAAGCACTGCTATACTCCTCGCAGGGGCACTAACTCTATTTGTCCCGGCTGGCTCTACTCTCCTGGAGCATTACCCAGTAAGGGCCAAACCTCCAAAAGCCATCGCATTAACCAACAAATGAGCTTAAGAGGACATAAGCATTCAATCTGTAATCCTTCCCAGTGCTTGTTGGGCTGCTAAGCTCTATGGATTCAAACTATGATGGGGGAAAAAGCAGAGAAGGTGGTTGTCTCACCCACCACACGGGTAGGTAAGAGGCGAGCTGTCCACAACCCAGAAGAAGGCTCAACTTTCTTGGTGCCTCCATCTCAAACTTCAGCCCCCAATCCGTGAGAACTGAAGTTCTGTGGTTGACATGTATTTTGACATAACTGTTCAAGCAGATGAAGACAAGAGGTATGAGAGTAAGTTGATTATGTTGCTTTATAAATGAAGATTCGAGAAGTAAATTCATCTACTGGAGAAGCTGGGCTTTGAAATGATTTGAAATTATAATACAACACATTCTTGCTTGTCTGTTTAGGAAGAAAATTATGGAAAGACTTTTTGTGCCCAGACAATCATATTTTATATAAAATTAATGTTTTGAAATGAGAAAGCTCTAGAAGTGGTAGTAGTTATCTTTTGAATTTATGGATATTTTTGCTGGCACGTAAGTCGCATTAAAATTAATGGAAGCCACACACGTGTATTGAAGAGGAAGGAATGGAACCCTCGCTGAGCTTTTGTTGAGGCCTACATTTGTGCTGAGAAATGGAATCGGAGGCATGATGTATAATCAAGCATGAATTAGTAGCATGGCAGAGTGGGGGGGGCTGCAATAAAGGCACATGGTTGTCTTTCAGAATCCAAATGCGCTGCTCCACTCAGAATCCTAAAATTAGGCACTTAAATCAGATATCTGTAAGTTCTTGGCAGGAAAACGCTGAATTTCTCTCATAAGCCTGATTTGGTTTGGGGAGGGGGAGGGGTGGGTAGCAATGTTACAGATTGTTCCTTTGAGTGCTGCTCCTGTGGAATCTATTTGAACCATCCTGACACTGGGGAGGCTAGGGGGAGGGGAGATGCTATGAGGAGATAGCTGTAAATGTGGAGTCATCTGATAATGACACCAGCTCATCTAGGAAAAATGATAGGGGGGGAAAAAAACTCAGCTGATTTACCTAGACAAAATGACATGAAATTGCAGGTATTTTTTTTTTTCCTAGAGCTTTCTCGTAGTAGCATTAGAGGGAGAGATGTTTGTTTCTCAGAGAGCAAGTAATTTGGAAACATTGTTTACAACCAGTATATTGTTATAGCAGTAAACAAGTGTCAGGAGATGTCTTGTCGTTCTTAGGATGGGATGCCACTGAGTAGCTCATTTAAAGTAGAGGAGAATCTTCCTCCACATTTAGGGTTAAGGTGCACCTTCCTCCATATTTAAGGTTAGGGCATGCCTTCCTCCACTTTGCAAATCACAAGTGGCTCTACACATCTTATGTTCAGGTTATCAACCGAGTCTACTTTACGCTGGTGATGATAATACAGAAGTGCCTGTTTGTAGTGCACCTAGTTTTCCTCTGGTGAGGCTGAGTGGGTGCTAGCCCATGCAAAGGTGTACCTCACAGGAGAAAATAAAGACGTTCCTGAAAGGTGGGATGCAAGTTGGGTCATCTTCCTACTGGCTTACATCATCTCATCAAAGATGATGTCCCTCCATACTGAATCTTAATGCCTAGTGACTTAATTCCCAGTTTCTCTCTAGTCCTCTACTCCCTGTGAAGTGTTCCGCATGCTTCTCTTGGTAATCTTAAAAACACAAAAATTATTCAGGAAATTTCAAGATTGAGGCAACCTTTATACAAATGACTTCTTTTTTTTTTGTAAATAATATATAATTTCCCTTTTCTAAAAATATAAATAAATAAAACATGTGATAACCATGTGTCTGATGTACCATGTATGTTTGGCTGGCTGTATGACTTGTCGTGGTGACTACTGGTCCCCAAGAGAACAAAATGAAGTCACAGACATCGTCGTCATCGTCGTCATCATCATCATCACCATCATCATCACTTTCTAGCTGCCAGGACAGTCCAGTATTTTAAAATGCTGGGAATTCTCCTCACTGAAAGAAATGGTGAAGGGCTGCTGCAGGACATTGTCCTTGTCCTGTCTTCTGCTGCTCTCTACCAAGTGATCGTGGACTCCAAGTGCTTGTCAGGGGTTCGGTCCTCTGCCGTCAAGCTTTGTATTGAGTCTTCTCGCCATTTCTCCACTGTACTCTACACTTCTCCACCAAAAAATTCGCTGTGTAACCAGTTACATAGCCGAGCCATGGGAATCTAGATTTGAACTCTGACACTGATACCTTTTCAAGATGGATATTCTGCGCTATCTCATAAGCGGTTCTACAAATTAGTGATGATATATTCTGGTTACCTAATAGCACATACACATAAGCTAAAATCACAAACAACAGTTAATACCATACTCTTCCTCATCATAGTTGTCACCACCACCACCACCACCACCACCACCATCATCATCATCATTGTTAGTTGCTGATAATCTCTTTGTTGCCTTTAGATTTGGAGAACTATAACATTACGGAATTAACAGAGTATCAGGAGTAGCAGATGCTCAATAATTACTTATTGAAGGACCTAGAGGTACCACTAAGCATATAAACTGCACATCTGTGAACTGCAGATTTCTCAAGCACTACCAAGCTTATGAATGCTAAGTAACTCACCGTTCCTGGCTCTTAAACACCGGTCCACTGATCCTTCATCTCTGAGCACGAACATTTCTGCGTGGATGCAGTGTTCAGTTACAGCTACACAGACACGGGCCCAGTAGACTCCAGCATACTGCCATTCAGCTGGGTCCATGGCAGCAGTTAGGGTTAAAGGGACATGGGAATGCCTCTTTCTATGTGGGGACTCCATCATTCAGAGGACCTCTAAACAGTTTGGGAACTGTCTTAGTTACTTTTCTATTGTCATGTCCAAACACCATGATGAAGGCAATTTATAAAAGAAAGCATTTAATTTGGGTTCCATAGTTCCAGAGGGTAGTGAAGTCCATGGCCGTCATGGTGGGGAGTATGGCAGCGGGCAGACAGGCAAGGTGTTAGAGCAGTAGCTGAGACCTTACCTGTGGAGACAACAACCACAAGGCAGAGAGAGAGAAATAACTGGGCTTTGGGAACCTCAAAGCCCACCACACCCAGTGGCACACCTCCTTTAACAAAGCCATACCTCCAGAGTCTTCCCAAACAGTTTCACTAATTGGGGACCCATCATTTGAATATATGAGAGGATGAGGGCCATTCTAATCCAAACTTCCATGGGAGCTGAGGTCACAGACACTAGCCTGAAGCTCCAGTATATTCCCAGGGGGCTGCAGAGAAACAACATTGTGCCATATTACAAATCACCTGCCGTCTTTGGACAAGGCCCCGTGCATCCTGTCTGCACCTCTCTGAGGAGGAGTCACCAAAAGGCAGCCTCCAGAAAACAGGAGTGGCACGGCACTGTTTCTGTGGCTCCCTTAACACATAACTGACCTTCACCTTCAGCAGTGCATTTTAGTGAGTGTTAGTTGGAAATCAGTCTGCTGCCTTCCTCTGAGACTGACAAGCCTAGACGTCACCCATTGTCTTCTCTCCATATGAATAAGGGTGTCTAATCAGAAACCTGAGGTTTCTTTTCAGGAGGCCATTCGAGAGTGCACAACCCCACACAATTACAAAACACATCTATTCATTTACATGAGTCAAAGGACTCCTCTTCAGACACCAACCACTATCCCACCTAGAGAAGTTTGCAAGCCAAGCAGAAACAGGTCCTGTGCCTGTCTCCCAATAGGACCATAGAAATTGACTCATCACCAGGAACTGAGAGCCAGGAGGCAGCACAGGCTAATGAAGACTCAATCAATATTCAGCTAATCACCAGACCTCTGCAGAATCATGGGGATGCTCTAAGCATGGGGACCAAGTAGGGACAGGTCCCAAACACCAGTGTCCCAGCAGACAAGTGGGGAAACTCAGCTCAAGGCTAAATGGAAAGATTCTAAAAGTCAGCGCTAGAGAAACAGATTTACCCACAAATGACTGCTAAGCATTCTGCAGTTGTCAAGTTCCTGGGCACTGAATAATAATGTAAGGGGCTTCCGAAGGGTAATGACTAATGGCCCCTCAATTTCCTGCTGATGCGAGCAGTTTTGTGTCATTTTGTTTTTATGTTAATTTATGCACACAGGATTAGAATGTAGCATTATGTGGTCATTTAATTTAATTGAAGTATGGAACTTCCTGGGCCCAGTTTTACATTCTTCTTATAGATTTCAGTGATTTTTATCTGTAGCATTTAATTCCCCCCACCACCACATTCCTAATGGCAATAATAATACATTTACACTAGATCACACTCAGCTCCAAAGCAGCTCCAGGCACGTCATGGCCCATTACCCCCCAAGAGCACTGCAAGGCAAATGCCAGGGAGGATTTGAAGCACTTTCCTTAGGTTGAACACACATAAAAAGGTGCAGCCTTTATCAGAGAGATAAGTTCCCAGCCATTTAAATTACTTCTGAGTGCAGGGAGAAGCTTTGCTTATGCATGAGGCTTCCGACCTGCTCCTTCTTCTTCATCGCGCGCGGAAATATGTGACCTTTACGGCAGACGGCGCACACTTGCAGCGCACGTGACTTATTAGGGTGCTCTCCTTGATCACCCACCCCCTCTTCTCTAGGAGCATTAGTGTCACCCTGCCTGGAACAATAGTCAAAGGGCAAGGAAGGGCACCTCATGAGGTGCAGGGGAAGATAAACAGGGGCCTTGAAGTCACCCTTGAAATAACAGCAGAGGGGGGCTTTCCGGGTGAACACAGATGGGCCTAGGCAATGGAAGGTTGAGCTTCCCGGGTCCTTTCAGGCTGAGTCTGCAAAGCAATGCCAGTGTCCACAGGAAGACATGGCACCAGACACCCTTTTTTCTTTTAAAAATGATTATTATATTAGACTGGGTTACATAATACTATTCTCAGGCATGTATGTAAGTGTCTTTTGAGCACATCCCCCACCCCCTGATACTCTGGTCCTTTCCTCCCTTCCCCCTCCCCATTAGTTCCCTTTGTTCCCTCAGACAATTTCATTTTGATTTTCACATCATCTCTATGTATATGACTTGCTTTGGTATATGCAGCATTTTTTTTTTCTAGACCTACAATTCTTTTCTATTTCTATGCTAAATCTAAGACCCACAAACGAGGCGGACTTAATTCACGTAATGTGGCTGCCTCTGGCTGAGTCCGTTTTTCTTTCCTTGCAGATGACAGGACTTTATTCTTTAATATATTTATCACCCTTTCCATATTCATTCTTCTGCTGATGGACAGGAAGCAAGAAGGTAATATGTGTTCAATAAAAGATAGATGTCCCTTTGCTTTGGGTTGTCACACAAGGTTCCCACCCTAAGCTCCTAATTACAGTCCTAGGGTGACATATCTTCGCTGAAGGTCAGGTCCAGTCTCTAATAGAAGCAAGTCTCTGATTTGAAGGTCAGAAACCTGGGGGAGATCCTCTAGCTCCAGCGTAGAGCAAGGTGGCCTCTCCGCAGAAGTACAGAGCAGTGCATTGCTCTTGGTCTCTGTTTATATGCTATCCAGTGGGTGTCATGGGGTTCTAGCACTATGCCTGTGTACTGGCTAATTTTGTGTCAACTTGACACAGCTGGAGTTATCACAGAGAAAGGAGCTTCAGTTGGGGAAATGCCTCCATGAGATTCAGCTGTAAGGCATTTTCTCAATTAGTGACCAAGGGGGGTGGTCCCCTTGTGGGTGGTGCCATCTCTGGGCTGGTAGTCTTGGGTTCTATAAGAGAGCAGGCTGAGCAAGCCAGTGGAAGCAAGCCAGCAAAGAACATCCCTCCACGGCCTCTGCATCAGCTCCTGCTCCCTGATGCTTGAGTTCCAGTCCTGACTTCCTTTGGTGATCAACAGCAATGTGGAAATGTAAGCCAAATAAACCCTTCCCTCCCCAACCTGCTTCTTGGTCATGATGTTTGTGCAGGAATAGAAACCCTGACTAAGACAGCCTGTTTATCCTGTGTGAGTAATGTTACTAGGTTCTAGTTATCAGGTGCAGCCCTGGGTATAGTAGGGATCCTGATGAAGCAAGTTTTACATGCCTATAAGCCATTTTACTCATTACGGACACCTAAGTTGCTTCCATAACTTAGTTACTGTGAAATACAGTCCTGTTTGTTTTCTGAAGGGTAAAGATCAGGAAGAACAATCAGTGTCTCTCTTCAGTGGAGGAGGAGGCTTGCCTCTGCCTGACTTAAGGTGCCACTAAAAAAAGGACGAAATGAGCACAACCAAGAAGTGGCCTTGTCACGTGTTCGTGTCCTTGAAGGACCACCACCTCCATTAGCCAACCACAGCTTCTCTCTTCTTTGAACATCACACAACACGTCTAGGTAGATTCTTGGATGGTCACAAGATTCTGAACCAATAGCCTGGGGTATATTGTAGCAAAGAAGGCACAGGAGATCTGGGACAATAGTTAGGACCTGTACTCTGGCACCACAACTGTGGCCTGTAGTGTCACCTGTATCAACCCAAACTGGTGTGCTGTGATTCAGTTTTGGTGCTGACCACCCAGAGTGACTGACGGCATACCCCACAAGTCACTGACTTAGTCCCCCACAAGTCTGCTCCCACTTTAGGTACCAACCACAAGTAGAGTTTCTATCCATCCTTATATCTGACCAAACAACTGCACCTCCAAGGGCTTTTCACGGCTTCCTTTGATTCAGTAACTTAAAGTGAGCAGTAGAAATCAGAGAAAGGACTGTAGTTATAATTCTGTTTTATTGTGAAAGATACAGATGGGTCCAGCCAAACAAAAAGACTTATGAGTTAAGGTTGGAGATGGTCCAGGGCACGCAGTGTTTTCATATGCTCTCCTCCCCAAGGGCTCTGGGGGCATCCCCCCCCCCCATCAGTGTGCTCTCCAGCCAGGAACCTAGGTTTGAGGGTCTGGAGACGGCGCTGCATCACACAGATCTAATTGGTTAAACCACTGCCACAGGCTGTGACTAAGCTCCCTCCCCCATTAACTCCTCCCCTCCCCCAGACTGAGTTGGCTCAGAGTTCAACCTTCTAGTCACATGGTGATTCTTTTCAGTGACCAGCAGTAATCCTGAAGCTTCCTCAAAGCCTATGCCCAAGCGCCTGTGAGGGGCCTCAGAACTATTTCTGTGGGTAAGACTCTATCAGTCAGAAGGGTCCAAGTTCTAACAGTTTCACAAACTCTGGATCAAAAAATCTGAGATAAAGCCAGACAAGTTCTTAATCCTACAGAAAGAGGCTCCTGAAGCAGGAAGCACGGACTGCCAAGCTCTCCGTTCTCATCCCATGGTGTCTTGGAGCAGAAGGCGTATAGTGAAAGAACCTCAAAGTTTTAGAAGGTTTTAGAATTACTTTCATGGACTAGAACTATACTGAGTTCTAACCATGTTTAGACTTAGCACCTTTGAGGGATCTATAACCCTCATCACATCGTAAGTCACCTTTAGCTAGGCATGGTGGTGCATGCCTTTAATCCTGGCACTTGGAAGGTAGACACAGGCTGATCTCTGTGAGTTCAAAGCCAGCTTGGTCTACAGAGCAAGTTCTAGGAGAAGCCCCCTCTTGAGGAGAAAATAGTCTTTAATTCACCAGACACTAGTAAGTGGCCACCCAGTTCTCCCTCAAACCCTCTGTCACTCAGCTCAGCGCGGGTACTGCTGTTTAGCTTGTGCTGCTGAAGTTTTCATCACATGATACTGAGTCACCTTCTGTGAGGAGCATAAGGTAGGGGCACCAGATGAGAATGAGCCTCACTGATAATCCAGCGAGACCAGCACTGTTTGCTGAAGATGCTGTCTTTTTCCCATTGTATGGTTTTGTCTTCTTTATCAGAAAATCAAGTGCCTGTAGGTGCGTGGGTTCATTTCTGAGCCTTTGATTCTATTCCATTGATCGACCTGTCTGTTTTTTATGCCAATACATTGCAGCTGCTGTTACTATTGTTCTAAGGCACATCTTGAAGTCAGAGATGGTGATTCCTTCAGAACTTCTTTTATTGTACAGGATTGTTTTAGCTATCCTGGGCTGGTTGGTTGGTTGTTTGCTTTTTCCGTATGAAGTTGAAAATTGCCCTTTCAAGGTCTGTAAAGAATTGTGTTGGAACATTGATGGGAATTGCATTGAATCTGTAGATTACTTTTGGAAAGCAATTTGGCCATTTCACTATGTTAATCTTACCTGTCCATGAACATAGGAGATCTTTACATCTTCCGATATCTTCCTCAGTTTCTTTCTTCAGAGACTTGACACACTTGTCATACAGGTCTTTCACTTGCTTAGTTAGAGTCACACCAATATATTTTGTAGAATTTATGGCTATTGTGAAGGGTGCTGTCTCCCTAATTTCTTTCTCAGCCCATTTAGCATTTATATAAAGGAGGGCTACTGATTTTTTCTAAGTTAATTTTGAATCGAGCCACATTGCTGAAGATGTTTGTCAACTGAAGGAGTTCTCTTGTAGAATTTTTGAAGTCAAGAAATTAGATACTAACAAACCAAAAAATGGAGTACAGTGCTAAACAGAGAATTCTCAACAGAGGAATCTCTAATGGCTGAGAAGCACTTAAAAAAATATTCAATGTCCTTAGTCATCAGGGAAATGCAAATGAAAACAAAATTGAGATTTCATTTTATACTGGTCAGAATGCCTAAGACCAAAAACCAAAATAACAGTACATGCTGGTGAGGCTGTGGAGCAAGCAGAACACTCCTCCGTTTCTGGTGGGAGTGCAAATTTTCACAACCACTGTGGAAACCAACTTGACTGTTTCTCAGAAAATTGGGAATAGTTCTACCTCAAGACCTAGCTATACCACTCATGGGCATATACCATACCACAGGAATACTTGATATATTTCCTTTAGGAGCCAAAAGAAAAAAAAAAAAAAAACAAGTTAAAACCTATGCAAGTTATCCTGCTGCATAAATAATAGGAGAATATTTTGCACAGGACAACAATGTTCTGTTTCTGGGATCAACGAAAACCTGAAGCAGCAGGACTTGTTAAGAGCATTGCACAAACCTAGAAGCACGTGCATGAGTTTAAATTTTAAAAGGCATTGAAAGGTAGCCAGAGGGGAAAAGGCAAAAACAAATGGCCTGAGAGGCCCTGTGTGAGGACTATGTAAAGGTAGCAGCTTGCCTGATACAAAATAAGTGTCATGAGGAAAGTCTGATGCTATCCCACATCTGGGCCTAAAAAAAACCACAGTTACCCCCCTATCTCTGAACCTGTGGTAAAAGGGAACTAGCAAGGACCAGGACCTGCTGTCCAAATTAGAGTTTCTATTGCTGTCAAGAGACATTATGACCATGGCAACCCTTATAAAGGAAAATATTTAACTGGGGCTGACTTACAGTTCAGAGATTTAGTCCATTATCATGGTGGGAAGCGTGGCACCATGCAGGCAGACTTGGTGCTGAAGAGGTAGCTGAGAGTTCTGTCACTGGATCAGCGGGTAGCAGGAAGAGACTCACTATACTGGGTCTGGCTTGAGCATCTGAGGCCTTAAAGTTTGCCTCCCAGTCACACACTTCCTCCAACAAAGCCACACCTACTCCAACAAGGTCATACTTCCTAGTAGTGTCCCATTCCTATGGGCTAAGCATTCAAACACAGGAGTCTATGGGGAGCATTCCTATTGAAACCACGACACTTGTCAAAGTCTTATCAAACACTTTCTCACCTGAGGGAAAAGGAGCCAGAGATAAAGAGGTGAATTGGTTAGGTATGCAACTCAGGCCACACCCAGAACAAGTTGAGGTGGAGCTTAGATTCGGCATTCCAAGTCACGAGTTCTGCAGTGTTAAAATATATTCCTGGGGAAGCAACTTAATAGAAAATTTAAAATTTTAGAACCACTTTAGAAAGATTACATATATTCCATTTGAATTAGAATAATTAAGCTTCAAACGTAGCCCTGAACTTTCCGAAAACCCAAGGAGAAAAGAGAATTTTCATTGAACCATTAACCTCCTAATTATTCAACAAAAGGGAACCTTGAAGTCGTTTTATATAAGCAAGCTTTGTACTGGAAATAAATGCTCCTGGCTCCTCTTAAGGGAAGCTCTCGGGAACATGTGGACAGTGTTGTCAGTTACGGTTTTTCAGAATGTGCACAGGCGTTCTTCAAAAGAACATCCCACATCCGAACTCTGAAAAGGCCCTTGTGAAGAACAAAGATTCAGACTGTCATTGTACAACATTGTGAGCAGTGACATAGAGGCTGAAGTACAAAATAAGGGAAGTCAATAGTCAACGACCACTGACATGGAGTGCCCAAGCTATTCTCAAATACACACTCCGCATGTCCAGGGTTGTCGTTCTCAGGAGCTCTGGACCAACTCAGTCCTTTTCCCCATCTTACTGGTATTTCTCAAGAACAACTGAAGAAGGAGCTAAAAATGCATCATCTATTGGGAGGATGTAGAGGGACTGTTGAAAAGCCAGGACTCTGTACTTGTACTCCCAGCCCAGGATATCCTTCATGGCTTCCACACAGGGACATCTCATGGCCTCTTAGCCAGATTCCTCAGCTGAGATGGGAGGAGTGCACAATCCCTGCTCCCTACACACCTTTCCTGGGCCTCCAGGAATTGGCTCAGCATGGATCCTGGGCATCATGTTCCTCAGTGCCAGTCTGCAATAAAGTCCCTTTGTTTAACTTTGGTACAAAAGCTCTGTCTCTCTGGACTCCTGAAAGTGGTTAGATTGGCAGAGGTGCTTCGAGTAAGATGTCCAGCATGTCCCCCTGGAACTGTAGCTGCTGGCGAGCCTGATCCGCAGCCTGTGCATACTAGAAACAAACTGAATTCAGATCATGTTAGAGTTGGCACATTATCCTTTGACATTAAAATAAATCCTAACAGGGCACCCTCTCTGCCGTGCCCAGGCAAGTCCGCCCCACCTGAATCTAATCAGACAAACCAAAAATGAAGAACAGTCAATTAAAAATGAGGCCAAGAAGTGCATTCTTTAAATATGTGGGTATCACAAAATGCAAAGTAATTCCGTAAAATGTTCCAAATTGAGAGATGTGATAACCAAACACAACACCTTATCCTAGTCTAGGTCTTACTCCAGAAACAAGAAATACACTGCGTAAAAGGCCTTCTGAGCCAACTGAATTTGGATGTAGATTCGTTTAAGGTATCATAGCAATGTGGATTTGCATATGAAAATATTCCCTACTCTTAAGAAATGCTTTAATCTTTAAGGATTGAGGGTCAAAGTGTACATTACTAGCTTTACATTTTTATGAAAATATTTACTGAGAAAGACACAGAAAGTATATAAATAAAAGTGCAAATGAAGTAAAAAAGAATGAATCTGAGTATTGTGTAAACCTCTCACTTTCTTTTCTTTCAAAAAAAATTTATATTTATCTATTTATATTCCAAACTCTCTCCCTACAACCCCCCCCCAGAGGCCCTCCCCTAATCCTTCCTCCCCTTTTCCTCTGAGAGGGTGGGCACCCCCTGGATATCTCCCTCACCCTGGCATATCAAGTCTCTGCCAGGGCAGGCACATCCTCTTCCACTGAGGCAGAGCAGCCCTGTTGGGGAACGGATACCACAGTCAGGCTACAACTTGCCTTCTGTTCTGGTTATACTTTGCATTGCTGTGATAAAATGCCATGACCGCAACAACTTATAAAAGAAAGCACTTGATGTTCCTAATGCAATCAGAGGGTTGTGGATTTGGTCTAACACTTGCATTTTGTTTGCATGAGAACCCCTGCATGTGAGACCTTTGAGTGTCCCTGCCCCCAGTTCTGATTGGTAAATAAAGTTGCCGGTGGCCAATGGCTGGGCAGGGAGATGGAGGCGGGACTTTAGGATTCACTGGCAAGGGGACTGAGAGAGAAGCAATGCTGAGAAAGGAAGAAGATGCAGGCTTGAGAGCTGCCAAAGACAGATTATCAATCATGTAAGAGCCAGGGAAGAGCAGCCCCAGCACCTACACCCCTCCCCATTGGGTCTAAGGTAGCAAAGATGGAATATAGATTTTAGTAAGTAATAACTCAGTAGTATCGGAGGGGAGGTGCTAGCAACGTGGAAGTTTGCAAGTGGCCCAGCAATTGAGCTGATTAAGGCATATTTAAATATAAGGCTCTGTGTGTGTGTGTGTGTGTGTGTGTGTGTGTGTGTGTGTGTGTGTCTTTCATTTCTGAATCCAGAACATTAAAGAGGATAGGGAGAAACTCTCGCTGCCCGCCACTGCCAGAGAGGTTAGAGAAGAGTAATCAACTATAGCAACAGTCCATAGTGTCCAAGAACATCTGAGAGCTTAGTGAGCTTCAGCCATGAAGCACACACACAGAGAAGCACATTGGGAATGGCAGGAGTCAAGAACATACCTCTTCCTCCAAGCCAGGCGGTGGTGGCACACGCCTTTAATCCCAGCACTTGGGAGGCAGAGGCAGGCGGATTTCTGAGTTCAAGGCCAGCCTGGTCTACAGAGTGAGTTCCAGGACAGCCAGGGCTATACAGAGAAACCCTGCCTCAAAAAAACAAAACAAAACAAAACAAAACAAAAACAACCCAAAAACAAAAAAACACCCCTACCTCCTAATCCTACCCAAAATGTTCCACCAACTGGGAAACATGTATTCAAATATATAAGCCTGTGGGGGGCTATTTTCATCTAAACCACCATGTCTTCCAGTTTTCCATAAATTTAGAATTATTTCCAATAAAAACATTTCTTAAAGAATATTACTTTAGGGCCAGTAAGCTGCCTCAGCAAGTCAGGATACTTGGTGCCTAGCCTAGCAAGCCGAGTTCAATCTCTGGGACCGTTTATGCACCTTGGTATGAGGTTCAGTGTACAGTTGTCCTCAGAGCTATCAGTTACATACAGGGCTTCAATTCTCATGCTGAATCGGCCATCTGGAAACTCCCTTCAGCTTGAACTTGCACGTGCTGAATAAAGATAACCAACTCCCACAGTTGCCCTCTGACCTTAACACACATGCCATTGCACAGGGACACCCTCCCTTTCCCCACAAAACAAACAAATAAATAAATAAACGTAAAAATATTATTTTCAAAATAGAACACTAATGCTTGAAAAGGTTGAGAGTTATAAGCTCCAACTGTGAGTAGTTTAATATACCACCAATGGATGCCTCCTTGATTATGACAGCAATATGGCTAAGTTGTGGAAAGATTTGGGATGACAGTATTCACTGATTAGAAAATGGCCCACATATTTAGCTAGCAGTTGGGTAGTACTCAGTTTTTAAAAAGCAAAGCCTTTCATTCCTAGACCAGCCCAGCTTTTCAAGGAGGTGTGTCCTCGGAATGCCTAGAGATATGTGGCCTCAGACTCAAAAAGAATAAAAAGCAAATAAAGTTTTGAATTTCAAAGAAAAATTCTACATTACATTGCCTGTAAGTATAGATTAGCAAATGCAATCAGTCTTCCGTGTCTTGTTTTTTTTTTTCTTGAACAATAACTCCATGCTGGTTCTTCACACCACGATTGATTTTCACATGATCAATCATGATGGGCAAAGAATATTAATAAGCGTGCCAAGAAGGTGGGCCTGAAGTTCGACACTTTAATAAATTGGAAGTGAGATCTGGAGGGCATCAGACTCCAATCAAGCCGGGTGTCCTTCACGTCGAGGGGTTAGTTTCTTATATTACCCAAAACTGGACATCTGGCTTTTCATTCCTCGGGGCTGTCTACCTAGCCTTCTAAACAGCAATGGGACATCTAAGTCCGATTAAGAAGTGTCAAGCCGATGTCTGCAGTGACACCCGCATGCTGCAGCAGCCTCACTGACCATGACTTGCCTTCCATCACACCTTCAGAATTGTAAATCTCGTCCTAAGCTAAGTCTGGATCTCTCGAAAGGAGGAGTGTGCGAGGGAAAGGAAGGAAGAGAGCCTGAGTTATGCTACTTGCCGAGAGTTCGCTTTCATTAATCTTTGCTCCGAAGGTGCCTTTGAATGGTGCTTGGTGCAATGAATGATGCTCACACTCCATCTCTCCTGCCAAACATTTCACCCACTCTAAAGTCTGCCGACAGTTTGGAAGCAGGGTCTTTTGCTACTGTGTTTTCCAATTGGCTTTCTATTGTCACTTCAAAAAAGTGTGGCAACACCTGATTTATGAGGGTCTTGTTTCAAAGGTGCCATTTCCATTGCCTTCCTAGACACCACCTCTAATAAGGAGAGGACAATCTGGCTTGCACTAGCTTGGGGGGGAAGATTTTCGGTGTAATTTATACATTGGATGGAGCTCGGACTCATTGAAATTCTCCTTAATGCTGCCTCAAAAACACCTGGAAGACTAAACAAGCAGAACTGTAGCATGTGTGACCTCCCAGCTAAGGTGGCAGCTGTATTCTTGTGAACACAGTCCCAATTCAGGCGCTTGACTCTTACTCCCCTACACCGACAGAACATATAAAATGCAGAATTTCAATGACTCTGAAGCCATACCCCAGTTAATAATTGGACCAGTTTTTCAAAGGTGCTTTAAACTTATTTCGTTAAGTACCTGCCTGCATTTTGTTCACGCTGTGCCTGATATATTTTCTCAAATAACCTCGGGTGTGGGGTGCAGCTTGAAAGTCAGCGGCAAAGAACTGACAATCTGCAGAGCGGAGGCTTAACTTAATATGCGAAGGCACCAGAGTCTCAGAGAAGACAATTGATGCCAAGAAATCCGGAAGGTCATTATGTGGACTATCTCCCGCACAGCATCTTTTGAACCTTTTTAATGAGTAAGGAGGAACATTTATGCATAACGGTCTGAGGCTCATTGTACAGTTGTCCTCAGAGCTGTCAGTCACCTACGTGACTCCAAGATGAGTTTTGCAAATGCAGGCCCACAATCCCCATGCTGAACCAGCACTTTGGGAGTTCCTTTCAGTCTGACCTGGACAGTTTCTTAGAGACTGTTTCTCAGACTTTCAGTCATGTGCAGAACCACTGGGGAAGCCAAAGGTTCTAATGGACCAGCTATGGAATAGTGGATCTGCGTTTCTCACAGGTCCAAGTGAAGATGCTGATGCTTTGGGTCCATTTCCTTACATCCAGAGTAGCAGAACTCAGAGGACGGGGCTCCCTGGCTAGTCTCACACAGGAACGAGGGCTGGGACAGTGGGTGTACACAGTTCACCTGCGGTGCTGCCTGATGCTGGTCAGAGCCATCATCCACGTTTGCTTGTAGTTTCCTGGAACTGCCAGACACCGGGGTACGGCAAGGACACTGAAGCAGGAATCCAAAGGACACATTTGAGTCTCTGAGACGGTCCTGTGATTGACTTTGGTTTCAGAAGCTTGATGTGGAAGCTAGTGGATAAAATGTAGATTTTAATGTTATTACATTGTATTAAATTATTACATTGGAAGGAGGTATGTGCCGTGGCATGCAAGTGCATGTGGAGATCAGAGGACTACTTGGAGGAGTCAGTTCTATACCTCTAACATGAGGGCCCTAACTCGGGCAATCAGATTTGGTTACAAGTGTCTTTACTCATTGAGCCATCTTCTCAGGCTAGCGTCCAGCTTTTAATCCATCCATGTTGACTATGAAACAGGCAGGCGTTTCCTATTTGTTCCTGTGTTGAGATGGACCCAGGCATGCTCACTCTGATGATGACCTGGACCTTCTGATCCACCTGACTTCATCCTCTAAGTGCTAGGGTTACAGCAAGGTCTACCACAGTCTCCTTACCCAGAGGTTGGGACAGAATCCAGGGTGCCTGTGAATGCTAGGTAAGCACTCTATTGATGAGCTACATCTGAAGCCTGAGGTGTGAACAGGAACACACATGAGGATGTGTGTTCAAAGTCTGTTCTCCAGTGAATGCTGAGACTGATGTGGAGTCACCATATTTGTCTGTATTTGGACAATTGTTTCTATGCATGAGAGCTACATGAGGAGTCTCTATCTTTTCAATTTATTATAGTCATTATTTCAATAGGGTAGCACATACTTTCATATAGACCAGAATTACACCACCTGGATGCACTGGATGAATTAAATTTGAAAGTCTCTCATATTGATAATATTTTGAGGAATTTTTTTAATATTTCTGTGTATTTCTTTCTGGACATTTCAAGCATTTTTCATCAGCTTCATTAGAAGTCTGGTAACACATGGGTCTCTACCAGCCAAACAACTCATACTAAGTATGTACACATATTTTAATGATGGATTGTGGAAGAAGCAGTTGTGGTCAAAGCTTAGGGCAAAGGAACCCCAAGGAATCAATATTAAAGTCACAAGATCAAGATGGTAAACTCAAACTGACTTCTAACTGGGCAATTCTTGATTGTAAAGTCCTTTGTGGGCTGATCCTAAGATGGAAGTAGGGAAGGCAAGTACGGCTGCACTGTCTGTTGCTCTAGTTTTCATGTAACCAAAGATGTTTGGGGTAAGAGAGGACCTTGAAATCCCATACCTAAAGACAATATGCACAACATCACAACCAGGTAAGCATACAGAATTCCCTTCAGAAAGGCTTACATGATTGTGTAACACTGATTACCTTGGGCTAATACAAAAGGCTTCTCCTCTCCCCAGATAGTAATTCATAGAAATAAGAGATAATATTTGATTGTAAGATATAGCTCAGTGGCATAATACTTGTATAACATCTGCATGGGCCACCATTTAATATCCTGCAAACACACACACACACACACACACACACACACGCATGCACGTACATGCACACGCACACGCGCGTGCACACACACACACATGGGGGGAGGGGAAAGCTAACAGTGGAAATGTAATATGAATCAGCACTGTTAATATTCAATATAACCCAACTGGAATCAAGATTTCACACATAAGCAAACTGCCAGCTGTCTCTAACGTCAAGATGTTCTATTTGTAGCAAAGGTTGAACCTTGATGAGACTTTACCATAGTTTCACCATAGTCTAGCCATGCAAAAGTTGAACTCTTTGAATCTCCACTGTGTGAAAATCAAGCTGGATGTTATGTGCACATGTGGAAGCCAATGCTATAACTGCCTTGGGGAACTGTTTTAATTCAACTTGGGCCACTTGTTTTATATTCTGTAAGGAAAATACCCCAGATGCACACAGGAAATCATTCATTCATTCATTCATTCATTCATTCATTCATTTTCATGCCCTACATGCTGCTTCTACTATGCCACGGTAGGGGCTTGCAAAGCTCAGCTAGGACCCCCTCGCTCCCATGCTAATGCCTCTTGCTGGCATAACTCTTCCTTGAACCCATCAACTGCCATCCACTTCCTCTGCCTTGAAACGCTTTCTTTAATGGCCTGTAAGAAATCATACCTTGCTGCCCTTCCTCCTGTCCTAAGGTTGGTTCCTTGACCCTCATTGACTTGACCTGGCTTGGATGGTCCTTTCTCTTCTTCCTCAGTTCTGTCCTTTGGTAATGACAGTCAACCTCGAGGATGAGGACTCTAAAATGCAGTCTCAGGCTTAGACCTGTCCTTCGTACTCAGCCTGCTGTACATGTCAAACTGACCATAGTCTTTTCCATCTCAGACGTGGTGATTGTTTGGGCAAACTTGTGGTCAGTCTTTGACTCACCTTCAATCTATTGCAATAACTTGACTCGGAAAAATATATTCTAAATATCTGTTGACTGTATTTTTGAAATGTATCTGCATATAATACATCTTAACATTCTTTTTTATTGGATATTTTATTTCTTTACATTTCAAATGTTATCCTCTTTGCCAGTTTCCTCTCTGGAAATCCCCTATCCCATTCCCCCTACCCCTGCTTCTATGAGGGTACTCTCTCACCTACCTACCTATTCCCACCTCCCTGCCCTGGCATTCCCCTACACTGGGGCATCAAGTCTTCACGGATCAAGGGCCTCTCCTCCCATTGATGTCTGGACAAGGCCAATCTTTGCTGGATATGCAGCTGGAGCCATGGGTCACTCCATATGTACTGTTTGGTTGGTGGTTTAATCCGTGGGAGCTCTGGGGTGTCTGGTTAATTGATATTGTTGCTCTTCCTATGGTGCTGAAAACCCCTTCAGGTCCTTAAGTCCTTTCACTAACTCCTCCATTGTACTCCCCATGCTCCATCCAATGGTTGGTTGTGAGCATCCACATCTGTATTTGTCAGGCTCTGGCAGAGCCTCTCGGGAGACAGCTATATCAGGCTCCTGTCAGCAAGCATTTCTTGGCATCTGCCAGACTGTATCTTGAGTATTCTGGGTCTTTGGGCTAATATCCACTTATCAGTGAGTGCATATCATGTGTGTTCTTTTGTGACTGGGTTACTTCCCTCAGGATGATATTTTCTAGTTCCATGCATTTGCTTAAGAATTTCCTGAAGTCACTGTTTTTAATAGCTGAGTTGTACTCCATTGTGTAAATGTACCACATTTTCTGTATCCATTCCTCTGTTGAAGGACATCTGGGTTCTTTCCAGCTTCTGGCTATTGTAAATATGGCTGCTATGAACATAGTGGAGCATGTGTCCTTGTTATATGTTGGAGCATCTTTTGGGTATAGCTGTCCAGGAGTGGTATAGCTGTGTCTTCAGTTAGTACTATGTCCAATTTTCTGAGGAACCACAAAACTGATTTCCAGAGTGGTTTTACCAGCTTGCAATCCACTACCAATGAATGAGTGTTCCTCTTTCTTTATATCCTCAACAGTATGTGCTGTCACTTGAGTTTTTGATCTTAGCCATTCTGACTGGTGTGAGGTGGAATATCAGGGTTGTTTTGATTTGCATTTCCCTGATGACTAAGGATGTTGAACATTTTTTTTTAGGTGCTTCTCAACCATTTGATATTCCTCAGCTGAGAATTCTTAGCTCTGTACCCTATTTTTAATATGGTTATTTGGTTCTCTGGAGTATAACTTCTTGAGTTCTTTGTATATATTGGATATTAGTCCCCTATCAGATGTGAAATTGGTAAAGACCTTTTCCCAATCTGTTGGTTGCTGTTTTGTCCTACTTACAGTGTCCTTTGCCTTACAGAAGCTTTGCAATTTTATGAGGTTCCATTTGTTGATTGCTGATCTTAGAGCATAAGCCATTGGTGTTACCATTCTTAATGCTACCATTGTAGTCCAGAGCCCTCTCAACTAGAAAATATTTCCCAAACCACTGCACTTCATACTGAACATAGCAGGAGGGTTGATTGTTTGGAAAACTTAGATCACAAGTTTTAGATCATTCAGAGTCTTGCAGTGTCATCCCATTTCAGTCACTAGAAAGGTCCACATCCTTTGAATGCTTTACAAATACCGCCACAGTCTATGCTTCCCCCAAACTCACCTTCCACCTTCTTCCTTTCACATGAGCAGCCACAGTTGCTCTGTAGGATTCTGGCACATTCTGACTATACATATCTTCCCATCAGGGCCCTTGCAGCCACCTCCCCCCTATTTTTACTAAGTCTCTATCACCCGGGGTTACAGCTCCCTACCTTCTGTTAGGTTTGCCTGATTGTAGGAGGCCACAGTCCCTCCCCTGGGCTACCCAAAGCCGCACCTTAAAAGATGGCACCTGTTGACTATGGAGCTTGTGGTAAACAGGTCCATATTTGGTGGTGATATGTTCCTGCTCTTCTGGTTGACTGAGGCTGCATGCCTGGTGAAGTGACATGGCCTGCCACGATTGGAGTGGATAGAGTATAAAAGGGCTTGTATCCCGGGGCTCAGGGGAGATGAAGGGGGAGATGAAGCGGGAGATGAAGAGGGAGATGATGAAGATTGTTCAAGGTTCCTGAATAAACTGCTGAGAGAAGAACTGGTGGTTGCATCTTTCTTGCTGGTCGAGAGAGGACGCGACACCTGACTGTCATTGGCTTTCTGTCACAGTTCTGTTTGTGGCCTAGCAAATGACTTACAAGGACAGTGGTTAAAGCAATAACCATTATGCTGAAGGATGCAGCAGGCCAGACATTCAGACACGGCAGTGAGGATGGTTGAGGTGACAGTATCTGGGAATTAAAGACCCCTGGTATGGCATAGAAGTTGGCATCTCAGCCAGAACACCCAAGTGTGTCCTGTCTATGTAGCTGCTTGGTCTTTCTTATACTATGGTGGCTGAGTACCTGGAGCCAATGTGGTGGTTGTAGTGAGAATGGCCCCCACAGGCTCATATATTTAACTGTTTGATTCACAGTTAGCAGAACTATTTGGGAAGCATTAAGAGGTGTCGGAGGAAGCGAGGCACTAGGGATGGGCTTTGACATTCTTTAGAAGATAGATGGAGTCATTTTGTGTAAGTCAAAAGCCATTTCATGTGACTTGAATGAAAAAAAAAAAAACCTAGGAATTAAGTTGCTGAGCAGCTCCAATAAGAGCCATGTCTCAGATGCAAGCTAAGCAGGCTACCGAGCAGCTCCACAGCCTAGCACAAGGTAGGCCAAGACAAGATGCTAATACACTCACCCCAAGCTGACATTGATATTCTAGTGGACCCCCCAAGCTGTGAACCGTGATAGGGCAAAGCTACCGTCCAAGGAAATGATGCAAACATTAGAGTATTGAGGATGTCTCTAGGACCTCACCGTCATGCTTCCTAGACAGAGTATCTCGTCTCTATGTTGATACCCATTGGCGACAGGACTTGAGATTTTCTGTGTGGCCCTGGCTTCTGTGACTGCTGTACTTCCCACGCTGTCACTGTTCCCACACAGGCCTGCTTGTTAGCTGTTATCTATGCTCTCAAGGACTCCTGGAACTCCATCAGTCCCATCCCTCCCCCCCTCCCATAGCCTGCCATGGCTGCAGGACACCGTGGCAGACAAAGGTTGAGCCTGCAGCAGTTGAGCCTTCTGAGGTTCCTCACTGGACAAGATTCCCCAGTGGAACCCTGCAGTAGCACTTCTGCCCCAAAGACTGCTGCCCACTTAGTGAGATCTCCGTTTAACCTTTGGTATTAGCATGACATCATGAAGAATGTTTGTGTGAACAAACCAAGCATATTTGAAAGCCAAATCATGTATGGACATCCTAGCAGCTGAGTGTCTTATAAGCCATGGGCCATGCTCGCCACAGTTTTAAAAGCTCATATCATTTCCAGTTAGCTCTCTCTTTACCGCCTACTCATGGATAACGATGCAAACAAATTCTCAGCTACTGCTCCAGGACCACACTTGCCTGTCTTCTTTCTCCCAGCCATGATAGTCACGGACTCTAATTCTCTGGAACTATGAGCCTTAATTACTACTCACATTACAGAACAAGGTCACCCTGAAGCCCACCTTCAACAATTCAATGCCAGCAGCCACATCATCACCACCGACCACATGTAGCATATCTACCCTCTAAAAGGTCCCTAAGATCATGGCTTACTCGCTTGCTCTGAATGTAGCTATGTCTCTTTGACTTTCTCAGTCTCTCTGTCTCTCGGCACCGCCCCCCTCTCCTCCACCATCTCTCAGAGGCAGCCTTTGCATACTGCCCATCCGTAAATCTTTTGTGTGAGATCTGTTGTGGTGTGATCTCTACATCATTCCTTAGCCCTGATTGACCCACCAAGGCACTTTCACACCGCAGGAACTCTAACACTAATAAACTCTTTCTTTTGTAAGCTATTGTGTCTCTTCACAGAAATGGAAAAGTAACTGAGACAGAAGTTGGTACCATGGAGTGTAGGCTATTGCTGTGAGAGATCCAATCATGCTTATTTATGGAGGAATGTGGAAGGGACTTTGGACTAGAAAGTAGTTTGAAAATGGTAAGCAGAACTTAATGGGCCATCCTAGCAGGAGCTTGGAAGGCAGCAGCACTACGAGACATGTGGACTGTGGGTTAGTAAAGGAGTTGGAATCTTTCTCTGCAGTTAAGGAAAGCCATTGAGGCCAGGTATCTTAGTTACTCTTCTATCGCCATGACAAAACGCCATGACCAAGGCAAGCTATAAAGGTAAATATAAATTGCAGGCTTGCTTACAGTTCCAAAATGTTGATCTGTGACCATCACGGGGTGGGGAACATGGTGGCAGGTCCCAGATTTGGCACCAGAGCAGTAGCTAAGAGATCACACCCTCAAGTTTCAGGCAGAGATAGAGTTTGTTAGACTGGGCCTGGAATGAGCTTTTGAAAACTGGCAACCCACCCACAGTGACACACCTCGATCAAGAGCATACCTCCTAATCCTTCCCAAACAGTTCCACTAACTGGGAACCACACATTCAAACATATAAATCCACGAGGGCCATTCTTATTCAAGCCACTACACCAGGCATATGGCAGGCTCCATCAAGAGATCTTGTATCAAAGAGAGAAGGTAGAGAGCAGGATTCCCTTGGCCTCTATATGCATATGCAGGTATATGTATTGTCCTCTCTACGTGTACACACACACACACACACACACACACACACACACACACACACACAAGCACACACACACAAGCCACGTATGTGGTTCACCAAAGAATATCAAAGGTTTTCCTCATAACCATGATAAAATAATAGTTTTTCGTTTTCTTTTAGGCATTATTCAAAAATGTTATTGCCATTATCAGAGCAAGCATGTAGCCCAACTCTCTGTGATATCTCCTCCTGAAGTACTTGTCCCATATGAAGTGGGGAGATATGGGATCTCGATTACACACACTCGAGGTTCAGGCACTGTCACCATTTAGCTCTTAACTGAACATCCCACGGCTCTGCTTCTCTGATAGTCTACACAAATAAAACTGGTTTGTGTTTTAACCATGAATTTCCTGATTCTGAATCAAGCCAGATGTGAGGCCATGTGTGTGTGAGAGAGACCCTGATGCCTATGCCTGTGTGCGTGTGAATTCCCTGACCTCTGTCCCTTCCTTCCCTTGATGAATTGTGCAAACAACCTCGCAAGGCAATCTCGTAATTAAATTGGATCTGTTTCAACCATAAATTTTTCAAAAGATCATAATCACTGTGGCTTCCATGTCCACTCAAGAAACAATATGGTCATGTGTGTCTACAAATGAGCCTCACAGGAGACTGCCCTTATCAGTCTTGTTCTGTGATGTGAGCCAAATTGGACTTGTTTATACTTGTTTCAGATGTAAGGACTTAGCTTTTTGTTAAACATTGCATAAAAATCAGAATCTCACAACAAAATGAATTTAAATAGGCAAATATTGCTTTCTCTGTGAGCTACAAAGAGAACAGTATTGTGGGGGTGAGGGGTACATGGAGAGTATCTAAGACCTGCTGTGTCTGTCTCTAAGCCTCAGTTTCCTTAGCTGTGAAGTGAGCATGCTACAAGCTTCCTTGGCAACTAACTGGGAATCTATAAACTTGGATTCTTGTACATGAACTTGACATGATAATAATACCCAACTCATAAAGGAGATGAAGTATGAAATTACTTTCAGATGTGAGTGCCTAGTGCTTAGTGAACATTCAATACATTTTAACTCATTATTGCCATCCACACAGAAATTTCGATTTACTTTAACCGATTGTAGTTATTTAAAACACACACACACACACACACACACACACCACATACAATATTTAAGAGAAGTTACAGACATAGCATGACTGAACTAAATGTTCAAGTATTTCACATACACCCCCCGCCCCCGCACATGCCAGCCTCCGCATAGTCAATATCCCCTATCAGAATGGTAGCTTGTACATTCTTAATTCTGGACAAACTTGTAACGATGCATTTAGCATTCTAATACTATACAGGGTAGTCCTGTGCTCCTTCTATTCCTACCCACCCACGACCATGGAAAACACAGATGGATTATTTTTTGTTTTTACTTTCTCCATATTGTTACCATTTCTGCAAGTAATATGTAGCCTCTCCTTCCAATGTTATAATATTTATTCAAGGTTCTCCTCGTGGTTTGACATCTCATCTCTTTTTAGGGATAAATACTATTCCATTATCTGGACAGATCTATCGAGGGGCTGCTTAGTTGGTTTATTTCCTTTTTTTATAACCTTTATTATTCAAAAGAGAAACTTTACAAATAAAATATTACATACCCTAACTAACAAGGCCCAAAGTCTATTCAACTTAATGAACTTACATTCATTTAGAATTGGTTGATTATTAAAAACAAAACAAAACAGGAAGGATGTTTATCTAGCTGAAAAATTAAAGAACTACTTGGATAGTGTGATTTAAGAAACACTAATAATGTTCTGTTTACCCTTAAAGGTGTTCTACCTTGAAACAAATCCTGCTGTTTCTCTAATAAAGCTTAATTTATCTTGCTTTAAATGTTAACATGAAAATACTCCTAAGAGCAATATCACTTTAAGCATCGTTAGCTATTTACACATTAGATTGTGTGAGTTTTATGCTTTGTTCTGAGAAATTTCCCGAGAGGTAGGGGGAAACAATATGAGACTGTTGGCCAGGAGGAAGATAACCTCACCTGCCCCACGTGATCAGCGCCACCTGCTTAGCTGATGTGATCAGCAGAGCTAACGGAAGCAGAAGGCTTTTGCCTCAGCATATATTCTGGAACTCTCTCTCTAAGCTTGCGGACTTCTGAGATAGTACCAATTAAGGTAAAAATCCGCAGCTGACATTAGTTGGTGTTTAGACTTTTGGGTGAGGAGGGTGGTTTAAATATTCTTAAATTGGCAGTTGTGATTTGGGGATGACTTTCATTTGTATATTTTGTTGTGTGGGATTAAGGTTCAGGAAAAAAAGCTCGCTGTTGGTCCTGGCTTCCTGGATTCTCCCTACCTGGTCAAGCATCTGAGATCTTGAGAAACTCATTAACAAGAGCTTAAAGATGGCTGGTCCAGTTACATCCACTGTCGTGAACCAGAGAAAGATGGATGCTCCTGGTTGGCCATCTGTATCCTTTTCATTGAGTTCAGAATCCTGACTTGTAGAATGTTGTGATCCACATTTTTGGGGGTAGGTTACTAGATAACCCCAAACAAGCATGCCCATATCTTCTAGGTGATTCTAGACCCTGTCAAGCTGACAATATTTAGTTGAAGAACCATATCTTAAGACCCCCAACCCCTTCATTTTTCTCTTCATTTCTGGGGCCATGCCAGCTCTGGGATCCTATATCCTACTCACTCTAAGCAATGGATCCACCATCTCTGAGTCTTGGAGCTTTGTCTTGGCAAAAGTCAGGGCTTTAATCTTGTCTAGTTTGTGAAGAGAACTGGTTTATATAATCTTTAACTCACTTAGCACAATGTCTGCCATATATTGGCAATTTTCTTTTCCTGTTGACTTCACTGATCTGGGCTTTCAAAATTCAAATTCTTCCCCTTCACCCAGAAAAGAAAAGGACATTATTCAATGACACCGAAACTCATTTCTTTTCTAGGTCGGTTCCTCCAGGCTTGTGTGAATTCAGTGTTTCATCTCCGACAGTGATAGGCTTCAACTATCCAGAAATGGATCCTGGGTGTGTGGGCGGAGGTGGGGAGCAGGGCTCTCTTGCAGTAGTTCTTCAGTCTACTTAGGTTTCTTCTAGGAAGCCATTACACTGGTGGGTTGGCATGGCAAATTTCCACTAGCTCTTTCACCACATGCCAAAAAAAAAAAAGACAACTGCCCAGGCTCCCTTGGGAAGCACTGGCAGCTGCTAGAAGCTCTTGCCTGGGAACTGGAGGTAAAATGCTGGCATCAAGGGTTGTTTGTACTGACTCCCCCACCCACTCCAGCTGGCTACAGCAGTCTAGGTGTAGAACAAGTAGAAAGAAGACCATGAAGAGCCAGAGATAGCTGGCTGTATGTAGGGATCTCATACGAAAGGCTGCTTTGAGATTTCAGTACCTCACCCCACCCACTCCAGAGAAGTCAGCCCAAAGTGACTAGTCTGGGACACAGTCCTGTGCTACCTGTGTCCCACAGGAGGCATCCAGCCTCCACCCCACCCCCATGTTGTCTAGAACTTTCCCAGAATGGCTACTGCTTGGCTCTGTCTCCTACAGCATCCCACAGCAGCTTCTTGTTTTCTCTTGAGCAGCCTCCACATGGTCACGCTTCCATTGCTATAGAAACCTCTTCATTCCATTTCCATCTCGAAGACACTGACACAGAACAGTAGTGCCATCTCAGGATCACCTTCCGTGTGTTGACCATGTGGTATTTGCCATGCATCTTCACAGCATCCTACCTCAGTGAGGTTGTCTCCCCAGCCAAGTCATGACTGTTGACAAGGCTTTCTCCTCCACTAGGGAACTGCTTGGGAATGAGAACTCTGATTAACTCCCTCTAATTTGTGGCCCTAGCCTGATACATGGGGCAGCCATGCTCACACTGAAAGCCTCCCAAGTCTGGGTTGATCCCCACCAGCATAATGAGATGCTTCATCTTCATTGTAAACTTGTAGAAACTTTATTGCCAACATGGTGTGTCTGTGAGAGTATTTCCAGAAAGGTTTAAGAAAACAGGGATGTTTTCTTAAACACCCCAAATCTGGATGGCCTCGTCCTATGGGATGAGGCCCTGGACTGAATAGAAAAGATGAGAGCTGGGAGCTAGCCTCCATCTCCCTGTTTCCTGACCTTACACTCCCACCACCAAACCTTCCCCACCATGACGAACTGTACTGTGAGGAATGTAAACTCACCCAGGGCTCATTCTATCAAGGATGGATCAGAACTGATAGAGTTCAGGCTCAGCTGGAGGATTCATAAAGATAACATCTAGAAACAAGAGGTTCACCTCTTGAACAAGAATGCTAATTTTAGTCACTTTCTTCCACCTTAAAATTTATTTTCCTTCTGTCGTGGTGTTAGAATTTCTTCCTCAGCTGCCAAGGAGCCTTGCAAAGTATTTCTCCTCTTCCTTCATACTGTTATAGTCCTACAGACACAGCTAGAGAAAAAAATAGTTATTGCACACTGATTTACACAGAATTTTGGCACATAATAGACATTAGAGCAATTACCTGTGAGGAATTTTCTTTCTGAGAAAAAAAAATCTAATATGTTAGGTAGGACTTTTGGTGAGAATTATTGTAGATGTCTCTTTTCTTTACCCTTCACAATACTCAGCCACTGCTACACAATTACTTTAGAAGACTTCATGAATACAAAGACTATTTACTTAATATTGTAGACTCAGGGTTGGGTGCTTATAGAACATGTAGTGGCCAATAAGGTTTTGGAAGTTATGGTGGCTAATCTCAGTTGTCAACTTGATGAAACCAAGAGAGAGACCAGATGGGGAGACCAGCCTCTGAGCATGTCTGTGGTCATTATCTTGATTAGGTTAATTGTAGGAAGACCTGCCCACAGTGGGTGGCACCATTCCCTAAGCTGAGAGCCTGGAATGTCCCAATCCCCACTCTTTTCTCATTCCCTTTCATGAGTGTATAGGCCTGCTTCATAACATGGGGGATATCCCCAGCTGTGCTATGTTTCCCTCATCATGCACAGGCATCCCTAGCCCCAAACTATTCACACTTCCAGGACTGTTTGCTTCCCAGAGAACCCAAACCAACACTGGTCATACACACAAGATAACAGAAATTTATTTTGACTTTAAGAAGTTACATTGGCTTAAAATCTAGGTTCATAATGTTTTCTTCACAATTTATAATCTAAAACTCTCTGAAAACACCAAGACTTGATCTTACCTTATACAATGCTATTTGTGTCCTCTGGGTATTCCACTTAGTCAAATATCTTGTTACAAAAATATGGATGTGCTTTGTTGAGGTATTTTTTTCCAAATCCCACTGAGAATAAAATGTAATATATGGTATATTCATTAAATTGACACTTTAGTGCCTAATAATACCCTTAATTAAATAAAATATTTTGAAATATTTTGGAGTAGCTAGTCCCTGAGAGAAGCTCCACTGAATTCTGTGCACTTGTGTGTTATCTCACATTGAATCTGGGCGCCTTATCAAGAGACTATGGCCGAAAAGGTGCTGTGGCAGTTCTGAACATGTTTCTAGAAGCTTCCAGTGTTGTCATTTCAGATAACCTGGCCCATAAAGAAATCTGGCTACCCTGGTAAACAAACCATGTGCAGTGTAGACATCCACAAATTGTTTGAGACAGAGAGGACTTCAAGACCCAGGATTTGATCTAAGTCATTCCTTCTGGTCATCCTTGCCCAAGAACCAGGTGTTGAGGTTCCTCCCATCTGACTGTAAGTCCTATGAGTTAGCCCAAGGCAAACCAACATCACAACTATGCAGCTGAGCCCCAGTCCAGCCACAAACTAGACAAAATCATAAATCTCTCTAGGTTTGTTCTTATGTTGCAATGCTAAGTACCTCTTATTGCAATGCCTCTAATACCTGGTTGAGATTTGAGATCAGAGAGTCTACATGTAGAACAAAGTGCCTCTGTGACCTTGCTCTCAAGTTACTTCTGTTTAAATAAAAATGTTGACAGCCAATAATAGCTGGCTAGCAGAGACATAGGCAAGGTTTAGGATACCTGGGTTTGAGAGTTGGAGGAGGATCATCAGGAGGAAGAAGGGAGGAGAGAGAAGCCACCATGGGTTAGATGAATCATGAAAACATGGCCCTAATGGCTGGGCAATTGGAGTTAAGACCAGCCCAGATGAAACATAGTGATAACTCAGTGTTATTGATAGCAAAGTAGATTCTAATAGCATAGAGGGTAGATATCTTCCCAGCCCTTGTGCTGTTTAAGGCTTATTATACATATAAATGTTGTGTGTGTCTTTTATCTGGAAACTAAATGGTCAAGGCTGGGTAGGAACCCTGAATTGGGATTAAAAATTTATACAACCCTGAGGTGTTTATTATGTAGCAGAACTGGTAGAATGAAGCTATGATATTGCACTGCTTGCTTGACGCACAGATAAAGGAGAGGTCATGCGATGAGGAAGGCAGTCCTCTGCTCCCTGAGACATGAAGCTGTATCAGAACACAGACATGAGATAAGACAGCTCTGCTAACCAAATGCCATTACATGCCTGCGACTGAGCCTGATGTCTATAGTGTCAGAGCAGCCCTGGGAAGAGAGCTTTTACTAACTCCATTATCCATGCTAAGAGGAATCTGTAATTTGTCTGGAATTTTTCAGCTAGCCTGTGATAGACTGAGATTTCACACCTAGCAATTTCCTACAGGATGGATGCTGTCCACCTGCCAGCTCTTCGAGCCTTGGTGGAAAACGTATTATCACAGTTCTACAGCCAATCTCCCAGGAACTGCACCTTAACTTCCGTTTATGAACTACGCACCTGACGCTGAATGCATGTGCTTTGGATACCCCTGATCTTAACCCACAGGCACATGCCCTTCCCCAGGATATAGTGTTGGGGAGAGGGCAGTGGAGGTGAGATGCCTTAGGGATTTGACGGCAGTATTCTACTTTAGACTTAGCACAAAGGAGCGTGCTTGTCCACCTCGTCCAGGTCTCTCTGTGGGCTGTCCCAGGAGATATCCCTGTATTCTTAGCATTTCCACTAAAGGATCATTTGTCCTTGACTGCAATATCCATCCCTCTCAAATTGTTTTTGTCCAATTTGTCCAAACTCAAGATTTGGTTCATGTCTCTTCCAGGTCCAGCTTGAACTAGTCCACTCCACTAACTCCTCTCACAAAGACAAGAATTAGGGGTTTCTTCTTTGTGCCCTGTTGGATGCTTTATACACATGCTCTGTTACATCACTCACCACTGTGCTGTGCTGCCCAGAGCATTTATTTACCTGTCCTCTCTACCACTGGCAGCAGTATATGCTAAGCATCTTTCTATACTTGTAGCCTTTTGTAATTGTCAGTTCATAGGTAATGACATCAATCAAATGATGGTTGAGTGAAGGAGGGCCAGCAGGGCTGGCATGAGGACCTTCTTACCCAGTGTAGTTTCCGCATGGAGTTGAACATCAATGAATAACTGAAAAACAACAAACAAACAAACAAAAAAACAAAACAAAACAAACAAAAAAACCCGAAGTTCTGCCTTCTCTTTCCTAGGTTCCTCCAAGTTGCAGTTGGCTGAATTGGCTTGTGGGAAGTTGAAATATTACTTACTAATGGACTTGGGAGACAGTAAATTGCACTTCCTTCTGCCCAACTGCAAGCCTGAGCTAGTTTTAGTATAGTTAAACTCAATTGGCAGGGCCAGGCAGTGGTGGCACATTCAGGCAGATTTCTGAGTTCGAGGCCAGCCTGGTCTACAAAGTGAGTTCTAGGACAGCCAGGGCTATACAGAGAAACCCTGTCTCAAAAACAAAACAAAACAAAACAAAACAAAACAAAACAAAACAAAACAACTCAACTGGTGGACATGAGTCACTTGAGGGCTGCCTTCACCTTTCAATGCTCCCTACCATAGGGAGAACCGAGACTGCAGAGCAGACCTTTGATTCAGAGTGGCTGCCTCTGCCAGCTTCCCACCAAAGAAGCAAGCTGCAGGGCAGTGATCACAACATTTCAAGAGTTTAGGTCCATACACTTGATAAAAAAAAAAAAAAAAAAAAAAAAAAAAAAACATTTACTGCAAACAAAACAGATTGCGACTCTTCCTGTTATGTGGGAAAGAGAAAGGTCCCATCCCCACCCACCCCTGCCTGTAGGAAGCTGCTTCCTGGAAATGGGAAGCTGGGATAGGAATGTACAACACGTGAAAGAACATAGAGAAACCTGGGACTCTAGAACCTGGGAATCTGTGGTTCATCCAGACTGAAGCACGTGTTCTACTTTGTCCTTATAGGGAGCAACCAAAATACTTAGGGAAGCTGCGGTCCTTCAGGGCCTGGGTGCTCAAATACACAGATTAGAACTTTTAAGAGTGCATGTATGTCCTCACGCAGTAAGTTATGGCATGTAGAACAATAAGCCTCTTTGCAAACAGATCCAATGACATTTCTGAAACATGAAAAATTAACAGTGTTCTACAATTTACTTGGCTATGTGGCAATTTCTTATTTTAATGGAAAATGCTGAAATGTTATACTATAATGCTCAGATGGGAATAAATGAGGTTTTTAAAAGTATTATTTGGAAAACGTGTGAGAAAGAGTGACCCTGTTTCATGTCCCACTTCTGCTTAAAATACAGTATTGCTGACTTGTTTTCCCACTCCAGACTCAACTTCCTGTTAGGCTAGAAATAGGGGTCAGAAAAGAGACTACATTTAAAAGATAATGGTTCTGGAGTCTGGGATTTAAGCATGAGTGTGGTCATGATACCTAACTCCCTTACCTCCAGTCCCCTTGTTCCATCTGTAAAATGGAATGTAAAAGTCATATGGTACTGTTACAGTTTGGACAAATGTCTCTAGAGGACCTTGCCTGCTCAGGACTTGGCTCCCAGTGTGTTCAGATGCGCAGCTTTTGGGGAGCAACTGGACCATGAAGACTCTAATTTAATCAGTGAACTCATCCATTCATAGTTGCAGAACTTGATGGCATTGCTGAGCAGTAGTAAAGAGTGAGAGGAGGCACTTCATTGATGGAAGTAGGATGCCGTAGGTTTGCAATACGAGAGCACACCTTTAAAATGAAATGTTTATTTTCATTATTTTTAAATTATGTGTATATGTGTGCATTTGTGTGTTGATATGTACACATGATAGCAGTTGACTTCAAGGGCCAAATGAGGATAAGTTGGATCGCCTGTAGATGGAATTATAGGAGATTGAAGGTCACTTGTCCTAGGTGCCAGGAGCCATATTGGTTCACCACAGAAGTAGTATGTGGTTTTTAACTGCCATCTTTCCATCACCTGGAAGGCTATACCTTATCCTTGGCCATTGCCTGCACCCATCTGCAGATGCTTCAGAGGCACGCCCCACCCCTGTCCCGCCCCTCACACCCCCCCTCATCCTCCTCCATCCTCTGCCTTCCTTCCTCTGCCTGTTTTCCTCCTCCCCCATGCCCTCTCATACCTGGCAGCTCCCCTCCATCATGCTCCTCTGTTATGATGTCTCAATCCTTACAAATGCTTTCTCTCACAAATTTTGTCACAGCCATGCTAAACGAACACTAATACCTACATCCTGAAATAGAAGTAAATGGATCAACATTCAGAGAGGTGTTTAACAAGGTGCTTGATCTGTGATTTCTTCAGGTAGCCAGCAGGTCCTTCCAGGATGATGATAATGGCATCAGACCCCAGAGCCAGGAGATGCTAGAAAAGTCTGGCTTATAATGTGTATGGTGGGGGATGGGGGAGGTTGTCCTGGGTTCCTTTGCTGCTTCTGTGAGATTGCTGTCGAGCCTGATGACCTGAGTCCCACCCCCAGAACCAACACAGTATATGAAGTTTACCAACTCCTGTGTGTGGCCCTACACACAAAGCCCTACACACAAGTCCACATAAACAAACAATTAAATGCATACACAAATTCACAAAAACTACACGAATAAATGTTATATATATATATATATATATATATATATATATATATATATATATATATATACCAACAATAAAGTTTGGGAAAAGTAGAGGAAAAGAGTGAGGCTTTCATAGGCCTCCTTGAGCCCTGTGCTAGGTCATGAAGTTGGAACTATTGGTAAGGTGGACATAGCAGCTCAGGAATGGGTGGATGGTGGGGACTCAGGCATTCCCCAGGTGCATATGTGGTGAGCAGTTACACAGACTGAAAAATCATCCATTTCATTCTGAGCATCTTCATGAGACATCCCAGCTTTTTCATTTAATAATTTCTCATGCATATTCAAGTATGCCAAGGCCAAAGTGTGCAATCCGTGGGTGGGGTAGGGGCTTGGGATCCATGCTGGAGCACCTATGTGACAAGAAGAGCGCAGATAAGAAGAGGCAGTCTGGATGCATGGCACACTCACCAAGTGTCTGAATGTTTTCTGTATCCATTTGTTTCAGGATTTATCTTTTCACGGTTAGAATGTGGGGCAGTGGGCAGAGAACAGAATCAGAAAGCTTGGCCAACCCACATTTCATTAACAAACCAGCGTGCCTCTTGTTTGGAGGTACACTTGTACACAATGTGTGAAAGACTGTATTTCTTGAAAGCTGTGTGTCCCTTTATCCCCGTCTTCAAACATGCATTAGATCCTCCACTTCTAATGTGGATATCTGAATATGGGACTCGTGAAATTATTTGGTCCCAAATCTTAAGATGACATGCAAGAGGCCTATGGAGTTGGTTAACCAGGGCTGCTTACCAGGCAAGCATGAGGACCCAAGTTAAATGGCCAGCATCTAAGAAAGAAGCCAGGCATGGTAGTATGCACTCACATGTAATCCCAGTGCTGGGAAGGAGACAGGTGAATCCCCAGGGCCTGCTGACCAATCAGTCTAGCCTAATCAGCAAGTGCCAGGGTAAGTGAGAGACCCTGAGTCTCAGGGTCTCTATTGCTATGAAGAGACACTGTGACCATCATGGCCACTCTTATAAAGGAAAACATTTAATTAGGGCTGGCTTACAGTTCAGAGACTTAGTCCATTATCCTCATGGTGGGAAGCATGGTGGCATGCAGGTAGACATGATGCTGGGGAAGTAGTATCTGGTGGCTCTATATCCAGATCCTCAGCCAGCAGAAAGGAGGGGAGACACTGGGCCTGGCTTGAGCTTCTGAAACCTCAAAGTCTACCTCAGTGACACACTTCTTCCAATAAAGTCAACCCTGCTCCAGCAAGGCCATACCTCCTAATAGTGTCACTCCCTGTGAGCTTATGGGGGCCATTTTCATTCAAACCAGCACATTCTCTCCCAAAAAGTAAGGTGGGGAGTGGCTGAGGAAGACACTCTATGTCAACCTCTGGCCTCTACATATCTGTGCATGCATGCAAGCAAACACACACACACACACACACACACACACACACACACACAATATTTTAAGATGTTTAAGAGCAGAAATTATAATTTTTTAACTACTGAATCCTCAGCATCTGTCTATAATGATCTAGTAGAATCTCAATACACTGGTAATTGCTGTCAATTAGTTTTGATGGACTCAGAAGTATAATAGAGAGCAAATAATCTTTCATATTTTTCCATAGCCTATGAAATAAAATGAGGACACAGCCCCATCCCTCCAGTACCATTCTGCCTATTGTAGAAGACTGCAGAGTCTCTCACATCACGGCTGATGTCTCCCCCTGTTTGCTGCGCCCTCCTTTTGGTCATGAATATGCCAAGGATCTTGCCACTGGGGAGATGTCTGCTTTCTCTCTAAAAAGGACAATGAAGTTCACAATGTTCAAAATATTACCTCATATCGACCAGTTTGAAATGAAAAAAGAAAACACTGCCTATCTTCTTTAGCCTGCTTTCAAACTGCTGGAAGGAATGGCAGTTACTCTAACACGTTCCTGCTCAAAAATGTTCTAACCTGCTGGGAGTCCATGGTTTACTCTCTAACGTCACAAAGGAGAATGATTGTGCTTTGTGGACTAGTTTTTCTTTAGGATAAATGGGTAACTGAGCTACATAGCTCTCTACCCTGGATAACTGAACCTAACAGTGCCAGCACTGGACGTGGATCTCAGCAGGGCTGAGAGGTTTAACTAAAAGTTAGGTGTTCATCTATTTGTTCTCCTCCAAGAAAGATGACGGCAGAGCCACCATGAACATTATTCCCCTGGATGTTCACTTGAACTTAATAGGCAACGGGGCTTAGGGAATTACCTCTAAGAACAGTTTGTTACAGCTTCAACTTAAACTGTCTTCCTCTGCTGTAGTTCCCTGCCAGTCCCCTGCCCCATCTCACCATGACCCCAAAGTTGGAGACTGATGGTCTGAACTTCACTGAGCCAACACTAACAGCTTCCCAAGGAAATTTGTGCGTTTATTAAAGAAAAATGAATGCCTTTCGTTAAGCAGGAATCTCAGAAATCTCTGAAGAGTTTCTATAAGACCCAGACAATAGAAAAAAAAAAAAAAAAAGCTGAAGGGAAGCAGATAGGATCAACTCAGAATAGCTAAAAAGAGAACCGTGTAGCACTTTGATTGATAACGTGATTTAAAAATTAAAAGAGAGGAATCTGTCTGTGAGCTGAACACCAGCTCTGGAGATTGATGGATAGCAGGAGGCTTCTGTTATTTGCAGCATTTCAGATAAAGACGCGTTTTCCTTTAGAGAGTATCTTTATAAGACAATTGTTTGACTAGACGTGTGCGAGGTGGGAGGGGAGGGGGAAGAAAGGGAAGGAAAGAGAACGAGAGATAGTGAGAATGGAGAGGGGAGAAAAGGAGAGAGAGAGAGAGAGAGAGAGAGAGAGAGAGAGAGAAGAACACTACAGCATCTCAAAGCAGGGCTCCGTGAGCTGGAATGCATCATCTGTATTTTCCATAGCTGGTGAATAGATAAGATACTCTTCACACATTGCTCCTGGATGAGGCTTCATTTCCGATTGTGTCTATGCACCCTGTGGTCACCAGCATGATTAAGGAAAAAGTGATTATGTGAACCTCCAAACCCATCTGTCATAGCACTGGCATTGAAGAGCCTCGCTGAAAAATTAGCCTCCTCCTTCCCACTGCTTGTGTTTCCCCATCCTTGAGAAAATACTCCAAGCTGAGAGAGGAGGGAACAAAGGGGCAAGGAATTCAATAAAAAGAGATCCTAAGCAAATGAAATATTGTTTTCCTTTCTGTCTAGCTCTAGTCCTCTCAGCCAGAGCGTTAACTGCTTGTCTGCTGCACCAGAAGACAGAATCCTATCTAGGATTTGCCCGCCAAGAGTCTTTCAAGCATCTCAGTTGTCTAGTGTGATAGTGTGGGACACAGGAAGCTGAACCCAACACAAAGATGACAGGGAAATGTGAAAAAGCTATTAGTTCCTATATGTTTGCAACTATCCGTATAGACTCAGAGACATTAGATTTTTAAATAGTCTCTGTGTTTACATTTACACATGCATATGTGTATTTGTCCAGGGAGGAAATCTATAGCAATCATGGGAGTTTAAAAAGATGTTTATGACCCAGGACACTAAAACCTGTATCACTATGGCATTTATTTCTAACAACTTTGTGTGTGTGTGTGTGTGTGTGTGTGTGTTACAATTAGAAAGGATGCATTTTTCCCTTTTTTTTTTTTTTAGGATGCATTTTCTAGTACAGGGGATTTGTGGTTGGAAGACAAATTGTGTCTATGAAATAGATATTTATTTGGCCCAAGAACGGTCACACACACACACACACACACACACACACACACAACATCAAAATATCATTGTCAACATCAAAATGCCAGGACACCAGAAAATAAATGCTGGTGTAGAAGGCAAAAGGCAAAAGGAGGAAAGACATTAGACTCATGTGAAAGGCTTTGTCATCTCATAATTGCAATTCAGACCCCAGCAAACATGAAATGTACAATATATGGATTTTTGTTGTTTTCATTATCTTTTTAGGATTTTTTCCCCCAGTTTTCTTCTTGTTTCATTTATATGAAAGAAAAGATGCAAGTATTTGGACAAATCAACGCAATATAGGAGTTTTCATTATAGGTATTAGATTTGAAGAAAATTAATTAGCCTGGGAAAATTATAGAAGGGCCAGTGTTTCAGGTCAAGGGCTTTTGATGGAAAGAATTATTGATAGAGCTTGCCAGAAGCAGGCGAGTTTCTGCCATAATTGAATTTTTCATTCATCCTGTGCCATTCTTAAACTGAATATTTTCTTAAGACTTAAGCACCAAGGTTATGAGCATGCTTCCTAATGGTAAATGTTAGCTACCGTGATAGGAAAGCTGCACAGAGGCACAGAGCTACCCAAGTAGGTAAACGAAAGTAGTTTTTACCTCACATTGATTCCTTGTACTCTACAGTAGAGATGCAAACTGTAACCTTTAAGAGTCATTCACACCCCTCCACAATTAAAACTCTCAATGAAAACAGATGGGCACTTCTATAACCTGATATAAGGTATCTATCTCAAATCTAAACTTGTATTTGATTTAAGACACAAAGTACAAGCAAGGCAAACATATCTACTCTCGCTTCTTCTTGTCATCATTGAACTAGAAGTCTTAGTGGAGGCAATTAGTCAAAAACCCAGACTAGACAGGAAATTTCTAGATGGCTCTACCCAAATACAGTCTTCTATATTTTTTACAATAGTAATGAACAACCCAAAACTGGTTTCAGAAAACAGTTCCATTTTTAGTAAAAAATAAAACATGCAGGACCATAGTTAATATGTACAGTGCAAGGCAGTCTCCTGAAGTCACAATAAGATGCAAACAGACAGAGATACATCCAGTTGATGGATTAGAAGACATACTGTTCATAGAATGTCAGTGTTCCCCAAAGCAATCTTTAGATTTTACACTATCCCTATTAAAAAATCCAAGCTGAGACTTTTTGTTTGTTTTCCATTCTTTTATCTGAAATTGGTAAGTAGGCACAATAACAAAAATAATACGGAAATGAAAGGGACCTGGAATAAGCCAACAACCTTGGCAGAAAAGAAACAAAAATGGAAGATAGGCATTTTTTTTCTTTCAAATTTGACATAGACTATGTTCCTCAAAATAGTGTGGCATTTACATAAAGATAAGCAAATCAGCCAACGCAATATAATTCAAAATTTGAAAATAAACTACTACATTTTTAGCCAACCAATTTTTGCTAAATATGCCATTATATGAATTCTCTTTTCAAGGAAGAGAAGTTAGAAAACTAGTTGTTGAACACAAGGAATGAAGTCCATACCTTATATGAAAAATAGCTTAGAATACATCATATGCCAGAGTGTACATGCTAAGACTTTAGAGCTGTAAACCTCTTAAAAAAGGAAATAAAGGGAAATGTTCACGACTTTTGCTAGGCAATGACTACAAACACATGACTGAAGAAGGCTGGAGATGTAGCTCAGTTGGTAGAGTGCTTCCTAGTGTGCACAAGGTACTGGGCTCAATTTCCAGCAATCCCAGTGCTTAGGAAGTAGGACAGAAGAATCATTAGTTTAAGGTCTTCCTTGGCTACATAGTGAAATCAAAACCAACCAAAAATTATGGACCTAGTCACAAAAGAGGTGGGGGAGGGAAAGAGGAGGTAGGGGGAGAGAAAGAAGGAGGGAAGGAGGAAGAGAAGGAGGATGGAGGGAGGGAGAGGAGGAGGGAGGAAAAGAAAGAGGGAGGGAAGGAGAGAAAGTGGGAGGGAGGAGAGATGCCTCAGCTGTTAAGAGCACTGGCTGCTCTTCCAGAGGACACCAGTTCAATTCCTAGCACCCACATAGCATCTAACAAGCATCTCTGACTCCAGTTCCGGGGGATCTGATGCCCTCTTCTGGCTTCCATGAACACCAAGCTCACATGTATCTCTTATGTATACATGCAGGCAAAATACCAATATACATAAAGTAAAAACTAATAAATTTAGCAAGAAAGGGAAAGGAAAAATTGAAAGAAGGAAGGGAGGGAGGGAAGGAAGGAAGGAAAGAAACAAAAGAACACATAACAAAGAAAAATACATGAGAGGCTGGAAAATGGTTTATTGGCATAAAAGCACAAGGACTTGTCTTTAGATTCCCCAGAACCCATGTAATAAAAGAAGGCTTGGCAGTGTGGCTGTGTAGTACTGCAACCGTGGCATTGGGGTTTGAGGAGGGATACTGGTGGATTCCTGAAGCTCATTCAAGCTAGACAGCCCAACCGAATGGGTTAGCATCAGGTTCAGGAAGATACTATCTCAAAGAATAATGGTAGAGACCAATCAAGGAAAGATACTTGTCATTGACCTTTGGACTCCACAGGCACATCCATGAATGCACACTCATATATAATAGCAAGAGCACAGAACACACATATTGCCATACACATAACATCTCAACATCATCACTGGAGAAAATAAAATAGAAAGGACAAATAAAAGCAAATATTGTTGTTTCAAAAAGCCACAAGCCAGGTGGTTGTGGTGCATGCCTTATTCCCAGCACTTGGTAGACAGGGACAGGCAGAGCTTTTGAATTTGAGGCCAATCAACTACAGTGTGAGTTCCAGGACAGCCAGAACCACCCTGAGAAACCCTCTCTCAGAGATTTATTTAAGAAAGAAAGAAAGAAAGAAAGAAAGAAAGAAAGAAAGAAAGAAAGAAAGAAAGAAAGAAAGAATACATTTTAAAAAATGGAACAAATGAACCAGTCATGAATTGTTGGAGGGAGCATAAAATGGCAGTCATTTTTATCCATGTAGTTAACATGTAAGCCAGCAATTGTACTGTGCAAATAAATGTTCAGGAGGACTGAAAATACATGTAAACACACACACACACACACACACACACACACACAAAACCATGTGCACAAATGCTTATTTGCCCCATGTTTTATAGTAGCCCAAAACTAGAATTAATACAAAGCCCACAAAATAATAAAGGAATAATCAGTATGTTCCATGCCATAGCTTACTGTTTAACCAGAAAAGTAAGTAAATTGCACCATGTAACAAAACCAATGGGTCTTTAAAACATGCTAAACAAAAGAAATCTTTGGCAAAAGATTCATTGTCCTGTGATTCTGTTTCCACGAATGTCAAAATAGGTGATTCTATGGGGGCAGAAAGAGATTTGTGGGTCCAAGGATGGGGGCAGGAGAAATCTTGAGTGAATGCAGAGAGGTTCAGGGTTTGTTTGGGGTGATAAAATTGCTCTGAAATGTTTTGTTATGAGTATACAACTCTGTAACTATACAAAATTCTATATTTGTAAAGAGTAAGAGAAGTTCTCATATACTATTCTATGCTATAATAACTATAGTGGTATATATTACAGTACATAAATATATGATTTTTAAATATGGTATAGTACCTATACTATAATCCACTTGCACGTACAAAGGTTTTAATTTATTTAATGAGTAAGTGTGTCAATCATGAAAGAAGTCACTTGATAGCTACAGTAGGTTGACAGATAGTGGGAGGGAAGCTGTGACAATGGACACCCCGACACAGCAGACAGTACCTTGAAGGCAGGCCTTGGATGCTTGATTGAATATCATGCTAAAGGGAAAGGTGGCAGGTATCAGCTTTTAGAGTTTTCTAATTCTGACCAAGGTCTATGTTGCAGCCAGGATTTTAATCTGAATTCTCATAAAATAGAGGGAATATCATGGGGAAAAGTTTGATTACAAACAAGGACGTATATTACTTATGGCCGGAACGTGCTGAGAAGCAAACACTTGGATTCTATATTGCTTTCATTTACTTTGAATTTTATGCTAAGTATTTTTCACTTGGGCAAAATCCTAAAGTTGAGAAAAGACTTTCAGAAGTGAAATCACAATTAATTAAAGTTGCTGGAAAACATAGAATCAAAGGCTTGTACATTTATTTATGTCAACAATTTCAAAGAAAATTGCCAGTACATCTTACCAAGTGTCATCCGATTGTCTCTGTTCATACCCTGGGTTAAACTATGACAATAATATCCTCCACTTTCCCTAAGCACAACAGTAGTTGTGGCTTCTAACATCCACCACGTACCAAGGAGTCCTCAAAGCGCTCTTGAAAACTGGATTTATCTATTTTGCTGTTTCTTTTTTTAAATGTTTTGAGAACTTCAAACATGAGTGTTGTGTTTACATCATTCCCATGTCCTTCTCGTCCTTACTGAGTTCTTTCATGCCCCCTGCCACCCCTTCTCAAAATCATAAAAACATGGCCTCTTCTTCAATTACTTTTGTGGGATATATATATATATATATATATACTGCTGAGTCTGTTCAGTGTTGTTCACATATGCATGTGTTTGGGACTGACCACCTGGGGTTAGATAACCTGCCAAGGGGCCCATCCCTGGAGAAGACCACTGTAGACTCTGTAGCTTTTTTCTAGGGGTAAGGGCATTGTGAGATTTTTTTTTCCCTGTCCACACTGGTACGCTGACTATCCATATTGGCATGTCCAATGATGTTGTTAGTAAAGTCATGTTTAGGTAACCATATTCTTAGGATTTCACAGATGTAGCTTCAGTGTCATGTGTAGCAGATACTTCACTGAAGACATCTTAGACTTCTGGTTTTAAAATCACATCGTCTCCTTTTACACGATGCTTCCTAGGCATTAAGTATAGGAGTTATGTCATAGATGTGTCAACTGTGCTGGACAGACCAGTCAGTTGTTCTATGTTTCAGTGTCACGTTAATCCATTTTAAACTTCCTAGCATGCAGCTTCCTGTTGGTGGTGGAGTGCATTGCTCACCACCTCACCACCTGCCAAAATGCTCTGGATTCTCAAATGAAAGACACACACACACACACACACACACACACACATACACACACAGAGTCTTCTATTTTAATATGCCTTAAACAGTGCAATGCTTGGGCTACCCTCAAACTTCCATGTTACTAACCACCCCCCCTCTAACACTCCTGAATTATTACTTACTAAAATCTAAATTCCATCTTTGCTACCCTAGACCCAAATGGGAGGGCCCCTTGGGACTGCTCTTTCCCAGCTCTTACATGGCTGTAAACTCTCACTTCTCCAGCTCTGAGACCTGACCTTTCAACTTCCCTGGCATGGGGATTCTAAATCCTTCTTCCCTGAGTTCCCTTGCCTGGTAAATCTAAAGTCCTGCCTCTGTCTCCCTGACCAGTCACTACCCCAGGCAACTTTATTTACCAATTAGAGCCAACTGGGTCCTGAGGCATCTTACATGTGAATATGTGAATTCCTGTATAACTTGGGAACCCAATTAATATAATATAAGCAATAAACCAAATCCACAGCATCTCACCCTTTTCATCCATTACAAAAGCCTTTTCTCTCAGATATTCATTGAGCATAGTAATAACAGTAATATAAACTATAAGGTATGATATACACTAATAATGTCCAGTTCATCAATTTTGTCAATTCAAGTACATTAGTCTAACATCAATCCTAACTTAAAGAGTTTACAATTCTATACCTGAATCATGTTCTGATTTTAATTTGCATTACCATCTGAAAACCATCCTTGCAAATCTAGATCATCTTCCTTAGTGTTAAACAACTTGGTTAATTATGAGACTATAAGTAGTTTTCAACCCTGGTAGAGATCCAAGAATGAATTAAATATTACCTGAATATATAGAGAGCACAAAAACAGAGCTTTCAAAACTTAAAAGAAAATTGCAGAGACAGCTGACTACCTGGACAGTCCCCTACTCCTCAAGATGCTGGAGCATCTTCCTTCAGCCTTCTGTCCCAGAAGCATCTGACAGACCTTAAGAAATGCAGGAATTATTATGAAGGACTAGGTTACACTGTCTTGGCAGAACTAAACTGTCAAGCATTCCTGGACAATATCTTTTGTCTGTAGATGAATTAGGGCAATTCTTGCCCAGTGGTTACCTCGCCACAACTGGATCAACTCCATATGGAGGCTATACTGCTCAGTATCTTCTTTGAACTATGAAGGAGTTGACATGTCTCTTAGTAAAAAATCTAATAATGGTGAAGTAATTATAAATGTCATATTCTGTGGATTTCTGATGTTTTTGAAGACTATCTATTCATATTTAAATATATCTGAACTGTTAAGCCTTGACTACGCTTAGCTATTTTTATTTGAATAATATTGACTAGATTGTCTGTAGTAGTCACCATCTACTGTAAAAAAAAATTACTTTGATTCTTTTGATTATGTGTGGGCATAAGGATTGGTATTTGGAATGCAGTTATACTGGATTTATCTTTTAACTTTTCCAAAAGATTTATTTACCTTTATCATATACGTATAAGTGTTTGCCTGTGTGCATGTACGTGCTCTGTGTGTGTGCCTAGTGTCTGAGGAGGTCAGAAGAAGGCATCATATTCCCAGGAACAGGAGTTTTAGGTGGTTGTGAACCATCATGTTGGATGCTAGGAACCAAATCTAGGTCCTCTGAAAGAACCACATGTACACTTAACCACTGAGTCATCTCTCCAGTTCTGCAGATTTATCTTTTTAATTGGTACTTAGTCATTGTAGAGCAGTATGTGTTTCATGTTGATATTTTCATAAGAGCACATTCCATCCTTTGATCACACTTAGCCCTCTCATTACCCTCACTTACAGACCTTCTGCCCCCTCCACAGCAGAAGCAATACCCTGGGTGTTGGGAGTGGGCTCTCAGGAGCCTTCCTGGCAGAAACTTACAGGTATGTAGTGCAACCTAGCACTGGGATTTTCACCCAACCATCTTATGGCTCTGGGAAAGCCTTCTGTACCCACACAGGAGATCTGTGTTCAAACTTTCCAATCACTACATTTTTTTTTATCCTTCCAGATAGATGTCTTTCCACAAATCTCTGAAATACTCAGAGATTAGCACTATAGCATCCTTGTAATGAAAAATATTTCTTATAAAAGATAGAAAGGATAAAAAAAAAGGTACCAGGCCACCATTTCATGACAAATTAATAACATTGCAAAGGTATCTTGGTGAAGCACTTTGAAGACCCACTGTTGTCTATTCTGAGCAACTGTGAACTTAAATGGAGACTCAGAAGCTATGGGGATCCAAATAAACAAGCAAAGAAACAATAGCAAAAATAAACAAATAAAATAAACCAAAATATTAGGTTCAATTCTTCATGAAAATTTTCCATCGTGTGTGTGTGTGTGTGTGTGTGTGTGTGTGTGTGTGTGTGTGAGAGAGAGAGAGAGAGAGAGAGACAGACAGACAGACAGACAGACAGACAGAGNGAGAGAGAGAGAGAGAGAGACAGACAGACAGACAGACAGACAGACAGAGACAGACAGACAGACAGACAGACAGACAGAGATTTTATTATTTTTTGAAATAGCAATGCAGCTGAAGCTGTCCTTGAACTCCTGATCATCCTGCATCTATCTCCAAAGTGCTGGGATTACAGAAAGGCAGTATTATGCCCAGCTATCAGACCCCATTGCTTGCCAAAAGAACACGGGGCAGCACAGAGAGGAGATACTATCCCACCAAGCCCTCCCTAATACACAGTCATTCTCCGCGAGTCATCATTCCCTCTAGCCATTGAAATCGCTTTGCTCTGGGTGTGGAATCTCTCAAATTTATAGGCTTCAGTTTGCCCAGCTAGCCATGGCTGCTACTGGAAAGTCCTCCAAAAGTGGCACGTACAACGTGTCCAAGCAGTGCATGCACCCCACTGTAAGGGAGAAATGCACACAATGTGTTCTCTAAGGAGACAGTTGTCCACCCCTAGGACAAGAATGATTGTCCTCATCTGCACTACTCTCTGTCCATATCCATCTATTGCTGGAATTGTCTCTCGTGTTTTGGGGGTTACTCTGAATTAGTGTGTACTTGGTACCCGCATCCCCAAAGCCCAAGTATACTACAAACTAAGAGGAGACAAATCTTCACTCAGCATGGGATCTTTGGTTGCCCTGAATGGTCCCCACCTACAGTTGGCCTTGGTTAGTCCCTTAAGGGAGCCACTGGGATGGTTTTTCCCCCATGAGATCTCCTCCTGGAGGTAGTGGGGTGGAGCTCAATGGTATCTCCTGTCATGCCTCTGGTGAAAGTTTGCTCAGGTTTAAAAGCCTTCCAGAAATTCACACATGCGACATTTGGCTTCCAGTTCATTCTTTCCCTAGGAACTTTAGCTTGACAGGAATCTTGTCACATTTGCTTTCCAGTGACCCAGACAGGCTTTTTGTGTGCCTTCTCTCTTTCTCACCTTCTCTCGATTGCTTTAGCACTTTAAAAACCCAATTTACATGCCACTCTAACTCATTCTCATCCTGTAAGGCCTCTTCTGCCTCATTTTCTTCCTCTTCACTCTTCAGCTCTTCCCACAGGCTTTGCACTTTTGGATTCCAGAGAAAACTCTTTCCCACAGACCTGGTTTATATGCTCTTATCTTATCATCTCCATCTACACACACACACACACACACACACACACACACACCAGCTGTAAGAAACGACAAGCTAGCGCCTCTATCTCATCCCTCACTTTATCCAACATTCTTGCCAAATCAGAGGTAAACATAGAAGATACCACCTCCTCATCCTTTATTCGTTGTGCTTACAAGAGTGAATTCCCGCGGGGCAAACACTTGGCCACTGGTGCATGTCTTATCACAAATGGCAAAGGCCATGTCTCTGTCACCATGCACTCTTAAACTTCTGTTTCATACTTTCAAGGACAGCTGTCCTTCCATTTCCAAGTGTCCCTGTACTCATCTAGCAAACCTCATTCACGAGGAGGTTCACCACACAATATTACATGGTAGAGCACACCACACTGGTGTTTCCCCACGTAGATGCTGTATGCTGATCCCAACAATACCACCAAAAGACATTTCTCAATCCAACACATTGTAAATGTCATTGTCATTTCACAAAGGAAAAGGTAAGGTCTTAAGCACATCGCAGCACCCTACTATGAGTTAAACAAATAGATTAAACTAAACCATATACCTCCGGACCTGGTCATAAACCACTGTTGAAAAATTAAATAAAAGCATATGTGAATTATGTAATAACTTGTTCATATATCTTCTAAATGTCTTTTATTAAGCTGCATGGATATAGAATGTCTTCAATTAACTAAGAAAATAATAAGAAAAGATAAAGTCATAAAGTGTATATCCTTACAAAAATAACTTAAGAAATTAGTGTCTGGGACTGGGACGTGGATCAGTGAGTAAAGGGTCTTCAATACAAGTATGAGGACCTGAGTTCAAATCCCCAGAGATCACCTAAAAAGGCCATGTTGTATTACAGGTATGTGATCCCGTGGTCTTGCAGTGACATAGGAGGAAGAGGCAGGAGAAACCCGCAGAAGTCCTCGGGCCAAAAAGTTTGATATACTCACTGCAAACAAGTGGCCTTGTCTTAAGCAAGGTGGAGGGTAGGGACCAGCACCCCAGACTGTAACTCCATGCCCATGCAATGACACATAAGTATTCACTTTCACACACACACACACACACACACACACACACACACACACACACACACACAAATAACCTGTAATTCAAAAACAAAAAGAAAGTCATCCTGGTTTATGTTCTGATGTGGTTATTTTCTGAAGATGATAGTTTGAGGTTTTTGTTATTGTTAAATTTTCTTCTTGATATATCTTCAAGAAAATTCTGAATTGGCTAGAATTAGATAATTCAATAGTGTCCGGATATCACTACACTAGAGCATCACATTCCATTTTATTTCCTGTGTTAAAGACATGGTATGTATGGTTAGAGGTGGTTAAGGCCAAAACTGGTGGCCTGAGTTCAATCCCCAAACTTCCCATGGTGGAAAGAAAGAAAGTGTTCCTCTGATCTCCGAATGTATGCTAGGGCATGTTCGCGAGCACACACACACACACACACACACACATGCACACATGCATACACACACATGCTCTCACACATGCACATACACAAGTACACACACACTCTCACACACATTCTCACACACATACACACACATGCTCTCACACACACTCACATATATATATATGTTCACACACACATGCTCACACACAAATATACAAATAATTGTCAATTTTTAAAAGATATTAAAAAGAAGCTGCAACATTTTAAAACATAGAGCTAAATAAAAGGCTCATCAGGAGGAGGTGAGGTCAGGAACTTTTCTGTTTATTGTATGATTTTTTTTCAGGGGAGCCACTGTCATCAGGTAACTGCCATAGGCAGGATATGCACATGGAGCCTTCCAGAAGCAACAATGATTAAATCGTCAATGATAAACAAGTCAAGAGGAGAACCATGCAGCAAACTGGATCAGCGCACAATCTTAAGCTCACAGGAAGGAAGGAAGGAAGGAAGGAAGGAAGGAAGGAAGGAAGGAAGGAAGGAAGGAAGGAAGGAAGGCACATAATGGTAGGAGGTATAGTCTGAAGTGAGACAAGATCTTCTGCATGTTGTATAACAATCGCAGATCTCTCTAGGACCTTTACAAAGGTCAACAATGGCGCATAAAGCTTGCAGTAGATGGACCCAAATTCTGCAGCCTGTGCCTCATACAGAACTCCGGATGAACGGTCTTTGTGCGGTTATTTCTTGTACCTTTCCATCCCACCTGTCAGAACTTTCTGTTTATGCTTTCGCCTTTTCTGCAGCAAAGAGAGGAAAGTTGTTATGGACAGTCGATACAAAGTAAAGCGTGGGGCTCAATTTACATAGTCATTCAGTGACTGTCATGTACCATGATGCCCATGGAGAGTCTCTCTGATTTGAATGAAAATGTGCTCTTTTGGTTTCATGTCATATATAATATCGCAACAACCTCATCTACATAGCCTGTTACAATGCACACTCTTACTAGACGGTAGTCGTCATCTAATCAGCCCTCCACGAGCTAATCAGCTCAAATACTGTCACAAGTGGCAGAATGCAGGCAATTATCCTTAATTCAACTCCCAAGCATAGAGGTGAAAGATCACCCAACGGGCTTATCAGGAATTCATGAATTGATAATCGTGATTAATGGGAAATCACATGCAAAGCTTGTTTTAATTTACCTGGTCATGTAACCTGTACCACAGAGAGATGTGAACTTCCAGCCAGAGCAAACAAAGAATGTCCAGATCATCTGATAAATTTTAGTCCCCAGGAAAAGAAGCTCAAATTCACTAATTCAAGAAAAACAAAACAAAACAAAACAAAAACCTTAAATGATAGAAGTCAGCGTGGCCAAGTGAGGATTGCAGCTTTGAAAACAGTCTGGCCTAGACTCCAGTAAAGAGAAATGAGTACTTGATCATGGCATCTGCAGTCATCACCAGTGTTTGAAGGAGGACTTATGTGGAATCAGGCAAATTGAGCTCCTTGTGCCCAAAAAGTCATAGATTTCTCCAGTGTGCTACTTTTGAAAAATGATCCTTGAAAAAAATAACTATATCAAAATTTATGTTCTCCCAAATGCCTTGAATAGTGACCTGAAATGCACTCATTTATCGAAATAATATTTATTGAGCAAATATTATATAGTAGGACATATGCCAAGTAGTGAGAACAAAAGCAATGTGTAAAAAAAAAAAAAAGGCTCATGCTGGAGAAACTCACAGTCCAGTGGCAAAGACAGGGCTGCTGAGAAAACTCGCGCACTGTGATGGGACACCATGAAAACTGCTTACCAACATCCTGGTGTTTTGTTGTTGATTTGTTTGTTTTGTTTTGTTTTTGCTGTTTTGCTACAATGAATTAACCTGAGAAGAATAAAATGTGTTCTAGTACAATGGCAGTATTAGTTATCTGGAAGGCTCGACATTCTCTTCCTGGACATCCAGAAATAGAAACATCTCTTATGTTCTTGAGATAGAACAGAGGGGGTTACAGATTGTGTCCCTAATGAAGGAATTGGAGCTGATAGTGGCAATAAAAGTGAGATCCTGGTCAAGGCCAAGATGATAACTTCAATAAGAATGAGAAGAAAGCAAAGATTATTGTAGTTATGTGCAAGACCCAGGAAGGACTAACCATTCAGATCATGAAGCTGAGAGGAACCAGTGATTGAAGTAGTGTAGCTGAGTCTCCACCATCAATCCGTGGAGGAAACCCCCATGAAGTACATCACTTGAACCTCAGGCAAGGCAGCAACACAGAGATGATAAGAGATTTGTGCTCAGTTCAAGGCTGTATCCATCTGTCCAGGAAACACACTAGCACAGAAGTCCTGTGCTTTGCTGTGCATATTTGGGAACTAAACACACATATCTAAGATTTCTAGGGAGGAAATACCGCCAGGAGTCAGAAATGAGTTGCCTAGAATACTCTAGACTATACAGGGAAATCTAGAGGTGATCTGGGTTTGGTTGAGAGGTTAACTGGAGCCACCCACTTCATAAAGAACAACTGCTGCCCAGATCCACCCAGGCAAAGCAAGATGGAAACACTGAAAGATTACACTAAGGTCTCCAGGACTCGTAATGTTGGCAATTGACTCAAAATTTAAACTATGAGGGGTAAATAGCATCCATATCCTCTATTGATCTGAAATTTGGTATCTATGTGTCTTAGTTAGGGTTTTATCACTGTGAAGTGTCACTATAACCAAGGCAACGCTATAAGACTTAATTGGTGCTGGCTAACAGTTTCAGAGGTTCAGTCCATTATCATCATGGTAGGAATAATGGCATCATGTAGGCAGACATGGTGCTGGAGGAGCTGAAAGTTCTACATATTGATCCAAAGGCAGCCAGGAGGAAACAGTCTGCTCCAGGCAGTCAGGAGGAGGCTCGTTTCCATCCTAGTTGGAGCTTGAGCATAAGACTTACTTCCATAGTGATGTACTCCCCCCAACAAGGGCACACCTACTCCAAGAAGGCCACACCTCCTAATAGTGCCATGTCCCATAGGCCAAGCATGTTCAAATCACCACACTATGCATTCTAGGCTAAGAAAATAAAATTTAAAATGGTGTAAGATGTGGCAAGTGGGTAGAGAAGTTGGATTTTGACATGAGGTTAAGGGTGTTATTAGACATCAGCAAGGGCGGAAACAATAAAACACCATATTTGTGAATCTGTTTGTCTACTTTTTTCAACCATTATTTATTGGCTATCTCCTGTATAGAAATGGTTCTTTTACTCAAAAACACTTAGTAAAATAAACACCTGGAAGATTAAAAAAAAGATTATCAGAAAAATTCAAACCATAAAGGAAACTGACTACCTCAGAAAGAACAACATACAAAAATGTCCAAAACCTGACCATGGTAAGGTGTAGCTGCAGAGCCAGGGGTGCATGGATGTTTCAAGGACAGTGTTCAAGGGGAATGCATCAGAAAAGGCTGGGGAGCTGTCAGAGGCCAGAGTCCCTGGAGCCTCAAGGAGAAGCCCTGAGCAGAGTTTGAAATAATCCTAACAGCAGAAGGAAATTCATCAAGGACTTTAATCAAGAGTCCCACGATCAAGTTGGAGTCATCAGAATCACTAAAGGTTGGCATATGAGGCATGATGTGAGGGGTTAAGAATGAGACAAGGATCATGCAGGTAAGAAAGAAGTAGATAGATTTAAGAAGCAATTTAGACTTGAAGGTAGACCAGATGTAAACGATGAGTGCAAGATGAAGGAGCTAGCACTTAAAGGTAACTTTTCCAGAGTCCTTGTCAACCTACTGAGAAAAGGATGGTATCATTCTCTGAGGAAATACAGCTGTTTTGTGGGGTGGGAGTACATGGGTTCATTTGTTTGGGTCAGAATACTAAATTCATGGTGCAAAAGAGAAAGACATCCAAGTATTGACATTTGGCAGGTAATTGGTATATGGGCTAGAGATTTAGTTTTTAATGCCATCAGCCAGATGTTGTTGGTAGAGTACATTGTCCACTGAGTTTACAGGAAAAAGAGTGAACAGTCCAGATAAGACTCTGTAGGACTATTGCTATTTAATACTAAGTATAAACAGCAAGATAGGGTCTCAATGTGAGAGGCAGCAGACAGAGAAGGAAGAGAAGAATCTAAGGATGAAACTGGACAGCAACAGAAAAATTTCCTAAACAAAGAACAAAGAAAAGTAACAACTTTAAAACATCCCTAAGAGTTTACAACATGTAGGACACTGGGGCAAGAAAATGTCCTTGAAGAAACAGAAACAGGAAATATAAACAAGTCTTCTAAGTGTGGCTATGAATAGGAGGAGTCAGTTAACTTGGGTGCTGGGGACATGAGATTAAGGGAAAGGGTGTGGGAGTATGTGTGTGTGTGTTCACACAGCACATGAGCACGTGTACTATAAGTTTCTCTTGATGTGGATGTGAAGAGGAATCAGTCAAGGAAACACATCAAAAATAGAAAAAGGTAAGATAACAGATGTAGTGAGTCCTGGGAAGCATCAAAAGCATAAATGATAGTCCTGTGTTCCTTTGCACGCACACACACACACACACACACACACACACACACACACACACACACACCACTGTATAAGAGACATCATGGCAGCATGAAGGGACTTTAGTCTCATGTCTGTTTGTTTGTTTGTTTGTTTGTTTCTGTGAAATAGAAAGCAAGATTATGCCTTGGAAGCAAGAAAGGGAGAGAACTGGAAGCTGGTGATGGCAGGGAGGCTAGACAAGATTGAAAACATACCTTGCAGTGAGTAAGGAAGAAAAGTTGAATTCCTCATAGTGTTAGGAGCCCCATGGGGCCATAGGTTTGCCCTTCTTTGATGAGTTAAGCATTCAGATTCTTCAAACTGGGGATTAGGAAAGGGGCACCTATGTCTCTCCATGACTAGTACTGGCCATAAAGATAAAACAAAAGGAACCTGGTGATGTATATTAGGAGCTTAGAGAAACTATGCTGTGTGACTTTTCCTGGGAGACATAAACACCCATTCATCTCAGATGGAACATCAACAGCATGCCAAAAACAAAACAAAATGAAACACACAAAAAACTCAATACCACTCAAAAGTTTAGAAGTCAGTACTTTTGTTGGGGTTACTTACAGTAACATAGATGACTCAAAGGCAGCTATATCACTGAAAGCACACCTCAGAAACAGGGAAAACTTACATAAGCTGCATCCCTAGAGGTCCCTACCTGACTTGCTAACATGCTCAGAGAGCCTGCCCCTCCCAGAATTTGTTAATGTTTGTGTAACCTTGGAAAAGGAACTTAAGAATCTTGTAAGTTTTAGGAACTTTCTGAGACTTGTGAGTTTTCTATACTTCCTATGTTTTATGATCTCTTTCAAGGAGGAAATCTTTCAATTTTGATGAATTAGGTGTATAAAAGGTAGGTGTTTGAACATCTTAGAGCAAGAATTGTTAAAATAGTAGATTCTGGAACTTAGAAGTCTCCATTAATAATTATAATTGGAAACTGACATTTGTATTGGTAGTTACAGCATCTTCAATAAGCCAGGAAATATTCTGAGTTCTTCCCATTAACCCCTTATAAGCATATGCTTTGGTGTTGGCACTAGTGTCTTTCAAGTGACAACACTAACACATAGAACAGTTAACTAGCCCACATAGTTAAAGGATGAGCACATAGTTAAAAAGTGGAGATTCAGAATTTGGACCCAAGAAGTCTCATGTAGAGGTCATGTTTGTAACTAAGAGACATGATGTTACCATCCTCTGCCTTTTCCTTTGACATCCACAGACTGAAATTTTTACCCACTAAATGGAAGAAGGAAATGATCCATACCATACTCTGATACATATGTGCAGTTGCAGACCAGGGATAGAAAGCAGAATTGGTAAGTTTTTAACATTATTTTACTTTATTCTAAAATAGTCAGACCAGGCACACTACTTGGAGCCCAGTTCCAGAGGAAAAAGGGACTATGTTTCCTTGAAAACTAGCATGTATGCCACTAACAGTTGCCAGTCCCTTTATTGCCATCAGCACAAAGACTATCAAATAGATGTAACTAGTAAGCCCCTGCCATCCTACAGAGGCTGCAAGGCATTGAAGAAGGACCACTGCCCCTGCCCATCTTCCTTCCTCCTGTGCTACGGATGCCATGAATTGCAGATAAAGACTCACTCTATGCATCCAGTTAAAGTACATATGCCCTAGCTACTCAACCAATCACAAGTTTTTCCTGAACTCGGGTGTTGGTGAATAGAGTTACAGAGAATAGAGTTATAAAGGGGTCCGAGAAGGATAGAATGGACGAGAACACTTTGTCTCTTTAAAATGTAATCTCCTAGATAGTGGAGACCATAGAGTAGCTAATAATATTTTCAGAACAATGAGATTAAGCTGTGCAGTGGATCACACTGGACTGAGATTCACTCTTAAATCAAAAGTTTCAGAATGTCTGTGTTTTGAGTGAGTTTAAGATACTGGAATCTTGTAGGGCTTTTAAAAAAAAAATCACAGATACTTCATATAACCTAGCAGTTTTCATTGTGTGCCTTCTGAGATATTTTTTAAATACTCCAGCTGTGTAGATATATCTCATTAGCGACTAAAGCTAAGCAAACCTCCACCCCTCACTATGTTTGATCTGACGATGCAAAACTCGTCATCTGCCGGTGCAGCCTGTGTGGACAACGGGCTGTGTGAGTTAGACATCTTATCATTCTTGGAAAGGCTCCCTCCTCCAGGTGCTCAGATTTCCTTCCACAGTCACAAAGTACAGTATGAGTAGAACATCTGGCTCATAAAAGTTCTTTTGAAGGCAAAAATCAGAACGATTTTCTGGCCAAAGGACAGTAATGGAGAAAGCTATTTAGGGGATTCCTAGCAGAAGTTGCCTGGGGCTCATCTTGTTCTCCATGAGCCCTCTGAGTGTATGCCCTGCCTGCTACTTTTCTACAGGGATTGTAATTAGAAAGGAATCCGCTAAAGCAACGGGGGGAACAAGCGTCCCATGTCCTGAGTCCGCAGGTCAGAAAGTGTGACCAGCGTCCTGTGAAGATTGGAAGCTCTGTTTCTGGGAACTAGCCTTTGCTTGTTAAAAAAAAAAAAAAAAAAAAAAAAAGATGAAGGTGATTAGTTACAGAGATATAAAGCTTAGGAAGCAAGATGAGAAATTGAGACACCCCCCCCCCCAACGTGGAAGTGATGACGAAATTGTGTATTTGATACATTCTGTATGGGAGACTGAATGTGAAGCCAAAATACAATAAAGATCCTGCTGTTTACTTCTCATTTCGTGTAGGGGCAGTGAAATTTGCTCAGCTCCCATGACTTAGATAGCACACACGGCCTCTGACACCAGGAAGCTTTACTGTTCACAGACATCCCAATTAGACCCAAAATAATGCTGATTGCTTTAAACACCCAATTAGCTGGTCTAAACCATTCTATAGTGGCCTATGAGGTGGTTCCTAAAGTATTACTAAAATTTAACAACAGAGATCTTATTAAATGTATTAGTATCCCTTTGATTTCATCCACATAATTGATATACCAAATTTACCTCATGGATCTTAAATTTCAGCAGCAAAGAAAAAGATTTTTGTCTTAGGTGAGGCCCCTTCAGTATTATCCAATAAGTCTCCGCACTGAGTTCCAATCCATAACACTCAGTTTTAAAAAAATCATCATCTAATCATTAAAAAGGCAAAAACCAGACCCGGGCACCAGTACAGCTCAAGGATGTGTGGCAACTGTGCATTGAACAAGCAAAGAGCTTGAACGAATTCCAGTAGACTCCTCCTTCTGATTGAGTTGTTCACCAGAGGACAGTTTCCCAATGGCCACTGCTTTCCTCTGTTCTGTTAGTGCAATCAAGGACTGAGGCTCTCCTAACTACTTGCTGCTTGCTTCCTTGCAGCTCCACAGCCTTGAGCTCTGCCTGCACAAATTGTCAGGGGAACAGTCATTAGCAGCTGTCACTCATTCTGCCTTAGCAATGTTGCAAAGCTCCACAGATCACAGGTCCTCTTTCCCCCTCCCTCCCTCCCTCCCTCCCTCCCTCCCTCCCTTCCTTCCTTCCTTCCTTCCTTCCTTCCCTCTTTCCTTCCTTCCTTTCTTCCTCCATCCTTCCTCTCCTTTTTCCTTCTCCCTATTTATATTGAAGTACAAGGGTTAAAACTCAACAAGAAGCAGATGACAAACCAAAACAAGAATGGTAATCTGAACAAAAGAGACTATTAAGGATAGCAGAACGAACAGCAAGGGTGGAACAATTCACCAGTGAGAGTCCCAGGGAAAGCGGGAAAGCGTATGTAAGGGGGAAGGCAGGGTGAGCTGTGTAGGAATTAGCTCCTGAGAAGAGCTAGAACTGGCCTTTACCCCTGAGGACCTCTGAGGGGGGGTGCTGGTGGGATAAATTCCTCCCCCTTTACCCTCTTCCAGTGCCTCTCACTGATCAGCCCAGCTGGATGTCATAGAGCAATGGAAACTGTCAACAATTTCACAACATGTGTGGCTCCAGGGACACAGAGAGAGCAGAGAGGGCAGGTGAGGGTGAAGAAAAGGCATAGAGGATACCACTAGGTCCTCAGACGCTGCATTTGATTCTGGCTTAATGACAAAATTAACATGTCCTTGAGACCATTATTATTTTTCTCTCTCAATTGGATTTCTTTTTTTTTATTATTATTATTTTAACTCATCTGTCTGCTGACTAAGGGGCCTATTTTAATTCCTTGACTGTCTGGTTCCTAAACTCCAAGACTATTTCAAAAGTTTCAATTCAAAGTAATCCTTTCAGAAACTGGTCTACTATTTACATCACACAGTCGGTGGTTTAGAAATTTAAATGTCTACAGTTTACTTTAACACATGCTAGTACAATGTTTTTTGAACTTACACTAAAAGAATAAAAGACTAAAATCTCTCAGTTAAAAGCCAAGCTAAGCTGTTATCTCCGTTAAAGTTAACCACACAATAATTCTGTGCTCAAATTCACCCACAGCTGTAGCATGTGGTTTCTACTACTCACTTTATGCTCCAGGTGGACCATGCTACCAGGTTCCCTCAGATCCAAGGATGAAAGACACACACACACATTAATTTAATTTTATCATGCTTTTAACTCAATGGCTGGGCTTTTCTAAGCCTCTCTCAGCTAGCCTGTCCTTCTCTTCACTGCCAACTCAACACCTCTAAATCTTCCCTCAGCTCAGTTACCTTTAGTTCTAGCTCAGCACCCTAAAATCTGCCCTCAGCTTAGTTGTGTTTCTATTCTCCTGCCTGCTACCCAAGGCCCAGTCCAGGAAGTGGCCAATGGCCACTCCACTAGAGATCTCACATGGTTAGTGGCTCTTTCTCCATCTGAAACATGGTGAAATATTCTTCTCTCCTGCATCTACTAGTCTGCCTGTGGAAACCTGGAAATTCTGCCCCTTCCACCCAGCAATTAGCTGTTAGCATCTTTATTGATTGATCAAGAACCAATTGGGGAACAGGACCATCAGCATTTATTCTCAATCAGAACATCAGAACCACCCCCCTACATACAGTGGCACAAATGTGATGGTTTAAATATGTTTTGCCCATCAGAAGTGGCACTATTAGAAGGTGTGGCCTTACTGGAGGATGTGTAGCCTTGTTAGAAGAAGTGTGTCACTGTGAGGGGTGGACTTTAAGGCTCCTAAACTCATGCTCTGCCCAGGACAGACGAGTTTCCTTCTGATGGCTATGGAAAAAGACGTAGAACACTTGGTTTCTCCTCCAGCACCATGTTTACATCAACGCTGTCTTATTTCCTGTCAAGACGACAATGGACTGAACCATCAAAACCATATGCCAGTCCCAATTAAACGTTGTCCTTTATAAGAGTTGCCTCTGCCATGGAGTCTCTTCACAGCAATGGAAAACTCTAACTAAGACAACACATTATCCAGTTTTGCTTGAATCTGGAAGGACACATGACATTCAGACTAGTAAACCACAAAGAATACTTGATTGTCAATGTTTCTACAATGGTTGTCACTCTTTCTTGCTTTAACACCCTAACACAGGCCAAAAACATTCTCTACCTCCTGCCATGTGAGATCTCTTACAATAATAAAATTCTTCCTTGCTTGGGTTTATGAGAAGCTTCACCTAATGGTATCTATCCAAAGGGGCCATTTTAAAATGCAAAATCACTTCAAATCTCACATGGGTTATTTTACAAGCATTCATCGGTTTATTTGAGTATATGTTCAATCAAAACATCCTGTCTCTTAGGCTGGCTGTCTTGGATGCCTTCTTTTCTAAATGAAAAAATAATCAGGGGAGATCAGGTTACCTGGCCAAGCCCATCTCTCCAAACCAGCCATAATGATCGAAGGCAGATGCCAGTTGGTGCTTCAAGACAGGAGATGAGAATCCAGAGATACTTGAAGAATAGAGTCTTGACATTATCTCTTCATTTGTTCCACATATCTATACCCAAGCCAGAGTTTCTTAAAAGTAATTTAAGAACTATCTAGCCCACAATAACATCAGGAGAGGTGAGTTTCTGGCTCTTTATAACAGATGGGCACTATCTGGGGTAGGTTTTAGTTAGACTGTGTTAGAATTAAAGCTGTTCTACCATGGTGGGTCAAAACGTCCTTCATGGCAGTGATTCTCTATGTCCCCTATGATTATAGTTTGCTCTTGAGGACCAGTGTTGCTGAGTTAAATACTCCTATTCTCCAGGCAAGGGCTGACTAGGTCAAAAACAATAGACTCCAGTTTTCAAGTCCTTCTCTTCTTTTGGTCTCATCTATTGATTTGTTCCCTTATTAGACAAGTCAATAATAAACATTTCTAAAAGTCCTACCAAGGACAGCATGATGTGGTCAAACCTCACAATCTCAATATTCAGGAGACGGATGCAAGATGAACTGTGTTCAAGGCTAGCCTAGGATGCACAGTGAAATGTTTCTCTAAAAAAGAATCAATCAAAAGACAGATAAAAGTGCTAAGGTTACAGTAGTACAGAGTCAGGAAAGTGTTTGCCGTTTAAATATGAAGATGAGAGTCCGATTCTCAGAACCCATGTAAGAAAAGATATAATGAAATGGTATGTTCCAGTAATCTCTGGAGTAAACACCAAGGGAGCTGAGACAGGTAGATGTCCTAGAGGCCAGCCATCCTATTGCACTCAGAGAACTCAAACAAACCAACAGGGTATGGTGTAGTTTTTGTTTGTTTGTTTGTTTGTTTGTTTATGAGAATGGCCCTCCTAGGCCCCCATATATACTTAACTTGTTGGTCCCTATTTGGTGGACTGTTTGGGGGAAACGTTAAGAGGTGTGGCCTTAGTCGAAAAGGTGGGCTTTGAGGTTTCAAAGGCTCATGCCAAGCCTAGCCCCCTCTCTCCTTCCTCCCCTATCCTTCTCTCTTTCCCTCTCCCTCTCCCTCTTCCTTCTTCCTCCCTCATGCCTGTAGAACAGACAGAAGCTTTCAGCTCCTGCTCCACCTTCATTGCCTGCTGCGGTTACACTCCCTGCCGTGATGGTCACAAACTCATCTGAAACCATAAGCAAGTGCCCAGTTAAATTCTTTCTTATGTACCTTACCTCGATCGTGGCGTCCCTTCAGAGCAATAGAAAAACAACTGAGACAGATGTTACCAAGGTGGTTGTCTGACCCTCACATGTACCCCCATACATGCATATATGCATACAAGCATGCTCCTAAAACAGAAACAAAAAACAAGGAGGGAAAGATAGATGGAAAAGGAAGAGAGCAAAGGGGGGAAGGAAGGAGAGAAGGGGAGAGGAAGGGAGCAAGCAAACCTTTTGTAGGTTGCATGATGGAAATCCTTTGTTCTAGAGAAGAAGCTGCCCTGGGCAAACCCACACAGAGGGAAATGATAGACTAGATGAACTTCATCCTCCATGCCTTTACTCAGCTTAAATTCTATTTTATCTAATTATCGGGCGGGTGCTCTTGGGCAATTTTATTAGCCTCTCTTAACCTTGAATTCTTTTCTTCCCTTTTCTTTTCAAATTTTGGGCGATGATAAAAATCCTATTCCAGGAAGCTGCTATAATGACTAAATAAAAATGTAAATCCCTTGGGGTGTCACCTACACTACTGATTAAATAAACATTAGCTTCTCCACATCCCTGCCCCCTCTCTTCTCCACTTCATTGAGCTTTTTATGCTCAGGTAAAAGCTGCTGCACTTACAAACAGGCTGGCAGCAGGGGGGTTTACCCTTCAGATAAAGGGTACCTCCACTTCATCTGTCCCCACAGAACACCCATTTCCTCAAATCTCTCTTAACGTCCAGGGTGCGTCATGTTTTAAGAGTAGGGTGACTTAGTCTGCTCTTAAAGACACATTTTTTTTCATTCTGGACAGAAATCTGTCTGTCCATTCATTCTTTACAATACCACTTCTGCTACACTGTAGAAATGGCCCTAGAGTTAGATGTGAGGTTCCAGAAACTGGTCAGCTTTGTGACCTTAAATAAATGACCTGTCCTACTATGAAATAAGCATATGGCCGGCCTCTTTCAGGACTCTCACAGGCGCTCCCTGGACACTGTACTTCTCACTGCCCGCCACTGTGCACATGCATGTGCGCACACTTGCACACACACACACACACACACACACACACACACACACACACACACACTTGCACACACACACGTGCACACACATGCGCACACATATACACACACGTGTACACACACACACACACACACACACACATGAAAGCACACTCTTTTAGTACTTTATGTTTGGGAGTTTTAAAAGACAATGAAATACCTGTAGTAAGAGCTACCAGGGAAAAATTCCTGAGAACACTGTGCTGGCAGGCAAAGGCTTTTCAGACACTGGGCAAAGGGGACAAAGTTGTGACTTTAAGACAGGACAAAGAGCAAACATCCCAGTGTTTCTGAGGCTGTGAATGCTTAAGAAATCTTGAGCTCTAGATGAGGGGTTTAAATGAGATACAGCACACAAGAGGGAGGTCTTGAAAGTTTTAAAGTCAGAAAGGGGGCATTCAGAAAAAGAATTCAGCCCAGCAGCTGGGAGCCATGAAAGCCTAGAGTTAGTGATGCCAAATATGTGTGGCATGCTGAAAGAAGTGTGAGCTGATGAAGGTTATAGGATACAGAGAATATGTATCAGGGCATATCAGACATTTCTAGAGATGCAACAAGAGGAAACATAGTAGGTGGCTCCAAAATTTCCTAGCGACATATCAGCGTGCCCCCAAACAATGGGGCTTTGAGCAGAGGCATGGAAGTAAGGAGGGAAAGAGATTCTTGTGGGATCCAGACTAGAAATAGCAGCTATGGAGTCATGTGGGCCATGGCGCTAGACTCTGGGCAGCGACGGTATGACAGACGCAGCTCTTCAATAGAATACACACCGCAGTGAACCCCCTGTGCTGCTCTGGTTTATTTGAGCCTATTTTTTCAAGTCACCGTAACTGTGAATCTCTTATACAGTTCCTGTGATACTATGGTTATTTATACAGATCTATCTCTCTTATCCTTCCTATCAGACTACACCACACGTTTGAGAGTAAGCATTGGATCCAATACCTTTATTATCCAGTGTGTCTCAAACAGTGCCTGTGCTCCATAGATGCCAGTTAATAAATGAACAGATTAAGTGTGGATGTGATGTAGGGCCTAAACTGGCCACACACTTGATGAGCTCTTGTGCTAAAGATGCAAACCAGACAGAACAGCATTGGAAAACTGGATTGAGTTCTGCCCAGGCACACAACAAGGAAACAATATATGCAAAGGCTACTTAAAGTTGTAACTCTAAAACAAACCCAGAAATTTTTGTCTTGGCTAAAACTAAAGAAGTCATTCAAATCAGCCGGTGTGGAGTGGTGCTGTAGACCCACTCATCTCAAGGTACACAGCAGACAAAGACAAGAAGAGACTAACCCCTACACTGCAATAAAGTCACAGCAGTTCAACACTGAATGAAGAGATTAGTAGATTTCTTTTATACACTGCTGCTGAGAAAACCACCCAAAATTACTGTGGTGTAGGGCAACGGTGATTACACTATGCTCATTGATTTTGCAGGCCAGGGACTATGAAAGGGCAGATGGTGAGTCTTCTCTATAGGGTCGAAGGCATCAGTTGGAAGAGTTTGATGGAAGGCCTCACCTGGCTGATGGGTAGAAGAGCTGGAGCAAGAGAATCCATTTCCAAAATGGCTTCATTTGGAGCCCTGGATATAATGGCTGAAGATGGTTTCAGCTGGGACTGTAAACTCTAAACCTCTGAAGAAAACAAGAAAGTACAGAGGAAATGGTAAATGCGATGTTATAGCTTCCTGCCCATTGTCCACAGGGGCCTTCTCCCAAGGGCTCCTTCCCCTTGCACAGGGGTCTGGAAGTGTGAATAACTGAACCTGTCTAAAGGGAGGCTTTGCTATGATAGACCTTAAATTATAAATTGAGCATGGCAAGACATTAATAACAGCTAATCATAAACTAAAACCATTATAATACATTCAATAAAAGTTATTAAAAACCTGTGAGTTATTTCTGGACCTTTCCATTTACTATTTTCAGACTCTGGTCACAATAACTGAAACTGGGCAGGGAGTCATTACTGGACAGAATAGCGAGTGCTGGTGAGAATGTAGGAGAATGGGATATTCCACTTGTGAAAACGGAAAGGGGAAATTCCAATGGAAAATTAACTTCCCTTGAAACTCAGCAGTTCTACGTCTGAGTAAAATCTTAGACGTTTTCTCTTACTTCCTAAGATGTTCTTCATTTTATAATAAATATCGGTGTCTCCATGACAACGAGGGTGGGGCCCATAGTGCTAGTGGTTGGCAGGATAGAGGTTACCCGAGCCGTGTGTCTCTGGATCTCTGCTGGGAGAGTTTCTATCCAAATGGGGATCTGCTAATACAGTCTTGATCCACCTATGTGCATAGTTCTGATCAATGAGCCTTATTCAGCCTCCTCTGGGGTCCAGTGAGTATCCCAAACATAGTTTTCTTGTGGCAATGACAGGACTCAAGATTGCCACCTCAGAACATACAATATTCCTCCTGATTTGGGTTATACTTTGCCTAATAACATTCCATTGGTCAAAGGAAGGCATAGAGTCAAACTCAACTTTAAGGGACAGGAAGGTATATTCTAGTTGGAGGGACAGGGTAGAGGGACAGAGTCACAGGGTAGAGGACATGGATACAGAGAGCAGTAAGGAACTGAAGCCATTGGTGACAGCAGTGACATTCACTGCAAAACTAATCAGAACAAAGCAATGACATGACCTACGTTCATGGAAGACAGAGTGGGTGATAGACTGTGGAGTTTGACTCCCTAGAGCCCTGTGTGGCCGTGGAAATAAGTAAGTCACAGATACTGTGCAGCAACATGTGTAAGTTTTCAAAGATGGTGCTGGAAACGTAAAGTTTCAAAATAAAAATGCAGACTATTAAATCATTCCTGAGAAGCCTTGAAACACAGCACATGCTTTTGTGGATAGACAGACATGTGCTAAATGTGGATAAGAGAGACACACTTCAACCTCACAGCAGTGTTTACCTCTAAAGGAAGACAGAGCAATGGGGTGCTGAGGAGAGACACAATAGGCTGCACTATGTCCGTGACACTGAACTTCCTAATACAGATGATATGGTAGAAGCTAACATATGTAAAATATGATTGCTGAATTGCATAATGCTTTTTCTAGGAGTCTGGTGGTTTGCCAAGGAACCTACAAAGAGAAGTATTTGGCCCTAGTGTGGAATTGCCTGTCTGCTACACACAACAAGGGTTTCTGATCAGTCCAACCACTTTCTATCCTATCCCCTGTCAATGCTTTGAACTTGCTCCAGATGTGTATGCAACAAAAATTAGACAAAAAAGAGATTCCCCCCGCTCCAGCTCTCCCATACACTGTCTGGCTTTGGTTCTAAACCAAAGACATACAGATTCTTGTTTGGCATGGCTATCTGTCTGGCTCTTTCCTGAGTCAGCAAATCAAGTTACAGGGACACAGGATCAAGGTGCCTTTGTGGGGAGGACTGAGCTTAGCGGGAGTTAGTGTAGCCGCGCTCTCCTCCACCCTTTTTAAATTAAACCTTTATCGGAGCATCTCAGAGTCTCTTCATCCTCAGGGAAATGAAAGGGACTATTATGGGAAGAAAACAAACCCCAAATTTTGTTAGCAAATATTAAGAGAAATTTCAATCATGGCCAAGAGAAACTGCCAGATGGCCTGGAAGTAAATAGTGGTTGTGGGGTGGGGTTACAGTGGGAGGTGGGAGGGGCTGGGGAGAGGGCGTGGCTGGTGGGGATAGCAGTGCTCTCACTCTCAAAACCAGTGAAGCTAAATCCCAAAGAGAATGATTTTTAACAGCATGAGATCCGATACTTCTCTTAAAGAACAGCACGGAGTTAGTATATTCTCCTCTTGTTTTGGCCATTATTTCACTCTGAAAACACTGGTTTAGAATCAAAATGTGTATGCATCTGGAAAAGCATAGAAATTCTCTAAATGCAATGTCAGGTTTCCGGCCTGCCTTTGCTGTTGACGCTTGGATGGCTGTATTAATATGTATTAATGGTAAACAGATGAGACGTCTTTGAAACAGCAGCTTAATTGAAGAAAATGGGCCTGGTGGCTGCCAGGCCACGATGGGGCAGTCAGCGCGGTCTGCAGAGGCTCTCAGCTGAAATGAATATCTTTGCCTATTTGCAACACTGCACTCAACAGTAATCTGAATGGTTTTCTTTTTCTTTTTCTTTTTTTTTTTTTACAGAAAAAATTTTTAGTTACTATCCATGATTCTGAGGTTGCATATACTGGTTGTAAATAAAGGAAAAACCCTCTCGCCCCTCCTCTTCCATTCCTTTGTGTTGATGGAATAGTTTTTCTTCAAAGTACATCCTGAAATTTTCCATTTCTCTTCCTCTCCACAGCTCCCTCCCTACCACTATCGCCCAAATGACCACCCCTCCCACACTGTCCTGTGGGAGTGGTGGCTCTAAAGCTGCTCTCCTGTGGCTACTCATCCTATCTCAATACAGCACCAGAGTAATCGCCCTGAAATATCAAGTTGGTCATATGACTTCCTTGAGAAAAAAAAAAATCCTCCCTTTTCTCTCTTTCTGTTTTCCTTAAAATCCTTGTCCATGGCCACGACCCCACCTCCCTATAGAGCACCCACAACTCAACTCAACCTATGCCCCTCCTTCCCCTGCCATGTCATGGTTTTTCTTTCCAATCAGGAGTTACATAGGGAAATCAAACAATCTTGCCTGGACCAGGAAGATGGCTCAGTAGGCAATGTGCCTGCTGTACAAATATACGGAGCTGAATCAGGATCACTGGGAGCCACAGGCATGGCAAGGTGAGTGGAGCAGCCTTCCTGTAATCCCAGCAATTGATAGATAAAGATGGGGAATCCTTACGGCAAGCAGCCTAGCCAGACTTGCAGAATTGGCAAGCCCTGGATTCATCAAAAGACCCTGTTCCAAAACATGGAGTGTACAGAGTGATCGAATAAGACCCCTCTAGCTTCCAGAAGCACACATGAGCACCAGCCTATGCATGTGCCCCACACATGTGAGTACACATACAAAAAAACTCTCGTGAAATGTAAACTCCCTGAGGAAGTGTCTCCTCCTCTCATCTATTTCTCTGAGGGAAACCGTGTTCAACTATTTTGAGATCCTTTTTTGGGATTTTGCACACATATCTCAAATCTGCACTTTCAAACCAACTTTTAATTTTGTCTTAAGCATATCCCGTTGGGCCCTAGCTGGGAAGAGGAGATTTGATCTCTTAACATCCATCTCTAGTGCGTCCTCCATGATCAGTTACCTGCTCATTATGATTAGATCAATAGCCCCTGTCTCCGTTTGACTGGCTACGCCAACATGTTCACATCTGAGCTATGGGGCAGCAGTGCTCCCACTCTTCCTTCTCTGAATGGCTTTTATTTTCCACAGAGTTGATCATTGCCATGTGTCTCCATTGGCTCGATTTTTCTCACCAGTGTCAATAGTGAACTCTTCTTCAGGAGTGTGAACAGCTCTGTCATCTTTCAAACAATTGCATGCATGTCAATTTTTATCTCCTTAAGGAATTATCCTTGGCTGGACATCATCATGTGACAAACCTCATCATGTGACAGACCTCGTCATGTGATGGTGGCTGTCATGTTGACCCTGCCTTTGTCATCATTTTAGTAGAATTGCAGGAGGGAGCTAAGTCAGTTCCCTTGTCCCTTGCCATCCTCATCCAAATGTCCCTCACATCCCTCTGATTCTCAAAGCCTTGACATACTCTGACTCCTTTACCTTGCCCCTCGCTCTGACCTTTCCCTAACATCTTAGCTTTTAGAGCTGAGTCATTTCAGGGCATTCCCTGATTCCCACTCAGTAGTCAAATTCTTTCCTAATGTCTTCCACTCTTGCTGGGAAGCTCTTAACACACGTGTTAGTGCACTGCACTAATGACCTGAAATATTCATCTTGGGGTTTGTTCTGCCTGCACAACTAACACATGAACTTTTTCCTAATCAGGCGCATTTGTCTACCAAGGAACAAGTAGGGATATTTTAGAGGATGTGATAAGGACGAGAAGCATCTAATACCCCATTGTTTGACTTCCTGTACAAGCTTGAGAGAATTTAAAGGGCAGGTCAGGAATGGGAGTAGAGAGGAGAAATGATGCTATCCTGAGGATCAGATCAAAGACAAAAGTGGAGTCTGCATCAGGACCACAACCAAGCCATCTTCAGCCAGAAGCAGGGAGATCTGGAAGACACCTACAGGACCACAGACAGTGGGCCTCTTAAAATACGCAACAGCTTAATCAATAGTACTGGTTAATATATAAATAAACATATGCTAGTATATAAATAAAAATTCAAAAACATAATTTCTTTTATTTAAACTATCTAGATTAAGTATGATATGATATAAAACTTTTAATGTGACATAGAAGTTGTAGCACAAATCATTCAACTCACTCTAAAATCCCAAGCATCCTTGGGCTATAGAATCGGACGGGTATGATTTTGTGTTCACTGCTGGAGGAGTAAGAGTCTCCTGGTGGCCAGACTCTACCCTCTGCAAGCCCCGGGATCCAACTGTAGCTTTGTTGGGTTAGTTCTCAGGTGTACCTTCTGCTCTCATATCAATTGTGGTGACAGCTCTCTGCTTGTCTTCCCTAGGGCTTTCTCTATGGCCTCTGGAGCTTATCCCTTGAAGGCAAAGCCCAGAAGTGCCAAGAAGCAAACCTCTTGGGGACAACCTCAAATGATGGTAAACTGGCATCTAGACTCTATCATTTACAAATCCTTGAACTGGCCACTCTCCTATCCCAGTCTCCCAAGTAGCTAGAATCAGGGGCCGAGGTCAGTAGGCCTGGTTTTAGGGAAGCATTCTGTGTGGTCTCTCAAAGGGTCACTGAAAGTTTAAGGTCCCAGTTGCCCATGGCAAAAAGCAGAACAAGCACATGCCTTTGTCACCTTCTCTTCCTTTCATGCATTAACTAATCTCCCTGTATCCTCATGCTTGCTTAACTAGGAAACCTTCTAAAACACTCTAGCTGCACCAAAAACCTTGTCCAGCACTCTGGTCTTGAGAAACACCAAAACTAATTGTCTAAACTATATCCAGTGAACAGAGGACTAATTTCGGGAACTGTGTCAAACCTTTTCAATGGTTTTTCCTTCAAGTGAGATCACTGGGAATTGGTGAGTAATGGTATATGCCTCCCTGCCACCACCCCATTTCATTCTAGCTGTGCCCAGTGCTTCCCAGACCTCTGCATAGTCCTGCCAGCCTTCTTCACCTTCCTGGGATAGGCGTGCCATAGGTGGAGGGAGGATGCAGGAGGAAAGGCTTAAGGGGATGTCAGGTTATACCAGTAGATGAGAAGGCCTCGTGGAAGATGCATTACCACAGAAGGAAAAAGAACAGAAGAGATGAAAGCGAAGGAGACACAAATAGCAATGACTGGCAGCCAGGCCAGCGCTTTCACTTCATGTTGACTGAAGCTCCAGCTTCATTGTCTGATCTGGTGACTGTGAGGGGGACCAGGAACAAAGCAAAGAAAGGAACAAACAGGCGAGAGTGAGGGTTTAGAGCAGGGGGGGTAACAGAATTCTCATGGTCACTTGCTTAAGCTCATGGCTTCCTAACCCTTAAACAAGGTCTTGCAGAACCTTCAAAACCTCTCCTTGGGCTTGGAGTCTATTTCTTCCCATGAGGATAGTTCGGTTTCATTCTTGGTGTGTACAGAATTAGTCTTTTTCAGCTCTTTATATGATGCGCCTACCCTATCCCCACAACACACCCCACACACCATGACTTTGGGAACTGGGCACAACTTCCCAGTGCCTAAAACAAGCCATTTGATTGGTGTCCATTGTATGCTCCACAGATCTGCACTTCAAGTGCCCTAACCAGAAAAGTCTGCACCATAATGCATGGGATCTCTGCTTTAAAATCACATATGCAGGAATTTTGCTAAACTCTAATTTTATTGCTTATTGAAGTTGGTCCTGTTATTTCCCAGGTGGTACAAAAACATTTCCATATTTCAATAACTACTAAAACTACATCAGTGCACCTGTGGAATATCAATCCTGCCTGCAAACTTTTCTCCATCTCAGGGTAGACCTGTACCCCAAAGCTACCTACACAGCCATAGATAATCCAGAAGATCACATGTCCATCCCCAGCAACTTTTAAAGTCCCCATTCAAACCCTGTCCCCACTTCTACTTAATGACTCATCCCCCAGACCCTCAGGATAAAACACAAATATACTTCTAAAGCTTCCCTGGATTTACTGGGTGGTTCTTACTCAGGGTCCCTTGCAGAAAAATGTCAGACCAGGCTGCCATTGTCAGATGGATACCTCAAATGGCTTTGCCCACATGCTCAGTCCCTGAACTGGGATCCAGGGAAGAGCTGGAGGAGGCTGTCAAGAAAATTTCTTATCATGTGGCCTCTCCTCAAGTCCACAGCATGTGATGCCTATAAACCACAGTAACCAGCGCTACGAGATCCCCCTAAAGGTGCAGTGGTGGCACTCATGTCTTGATGGTAACCAACAACTCTCTAATTGGACACAAGGCAAGCTCAGCAGGAGGGAAATCATGCCTGGTTCTGGAAACCTAGCCAGCTTCCTGGGGCTGATGAGGACATGGGTCGTAGACAGGAACCTACTACCACTTGACTAGACCAGCAAAATCTCTAACTGCGTTCTAAATGCTTCCCCTTATTCTCTATGGATTTGAATGAGATCACACACACACACACACACACACACACACACACACACACACAGGCTCATATATTTGCTTAGTCCCCAGTTGGTGGAAATGTTTGGGAAGGATTGGGAGGTATGTACTTGTTGGAGACTGTGTCACTGGAGGTGGGTTTCAAAAGCCCATACCATTCCCAGTTAATTCTCTCTCTGCCGCATGCTTGTCTCAACATGTGAGCTGTCAGCTATTGTTCAAATGCCATGTCTGCCTGCTGCCATGATGGTTATAGACTCACCCTCTGAAACTTAAGCCTCCATTCAATGCTTTCTTCTGTAAGTTGCCTTGGTCATGGTGCTTTGTCCCAGCAGCAGAAAAGTAACTAAGACACATCTTCATTACGGTAAGTGTAGCTTTCAATCCTTTTCAAAGAAGTTTCTCTTCATAGCTGACAGGGACCACCACAGAGAACCACAACTGGTCAAAACACAAAGACCAACTGCTCATGGAGTGCCCATCCCAGCACACATATATACAACCCGACTCCCATAGCTAAGGCTCAACATTGGAGAAGAGGTGGTGGAAGAACTGTAGGAGCCAGGAGACTGGGAAGTCTACTATTATAGTGTCTCACCTAGAGAGGATAGGAATGCTACCTACATGGTACCACAGCAATATGGCTCTGTCAACAAGACCTAAACAGTGACCAATAGATATGCAAGGAGGGAATCTTACAGGGTCCCACCACTAAACAAAGGCAAGAAATACTAAGAAAGACTTAACCCTAGTTGGTTATATATTACCAAGTAGCCAGTGTGTGTGTGTGTGTGTGTGTGTGTGTGTGTGTGTGTGTGTGTGTGTGTTTAAAACAACCAAAGGAAGAGGCCATGAATTTGAGAGGCAGAAAGGAGGGAACAGGAGGAGTTAGAGTGCGGGGTGGGGGTGGGGGAGACACAGGAGGGGTTGGAGGAAGGAAAGGGAAGGGGAGAGATTATGTAATTACATTGTAATGAAAATTTGTAAATTATTCTTTTCGTGTGTGTGTACTTTGCCTGCATGTACACCAGTGCACTACATGCATTCCTGGTGCCCATGGGAGCCAGAATCAGGCATCAGATCCTGTGGAACAAATGGCTGTGAGCCACCATGTAGGTACTGAGAATCGAATCTGGGTCGTCTGGAAGAACAGCCAGTGTGCTTAATCACTAAGCTACCTCTCCAGATCTGCTTTTAAGGATTTAATTTTATTAGCATGTATATGTATATGTGTGCCTCTGTGGATATATGCACATGTGTGTGCTGGTCCCGAGGAAGCCAGGCTAGGGTATCAGGATGGAGCTGAAGTTCTATGTTGTGAGTCATCTCATGTGAGTGCTGAACTGGACTCTGGACCTCTGTAAGACTAACATGCACACTTAAACACTGAGCCACCTCCTTATCCCAACATTTTTTTTTTGGTTTGTTTTGTTTAATGGTATTTTCTTAACCATTTCCAAATGCAGAAGCCATTCTTAGTATTCAGGCAAAACAACAAAGCAGCAGGCCATATCTGTCCCAATGGCTGAAGTTTGCCATGCCAACCCGTAGTCTAGACTAATATCTAGAGAGTCAGAGACCATGTTTGTCATACTCACTCTTGTGAAACCTGTATTAACACATCATAGCAGTTCTCAATAAATATTTATCAGAAGAACGAATAGCTGATTTATAAACAAATTATAAAAGCCCTAAATATGAGCATGTCTGAATCTAAGGCCTTTAGCGAAAACCTCGACGTCCCCCATTTAAAATCTACATCCAAAATTACATTTGCAGCCTTATTGACATTCTTCCAGAAATATAGTGGTATCGGTACACGCAAGTCTTACTTACCCATGTTAAATGTGCCCAAAGCACCTTGAATAATCGGAAACTTCAATACGAATGAATGATGGAGGCTTATTGCCTTCTCAGCTTCTCCTAGAGCTTGCAAGCACAGGCCATGAATCAGTAATGTCAGCTCTGAGCCACAGGCTGCTGTGAAAGTGCTGGTCACAGGACACTGTAGAGGCACTGAACTGCCAAAAGTTGTCCTGGAGACTCTTGCTCAAATCCCCTCATTTTTCTGCCACCCTACTGGCAATCCCTCCTTGAATGCCCAAACCACAGGCCCTAGTGCCAGGCCATTCTTAGTGTCTTCCATTTTTGTGTTCCAAGTTGTTCCTCCTCTTCCTGCCTTTCTATAAATGACACCAGAAGTTCCTAATTCCCAAGGCAGGAAACAGGAATTTGCCTTCTCCTCTCTTTCTTCCTCATCATCTTACCTTCCAATTGCTATAGAGCACATTTAGTTCCCATTAACACTGTTCTACACCGTCAGAGTCTTCTAGCCATCTTTGCCTCTCATTCCTCTCCCATCCCTACACAGCTTCTCCTGCTTCCCACATACATGGCCTATAGTTCTCAATTCAGGAGTAGCTTTCAAATGGGACTTAGTAGTTATTGCCTTGTTTGATAATCATATGAATAGCAAACATCTTAAGTAGAGTCCTGATCATGTCACTCGACTACTCTAGAATATTTGGTGGTCCCTAATACTGGCCAAATTAGACAACCTCCTCAGCATTGTATCCTTTAGAATCCTAACTTTTTAGCTTTGTCTCTCATACAGGGCCTACATTTTTGGTACAGTATAAGTAAAAAGGATCTGTCTTCCAATATTTATTCTTTCCTTATTAGAAATAGCAATATTGGCTTTGATATAGAGCCAGGATCACTGTATTTCCAAGCTTACTTTATAGCTAGCCATGCATATTTTATCAAGTATTAATGTTCTGATTGGTTTTTTTTTTTTTTTTAATTTTCTGTTATTTTGTCAAGTTCACACAAACCACAGTTATCTGAGAAAGCAACTTCAATTGAGAATCGCTTGTGGTTCAGTCTATGGTACATTTTCTTGATTAATGATAGATATGACAGTGTGCGTCCATCTAGGGTTGGGGACACACCTGGGCAAATGGTCTTGAGTTCTATAAGAAAGCAGGCTGAGCAAGTCGTGAGGCAGGAGTTCGCAGCCAAGAAGCAGCAGCCCTCCACAGCTTCTACTTCAGCTCTTACCTGCATGTCCCAGTCTTGAGTTCCTGCCCTTATTTACCTGGAATATTTCTTCCCTACGTTGCTTTTGGTGATGCTCTTTATCACAACAGCAGAAAAGTCATTAAGCCATCTGTAAAATAAGAAGTAATAGAAGCTATTGTGCACAGCCTGTAGGAAGCGTCTTTCCATGGTAAAAGGCACTCCTTCTCACACAACTCCAGACAGCTAGGCAGAGAGTGGAGCTGAGGGCAGTGGCTTGGGTTGTCATCTTCTACTATAAGATAGAAATCACTTAGTAAGGATGTAAGCATGCAAGGAACCTGGGTTCTTGGTGTTTGGAGACACTCTACCCACCCTAATCCCACAACTGTCAGGCTCCTTTATTTGAGACAAAACCAAGCTACTATCTTGCTCCTGCCATGACTACTTTGCTGTCCATTCCTTTTTTTTTCCCCTCTTTTAATCACTTGCAGCTGAGGCCACTTTTAATTGATACCAGAGCTATTCCTTGTTTCCAGAACGTGGTCTCCTTGCCCTCGGACCTCCCTGTCCTCAGCATCCACTCTGGTTTTACCCACCCCCTTGCTATTTCTATGCTATGCATATCTGTACCTCCCCAATCTGCCCATTGCCAAGGCCTCCAGGCTAGACCTCCCCAAATCTCCAATTTCAAGCTTTTTCCACTCCTTAGATTTTTCTAAACACTTGCTTACTTTGTTTTGTTTTGAGACAGTGTTTCACCATGTACCTCAGGCTAGCCTCAAACCCTAGTCTTCCACCTTCTTGGAACTACAAGTGGACACACTATACCTGGCTCCTCCTCTAGACCTTTTAATATACCTTTGGCACACCTTGCCTCTTAGTGGCCATGTCTGAACTTGAGTCCTCTTCATTCATGTGAATGAAGACAGGCTCTGCAACATCATGTCTTACACACAGTAGGCATTTGCTGAGACACATTTTAGGAGTTGTTCCAACTTACAGGGATACTCCCTCCATTGGTGACCACCCTTTTGCCTGCCCCTAACTCCATGCTTTACAATCAGATTGTTCTGGGTCAATGCTGTCTGCTCAGACTGTGGGTACCATCCTCTTAGCTAATCTGCCATCCACTTTGGAAACCTGAGAGCAGAGACTATAAAAAGGAAACATCGTTCTGTAGTGTAGGAGATAGAGAGGTCCTGGTGACTTTCCTGGAGCATCTTGCCTCCACTGTTCCGGAAGCTTGGTGTTTTCCTGCTCTTGGATTATATGAACCACTTTTGATTCTTATCATAACAAGTATCTACCTTTCTTCCCAATAGAATCTCCTTGTGGAGGCTTGGCTAACCTGGAGCACTGAGTCCTCTTTCCCCAGTCTGCTGAGTGCCAGGATTACAGGCACAGATCACATACTGCTGTGACAAGCAAAGACCACATACTGATGTGACAAGCACAGACCACATACTGCTGTGACAAGCACAGACCACATACTGCTGTGACAAGAGCCCCCTTTGCATTTAGTTCTTGCTTACCTTCTGTTCCATGAACCCAAAATATGTGTCTATGTATACATAGATTGATGGGATAATCTTTAATATAATATTAAGTACAATTCTCTAGCTGGAGGGTCACAAATGGTTGTATGGCAGAGCAAGGGATCCTACAACCATGTGAATTTGATGACAGTCCTACAGTTGCCACCAAATTTCTTCTTCTTACTCTCTTTCTCCAAATTGTTCTCTCTTTGGGTTTTCTGTGACATTTGTATGACACTTAACCATCTTTTCCCCAATTTATTAGGATCCTTAAGCATGCAGCTTGCAAACTACAATGCAATGTGGCTCTATCTTCCCTGACCTCTTGTGCCCAGTACTCAATGAGTCTTCCTGCATTCAGATCTCTTTGTTTGTATCAAGAGCAATCTAAACTATAATAGGGTTTTGTTCTGTTTTGTTGGGATTTTCTTGTATTGTTTTGTTTGTTTGTTGTTGTTATTGTTGTTCTAATCAGATTAATTTAACTTTTATCAAAACTGAGGTTTATCTACAAATTAATGAAAAGAAAGAAAGGGAAGTACTGTATTCATTTGATGAACTAAAACTTCTGACCACAAAACAAATGAAAAACTAGAAGTGAGAAAGGTAGAGAAAAGTGAATTTCAATAAGTGAATAGCTTCAGGTTTGAAAGCGGACTCTGCTCTCCAGTGTGCAGTAACTTAAACACAAATCCCCCAGTTTCCGAGTCCAGCAGACAGCTGGAAACCCACACAGGATGCCAAAACAGTGTGACCTACATCTGCAGCCAGGCAGCCTCTCCTGAAGTGCAATCTGGGATTTAGAATCTTTAGCTGGAATTTTCTTTGGGAGTATTATGTGTTCTGGATAAGAGGGTAGCAGACATATTCCAACTTTTACTTCCAGACATCTTAAACCACATTAATCCACTTTTCCATCCTTCAAACAGAAGAGCATGCAAACAAAAACCATGTGCGAGAAATGTTTTCAGGTTTACAGTATTACTTGGAGAAACTAGAGAACATTTTTGGTTCTTTGGAAGTTCATCTGTCGTACTGTATTTCTGCATCTTCTGGATTAACATGAACTCTAAAGTAAGAACTTGCATTCCGGGTTACATCTGCTTCTGATTAATGTGAATAAAATAAGTAAAACTAAATGATGACCAGTCATCAGAGTCTCCTCACGCATATGGCCTGTAAATGATGACCAGCCATCAGAGTCTCCTCATGCATATGGCCTGTGGGCACCTTTCCTGGAGTCAGCAGCAAATGCTGAAATGGAAATTCCTAGATTTTCAAGATTTCATGAAGGAGACTTCTCAAACCTGCCATCTAAGGCTTCAATGTGAGAGTAGGGTTTGTTTTGATGGTATTGAAAACTAAGGAGAGGGGTCATTTTTCAGATCCCTGGACCAGGAGGGATTTTTGCCTCCTGAACTTCTGACCCTCAGTCTGCAGATTGTAAAATGCAGTCAAACCCTGAGGTGGTTATCACATCTCGGCAGCCTTTGTAATTGATATCCAAGAGCCAAAATTTTAGAAGGAATGTGACAGCCACATTTTTTTAAGGTGTCACTCTTGTCCTCGGTGCTTTCTCTGCTCTTCTTTATGGTCTCTTTCCCTTTTCCCACATCTAAGTGATCTGTTCACTCCAGAAGACATTCTTGCCAAACTATCAAAATTAATCATTTTACTCCCAAGGGTTATAATACTTCTGTTTTTCTACCCATAACATTTACACAACCCACACAGAACAGCCCATCCCCACTCACCCTGGGTCTATTCTCCCTAACTGTCACTTCCAGTGGGTGCATCCTCGGGACCTAGCCAAGGCCAGTGTTAAAAGATGCAAAACGGGTTAGACTCACTGTACCAGTCATACACTGTCTCTTCTATATCTCCCTGACTTTTCTGTATGCCTATAAGCCCACTTAAGCACCCTAAAAGCCACCCAGTACTAATAAGTTAAATAATACTATAAACAAGACTCCATAAGTGACAAGGTCATGGGACTAATCAAATGGAAACAGAAAGCCCCTCCTTATATTAAGAATGTGGTTAATAAATGTAGATGGGATGACGGATTTAAAAAATCACCAATGGATAAGAAACAAAATTGATTGACTTACGCAAGAATCATGAATAACTTCTCTGGAGGATAAAACTATAAGGAGAAACAGGACATTTATTGTCTCAAAATAGCTCCCTGCAAGGCTTATTATTTTTCAAGAGAAAAACAGTCAACTTTACAGTTGTACTATCTAGAAAAACATACCTTGACGAAACAGCCAAATGACCCGCCAGACTAGGAGAAAGCATCACCATGTGCCTACTGATCAGATATGCTGAGAAAGACACAGGACTACATGTGTGGTACCCCTGCCATAAAGGCATAAGGAAGCATCCAGTGATCTGCGTCAACAGCCTGCCTGAAAAACATTGGGTCCCATCCTCTTTTTAGTGTTCATGTTTGGGGCCAGAGAGATGGCTCAGTTAGCAAAGTGTTTGCTGTGCAAGCTTGAGGACCTCAGTTCACAGCCCAACGCTCATATAAAAAACCTGGTACCCACCTATAATCCGAGCAAGCAATACCAAGGCAGAGGCAGGCAGATTCCCTAGGACTGACTCTGTGTGAGCACTCACATGCACACATGCATGCACACATGCACACACACATGCACATATGCATGCACGTGCACTCACACACCACAGTAATACATCATGAAGTACGAAGACAAATGATTGTGTACTGAGAACAACAGAATGGCTAACTGCGATGCATGACCTAACGTTCTCATGCAGGGCAGAGCATTATTAGAACAGTTAGGAGAGCCTGAATTAGATCTGCAAGGTATTGCGCCAATGTTAATTTCCTGCTTTGGGCCATTTTGCTGTGTTATGTAAGGACAGTTTTGTACTTTAAGAAATGCACTATAGACCCCAAGAGATATTTAGTTTGCCGTTGGTCACAACAGTCTTCTCCCTGTAAAGAAACTAGAACCCTGCATTAAGACCAAGAAAGACAATGGCTGTTCAGGATTTTATATCCCAGGGACTGTACCACAAGATGCCATTAAGAAGACAACACCTTCACAGAGTGTTCCCACAGGACTGCTTCCTGTCTGTATTACACTCTAGCTATGCCACCCCAGCACTAAATAAAGACATAAATGGGCAAATATACTCAAGCATGAGGAGTAGAACAGCATCAGAGACTTACATCCAGACAGTTCAGGAAGCAAGAGAGAGCAAGCTTGTAAAATCAATAATAATAATAATAATAATAATAATAATAATAATAATAATAGCAGCTGACAACAGCTCAGTGAGTAAAGGGGGTTTCTGTTAAGCATGAACTCAGGAGGCTGAGTTCTATTCCCATGACCCACATGGTAACAAATCTCCCTCCCCCCTCTATCCTTCTCTCCCCTCTTTCATACAAAATAAATAGTTGTAATTTGGGGGATCCATCCCATAAACAACCACCAAACCCAGACACTAGGCAGATGCCTGCTGACAGGAGCCTGATATAGCTGTCTCCTGTGAGGCTCTGCCAGTGCCTGGCAAATACAGAAGTGGATGCTCACAGTCATTCATTGGGAGGAGCACAAGGTCCCCAATGAAGGAGCCAGAGAAAGTACCCAGGGAACTGAAGGGGTTTGCAGCCCCATAGGAGGAACAACAATATGAACTAACCAGTACCCCCAGAGCTTCTTGGAACTATACCACCAATCAAAGAAAACACATGGTGGAATTTGTGGCTCTAGCTATATATGTAGCAGAGGATGGCCTAGTCGGTCATCAATGGGAGGAGAGGCCCTTGGCCCTGTGAAGGCTCTATGCCCCAGTATAAGGGAATGCCAGGACCAGGAATGGGAGTGGTGGGTTGGGGAGCAGGGGGAGGGGGAGGGGATATGGGATTTTCAGAGGGGAAACTAGGAAAGGGGATAACATTTGAAATGTAAATAAAGAAAATATCTTTAAAAAAAAGTTAAGGAATAAAGTCAAAAGAACAAACATTACAAGAAGTCAATTCAAACTCCCCTTGCCTTTGCTTCTCAGTCTGAAGTCCTGTTCACCAGGCCAGACCTGGTAATCCTGGCTCCTCTCGCTCCCTTATCCATTGCCCAGGCCTGTCAATCCAGGCTCCTCTAGCTCCCTTATCCACTGCCCAGATGAGGTCCTGATGCAATCCCCAGTGTTCTCACTCTGCCACATCTAAAATTCTCCGAAAGCCATGTCCTATTTTCCAGTATTCGTGCCCAAGACTTAACACCCTGTGATTGCTCTCTAAGCCCTCCAGCACCTTATGACAGCAGTCAGTTTACTTCCATGCCTCCCCACAAACCATGAAGGGCATAGACCATCTTAGCCATATCAACAGCACTTCACACACATTGTTAGCACTTAGTAGGTTCTTGGTGCACACTGGATGCACCATCAGTTAGAAGGAACCGTACGTCTAAACTGGAAAGAAACTTGGGCCTTTTATGGAAAGATCTTAAGGACCATGTTTGATTCTGAAGCAAGATGCTTGGGTGAAGCAGAGTCTTTGGTTTGTTTGTTTTGCTCATTTTGTTTGTCTAAGCAGGCCTCTTTCATTGTTATTGCTGTTACTGCGACTGGACTGTAATCCCATTTGGGAACTACTGTCTGGCTCCTATAATGACAGACAGGACACGGACAGAAGCTTTCCATTCTGCCTTCCGCTGATTTGTAGGCTTTCTCACGACAAATGCAACTTAGGATTTTTCTTTATACTCTGGTTTCCCACTGCTTTCCACTTGGTAGAGAAAATGAAGTTTGGCATGGGACATAAAATGTATTCATTAACCTTACAGCAGCTTCAAAATGATGCTTAAATAATGGCTTTATTTCCCCCTGAAAACATTTTTTTTTCATCAAATTGCTGGAAGAAAATAAAACTCCAGAAGAGCTTCACATGAGAAATGTTTTATTTTTTTTGTTTCCATAAGGAGTGATCCTGAGACCACCACCCATAATTTCTCTCAACTGCTTGTGTCTAAACAAGAAGCTGAAGCAGAGGTGACCCCTGATGTCCCTGACCATAAACCATATCATGTCAAATAATACAGGATACCAAATTCGGTGTGGCTAATTTTTGTCTTGTTTTCTTTCAAAATTTTTATTTATTTGAATGTGTATGGTTGATCTGCCTGCATGCTGCATGTATGTGTGCTGCATGTGTGCCATGCCCAAGAAGGTCAGAAGATGGCATCACGTCTCCTAGAACCAGAGCTCCAGATGGTTGTGAGCTGCCATGTGGGTGCTGGGAATCGATCTTGAGTTCTCTGCAAGAGCAGGCAGTGTTCTTGTCCTCTTAACTACTAAACATTTCTCCAGCTCTGTGGCTTTGGGTTTATAGTAATTATTTATCAACCATTATTTCCTTGGCTATATATGTGTATGTCTCTGTGCACACATTTATGCGAATGTGTATGAGTGTGTGTGTGTGTGTGTGTGTGTGTGTGTGTGTGCGCGCGCGCGCATGTGTTCTTGAATGGAAGTGCATGCAGAAGACAGAGGTCAGCATTAGCTGTTTTCTGCTATCAGGTTCCACCTTATTTTCTGAGACAAGTTCTCTCACCCTAGACTGCCTGGCCAGTGGACCCAAGGCTCCTCCTGTCCCTGTGTCCCCAGTGCAGGGATCACATTGCCACTCTTGGCTCTTGATATGGGTGCTGAGAGAAACTCAGGTCTTTAAACGTGCTGAGCAAGCACTTTAGCAACCGAGTCATCTCCCAAACACACGTGTTTTCTCTTTCGAATGATAAGAAGGAAAGGGGAGTTACCTGAACCAGTTTGTTTTCAACTGCTGTGCTAAAGTACCATGACCAAAAATAGCTTGGGAAGGAAAGCATTTATTTGGCTTCCACTTCCCAGGTCACTGTCACTGAAGGACGTCATGGAAGGAATTGAAACAGGAATGGTGGAGGGAGCTGCTTACTGGCTTGCTCCTCATGGCTTGCTCAGCCTGTTTTCTTATACAACCCAGGACCACCAGCACAGGGGCATCACTACTTCCAGAAGCTTCCACACCAATCATTAATCAAGAAACTGCCCACAAATATACACACAAGCCACTCTGATGGAGGCCATTCCTCATCTGAGGTTCCCACTTCCCACATGTCCCGAACTTGAGTCAAGTTGAGAAGAAACTACACAGTACAGTTTCTTTGGTGAGAAAATTGACTCCTTGGACTGGAATTGGTATCTTTCTGGTCTGACCTTTCCTTTAGGAAAACATGTCTTCAGTTGAGCATGGTTTGGAGTGAGGGGCTGGTTTTATCCTGATGGACGATAAACTTTAAAATTCTTTCAGAGTCTCAGCAAGCTTCAAAAAAAAAAACAATTGGTAAGCATTCAGAGAATTTTCTCAAAGATTCGTTTTCTCGGAAGTTAAATTCAAACACAGCTCCAGTGTGGTCCTCTGCCACCTGGATTTAACACAGAGGATGGAGCCATTTCACAGTGTGCACAGACTTGGAGTTACTGTGCTGGAGGAGGGCAGAGCAATCTGTCTTGCACCTGAATGGCGACTGGACCTGCGCGACAGGAAAACATTTGAGGAGTAACTTTTCAAAGAGAGGCCGAGAGCACAGGACATCTTAGTGTTCTTTAAAAAAGGCATTCTTCTTGAATGGGACACAACAATAGTTCGGATCATGAAAGAAAGATAAATAAATTAGATTATGTTAAAAAGGTCAGAGCTCTGCTCAGCATAAAGATGAACAGATCCTCACTTGATGGACAGTTCAAGTCACACAAATGGCTGGAACCAGATCATAGGTTTGGTATTATTACGAGAGGGTCGGGAGAGAAGTAGGGAGGGAGAGTTTTATAGAAAAGCAGATGGGCAGATTGGTAAGCACTTCATAAAGACACACAAACTGTCACCAAGCATCTGAAATGGGGCCCAGAATCCTTAGTAATCAGCGAACTGGAACTCGCTGGTCTCAAAGCTGAGTGGCTAGTTTAGTATCTGTACATGAACGCCACCAAGTCACGGGGGCTGTGAGGACCACCCTTCTGCCATTTCTGATTTATTTCAGCCATAATCTCCTAGGGAAGGACAAGTAAGTCCTTTGTCATCAGGCTCACGACTCCAGGGCCCCACTTTAGTCCTCCATCATACAGTCTCATGAGGAGTCACTGTCCCTGCAAAGTAACCGAGGAGGAGCTGCTAAAAATCACCCACACGTCGATTTACTGTGCAGCCGAACTAGTGTGGAACAAATAACATACTTCTTAGCTTTGTGCCCTCCAAAATCAGTGATTTCTATCTTAGCATCAGGTATGATCGTGTGGCGTGCCTTCTTCTGCTAAGTTGCCCAACATCTGAGGCTGCCCTCCCCACCCTCATCAACTTCAGTTTGTTCAGGATTTCCAGTCAGTAACACCCTGCCCTTGCAGCCAACCCAGCTTTGTAAGGCAAAGCCACCGAGACAGAAAAAGGGGCGGGAGCTTGGAATGGACACTATGATTTTAATAGATGAGGGGCCCAGAGTTTGCCTTTCAAATCCTTATGGAGGTGCCTTAGCTGTCCCCACTTGAAAATTCCACTTGTTCTTACTCTTGTCCTGTACTTACAGGGTCCCAAACTTGGCCCAGTTTTTCATCAACCCTTTTGAGAATTTGGCTGAGTGGTTCAGATGTCCCCTCTTCCAGCTTAGTCCTCTATACCCTGTGCCTGGCTTACAAGAACCCTTCTCATACAGAAAACCAGTAGATATTCTTTCCAGCTCCTTCGACTCACAACTTTAAGCCTCATCTTTAAAAAACTCGAATCCCAAATCTTGACATTTTCACCACCCCTGAGGCATTTGGTAGGGTGGGGACAGGAAGAAGGTTGGGACTCAAGAGAAGAAATCCTGAGAACTTCAGGGTGGGAGTGGCATGCCTTGTCTACTGTTTCAAGACAATGACCTGGTGGACTCACTAGAGACCCGTCTACCTCTGAGAAGACACTTCCACAGTCAGCTGAGAGGAGCGTAAAGATCTGCATAAAAGAAGATTCGCCTACCACCGGAAAAGAAGAGTTGGAGAAAGGTCCTGGAAGAGGGAGGCGCCAGTGTGGTGAGAACAAGCAGAAGAGCTGAAGGTTTTCCCAGGGCAGCTCCAAAGTTGAAAGAGGTGCACGGCTGTTGTTTCTCCTAGGTTCTTGACTTTCTAGAAGATTTTTCAATCTATTATTTTGTTGTTGTTGTTATTTACAGCTTTGGGGGTTGTAAAATTTTATAGCTTCTCCGCAAATTTAATCTTTTACACTTTAAGTAATATGTGTCATTTACCTATTGAACATAGTTCACCTTATGTTTAGAGCTTATCTAAATGTTAACATTACCCTTCTACCTGCCTTCATTCCTTCCTTCCCTCCTCTCCCTCCCTCCCTTCCTTCCTTCCTTCCTTCCTTCCTTCCTTCCTTCCTTCCTTCCTTCCTTCCTTCCTTCCTTCCTCCTTCTTTCCCTCCCTCCTTCTCTTAACACCCCCCCATCCCACCCAAACACAGTTGCCTGTGTTCCTTCATTTCTTTATGTTTCTATTTCACTTCAACAGACTGTGCAATAATTAGTACACAACTAGATTTTGTTTGGGTCCCATTTTGACAGTTTCTGTCTGTGAGCGGGGGAAAATCAGTTGGGCTGGTGTACTGCAACCAGTGATGTAGGTGATTTTTCTTTCCTTGTTGGCTTGTTTTTCTTTCTTAGTTTTTTTATTTATATATTTTTATGTCTTCCCTTTTGCCTTGCTTTTCATTGTTTGAGCCAACACTTTTCCTTTTTCATTCCGTGTTTCTCGGATGAGTTCATATGTTTGTTCTCCACTAATTGCTGGCTTTGCTCTTCTGCTCAGCTGCCCCTGCTTCGCCGTGTTCCATTACGAGCAGGATATTTGGTGAACAGGATACTCTCTCCCTCTGTCAGTAGACTCCCTCTCCCTCTGCAGGTTTCTAAGTTCAGCTGAGTGTGACGTTTAGAATGCTTTTAAAAATCCTCATTCCATTTGTCCCTTTATTTATCTGGAGAGGTGTGAGGTGAGCCTTTGCCACAGTGCATGTATGGAGATCAGAGGGAAACCGTCTGAGTTCTCTCCTTCCACTGTGTGGGAATCAAACTCAGATCATCAGACTTGGCAGCAAGCACCTTTAACTGCTGAGCCATCTTTCTGCCTATAGAATGGTTTTCCTAGCCCCATTATACCCCACAACCTTAGCTTTAAACAGAGAATTCAGTGCTTTAAATCTTGGACTGTTTTCTACATTCATCTGAGGTGGATCAATGAAAAGTACTAACGTGTAATATTGCAATGGCTAAATTTGTATTAAAAGCAACATTCATGGAAACACCTAGATGACAGCAGTTGTATTTCACGCCCCTTACTTTTAGGTCATCTCTATGCTAAGGAGATACTCCATAATAAATGAGTCGATGCACGCATGAATAGGCTATGTGTAAAAAGGCATACATCATTGCCAGAGATGGACATAGTTTATGTTGCAGCATAAAATGTCACTGTGCTTGTTACATTTGTTTGCAGTGACGAAACACCTGAGAACATGTAGCTAAAGGACAAAAGACTGATCTTGGCTCTCAGTTTCAGAAACCCCAGTCCTCCGTCAGTTGGCTTTGTATTTCCTGGACTGTGAGGAAATTGTTGGGGAAAATAAGGAGCAAACTTACTGATGTCATAGCTCTGTGAGAAGGATTGGGTGGAGAGAGGGATATAGAGAAAAAGAGAGTGAGGAGGGTGAGGAAGAAGAAATTAAGAGAAGGAGAGGACAAGAGGGAAAGTTATCCTTCAAGGTCACTTAAGGTCACGCCCCCAGTGGCTCATTTCCTCCATTATCCACCTCTGATTAGCCACTAGGCTGCGGATTCACCAATGGGTTACATTCAGGACGCAAAAGCCTCTCTGATTCGATCACCTCTTGGTGGTCTTCCCTATGAACCTGCCACCCTGTCGGCGCACACTCAACCCGTGGACCTCTGCGGAACATCCCGCATCCACATCCCGCATCCAAACCATAACTGATTTTATACGACAGAAAAGAAATACAATAAAGTCTTATTTTCAGCGACGACAGACACGTTGTCTGTTGTACAGACATTCTCTCCCACACCTCAGAGAGGAAGCAGGAGAGCTTGAAGCAGTTGGTGAAAATTGAGGTGGAAAGGTGAACGGCAGGAGAGCTGGTGACAGGGAGGAGCCAGTGACCCTCTAGTCCTAGACAGGCATCCATCATCCCTGTAGCAAACAGAAATCAGCATAGTCCAGAAAATACTCCTAGCCTAGAAATTTAAGGAAAGCAAGGGACTTAAAATGAAATACACAATTCCATTCCTATTTTTTAAATTTAGATTTTCATTTAGATATTAAATTGAAAGTAATGGTCATAATAATCAGTTTGGCAACTACATAACATATGTCTGAAAAAGAGTTTGTGTTCTTATGAAAAATATATTTAAGGAAAATGAGTTGTATGTTTTCTTCATGAAAGAGCTGTGCATTCTCCTGCATCCTATAACCTCCATGTTTGCTATCACAGCATCTCAGCATCATTATAGGTGCCATGTGGGCTCTGTGACAGCACTAGGATTTAATGGGTGTGACTGACCACCATTTGCCCAACATCTAAACGCTTTCTATATGCGAACATGGTAGAATTATATAAAACTTCTCAAAACAAAAATATTTCAATTCAAGCTAATTAAAATAACTGTGCGTAATCTTTTTTTGGAATATAGTCTAACATAATAATACCAAATATAAACAAAATGATATTTGTATGATTATTATATAATATTAAATGTAAACCCATATGGAAATTGTTTAATAAAATATGATATGCTCACTTGGTGAATATTGGTTTTATGTGTCACATGATCTCGGGTCTAGTGATTTTTTTTTTTGTTGTAATCTTTTTTTGTAATTGAGCATCTGAATTTCTCGTAAGAATTTATATAATCTTCTGTGTCTGTTTTCTTCACTGGTATATTCTAGGTCCTGCACAGTGCCTGCACAGAATTAATGTTCAATTTATGGTTGCCAAATGTACTGGCTAATTTTGTGTCAACTTGACACAGGCTGGAGTTATCACAGAGAAAGGAGCTTCGGTTGGGGAAATGCCTCCACGAGTTCCAGCTGTAAGGCATTTTCTCAATTAGTGATCAAAGGGGAGGTCCCCTTGTGGGTGGTGCCATCTCTGGGCTGGTAGTCTTGGGTTCTATAAGAGAGCAAGCTGAGCAAGCCAGGGAAGGCAAGCCAGTAAAGAACATCCCTCCATGGCTTCTGCATCAGCTCCTGCTTTCTGACCTGCTTGAGTTCCAGTGCTGCATCCTTTGGTGATCAACAGCAATGTGGAAATGTAAGCCAAATAAACCCTTTCCTCCCCAACTTGCTTCTTGATCATGATGTTTGTGCAGGAATAGAAACCCTGACTAAGACAAATTGGTTCCAGCATAGTGGGGTATTCCTGTGACAACCTGACCATGTTTTGGGGAGGGCTGTGGAAGGACTTTAGAACTTTGGGCCAGAAGATCCATTCGGTGTTAAGAGCTCTTTGGAATGTTGTGTAGGAGCTTAGAAGATATTGTTGAGAACAGTGCAGAAGATGGAGGCCTGGCTTGTGAAATTTCAGAGAGAAAATTAAAGACTCTTTTTAGGGCCATTGCTATTTTGGATTGTGAAGATTCTGTGGTTCTGGTTAGCTGGGGCTGAAGAATCAGCTGTGATTAACAAGATACCAGAACCACTAAAGTGAAACCTTTGTATTACTGGGACTATTGATGCTGGTTAGCTGGAGCTAAGAAATTATTGGTGGTTAAGAAGAGACCAGCATCATTGAGGTGACATCTTCTGGAAAGTGTTTTCTGAGAGCACAGAGGCTGTGTTCCAGAGATAGCCGAGGTTGTACCTTGTGCTGTGGCTGGACTTAGTGATGTGTAAAAGTTACCCAGGTGGTACTGGTTTTGAAGATATGAAAGGGTCATGCAGAGCAGCTGAGGCCATGGAAGCACTGTGAGAGGCCATGGAAGGCCACTGGTGAAGTTGCAGCCTCAGTTGCAATTGATGACCCAGGACTGAAGGGGTCATGCAAAGGAGTTGAGGCTTGGCACTATGAAGAGAGCCTATGACAGGCTAGTGTTGAAACCAAGTTACAGCAGCGTTTTGGAGATGCCAGTACCATGAGATGACCACCAAGAACAGCAGCAGCAGTGGAGTACAGGCAGCTGGAGCCTAGAAGACAAAGCTGTGTGCTACAAAGGACAGGGCTGGAAAAGTGACCCAAGCCCTTGGAGGAGCCCAAAAGATCGTGAGTTGGATCCCAGACAGTTGGAATTTAATTTTTGCTTTTGATTGTGACTGTGCCCTGATGTTTTTCCCTCTTGAAGGAAGTATTTGAGTGGAGCCCACAGTTAAGAGACTTTTAATTGTAGAAAGATTTTGGATTTTAAAAGATATTGGATATTTTAAAAGGATTGAACTTTTAATATGTAAAGACTGTGGGACTTTTAAAGTTGTTTAGATATTGGGGATGAATAAGAAACTAAGGGTTGAGGCTTACTAGTGATGTGTTTGTGTGTCAAGTTGACAAGGGGTCAATTGTACTGGCTAATTTTGTGTCAANTTGACACAGGCTGGAGTTATCACAGAGAAAGGAGCTTCGGTTGGGGAAATGCCTCCACGAGNTNCAGCTGTAAGGCATTTTCTCAATTAGTGATCAAAGGGGAGGTCCCCTTGTGGGTGGTGCCATCTCTGGGCTGGTAGTCTTGGGTTCTATAAGAGAGCAAGCTGAGCAAGCCAGGGAAGGCAAGCCAGTAAAGAACATCCCTCCATGGCTTCTGCATCAGCTCCTGCTTTCTGACCTACTTGAGTTCCAGTCCTGCATCCTTTGGTGATCAACAGCAATGTGGAAATGTAAGCCAAATAAACCCTTTCCTCCCCAACTTGCTTCTTGGTCATGATGTTTGTGCAGGAATAGAAACCCTGACTAAGACACCAAATGACTAAATAAGTCATCTAGAAATAGAAATACTGCTTAAAAACAAACGTTAGATTTAGAGTATAAAGTCAGCTAGCAACTACATAACACAGGACTGAAAATGGCTGGAGCAGAATGTTTAGAATAAAAACAGTCCTTTACTATTTTGCAGTATGAAAATTATAGACCTAAGGATGTACCTCCGTGGTAGGATGCTTGCCTACCATTCGTGAGGCCTGGGGTTCAATGCCTGGCATAGGGATGGAGGGAAGGAATCAGGAAGGGAGGGGGATAGGAATGAGACAGGCAGACTGACAGGGGAAAAAGGGAATAGAACAAATTCTTTCTGAAGTCTGAACAGGCCTTTTCTAACCCATGGCTCACCACAAAGGGCTGTCATGAAGATTCCAAACATGCATTGTGACTTTAAGGCCCCTTTCTGCCCCCCATCTTGTCTATATGGAATGGAGAGCAAGAAGGGAACCTATGAGGGGAGAAGATGTCTTTGGACCTTCACAGTAGGGATGGTGCAGAAACACCTAGGAGACCCAACTCTCACTTAGACAAATCCACAAGAGGCTGTGGGCTGGAAGCTCAACACCATGGCAAGCGTTTTAAATGCCCCGAAGCTGGGTAAGCTGAATGCCTCTGAGATGCAGGGGGAAGTAGTCAGCAGCCAATACAACAGGAAGCTTGGTGCCTTAGGATGCTCACACAGTAGAAGTTGTTGGAGTGTCTACAGCTTCATGTGAGAGATGGGGGTGCTGAAGAGGAGGCTGTGAGTAACCACAGAAAGGCACAGTGGAAGAATGTAAGGGACAAAGCTCACTAAACAATTCTGGAGTTCACAGAAGCACCCATGAGAGAAAACCATCAGGCTACAGAACAAAACACCAAGGAAAACAATGGGAAAGTGGGTCCCTTATGCCCTTCTCTCAGCAATGCAGTGTTCTAGTGGAAGTCTCTGAGAGAGTGGAGGCACCCCCTGGGTATCCCCCCTACCCTGATGCATCAAGGCTGTGCAGGGCTAGGTGCATCTTCTCCCACTGAGACCAAACAAGACAGCTTAGTTAGGGGATCAGATTACAGATAGGCAACAGCCTTAGGGGTACCCCTAGTTCAGTTGTTCAGGGACCCACATGAAGATTGAGCCCTTATGTGCTGGTGTGGGCAGGGTGTGGGGACTAGGTCCAGCCCATGCATGGTCTTTGGTTGGTGGTTCAGTTTCTGAGAGCCTCCAAGGGTCCAGGTTATTTGGCTCTGTTGGTCTTCCTGAAGAGTTCCCATCCACTTCTGGGCCCTCAATCGTTCCCCCAACTCTTCTGCAAGGGTCCCTAAGCTCCATCCAATGTTTGGCTGTGAGTCCCTGCATACTTCTAAGTCAGAAGCTGGGTGGAGCTGCTCAGAGGATAACCATGCTAGGCTCCTGTCTGCAAGCGTAACAGAGTATCATTACTAGTGTCAGAGGTTGGTGTTTGACCATGGAATGGGGTCTCATGTTGGGCTGGTTATTGCTTGGCCATTCCCTTAGTCTCTGCTCCATCCCCTGTCCTTGCATTTCTTGTAGACAGAATGGAGTTGAAAGTCTGTGGATGGGTTGGTATCCCAACCACTACAATGGAGTTCCTGCCTAGATACAGGGGTTGGCCTCTTCAAGTTCCATATTCCCAATGTAAGTCTCACAGCTAAGGTAACCCCCACTGATTCTTGGGTGTGTCCCCTATCCCAGGTCTCTGGAACATTCTCAGGAAGCCTCCATCCCCTCCAGCTGCAAACTTCTTTTCATTTTCACGGCCATCTGCCCATCTCTCCTGCCCTTCCCCCACCTGATCCTGAATTCCTCTCCCATTTCCCTCCCTATTACCCCTCCCTCCCAGCTTCCTCCCTCCATCTGCCTCGTAGAACTATTTTATTCCTCCTTCTAAGTGAGAAGCATCCTGACTTGGACCTTCCTTCTTGATTAACTTCTTTGGGTCTATGGAGTGTAGCATGGTACCTGTATCTTACGTCTAATATCCACTTATCTGTGAGTACATACCATGTATCTCCTTTTGGGTCTGGGTTACCTCACTCCAGGTGATATTCCCAAGCTCCATTCATTTGTCTGAAAAATTCATGATGTCTTTGTTTTTAATAGCTGAACAGTATTCTATTGTGTAGATGTAGCACATTTTCTTTATCCATTTTTCAGTTGAGAGATATCTAGGTTATTTCCAGTTTCTGGCTATTACAAATAAAGCTACTATGACTATAGCTAAGCAAATGTCCCTGTGGTACAGTAAGGCATCTTTTGGGTATATGCCCAGGAGTGGTATAGCTGGGTCTTGAGGTAGAACTAGTCCCAGTTTTCTGAGAAGCCACCAAATCTATTTTCAAAGTGCTTGTACACATTTGCACTCCCACAAGCAATGGAGGAGTGTTCCCCTTGCTCCATATCCTTAACAGGAGGTACTATTATTTGAGGTTTAGATCTTAGCCATCCTGATGGTTATAAGAAGGAATCTCAGAGTGCATTTGATCTGCATTTCCCTGAGGACTAAGGACACTCAACATTCCTTTAAGTGTTTCTCAACCATTGGAGATTTCTCTGTTGAGAATTTTGGTTTAGATCCCTACCCCATTTTTAATAGGGTTATTTAATTTGCTGGTGTCCAACTTCTTGAGTTCTTTTTAATTTTGGATATAAGCCCTCTGTCAGATGTAGGGTTGGTGAAGATCCTTCCCCAATCTGTAGGTTGCTGTTTTGTCCTTTTGACAGTTTTGTTTTACAGAAGCTTTTCAGTTTCATGGGGTTTCATTTATCAATTGTTGATCTGAGAGCCTGAGCCATTGGAGTTCTGTTCAGGAAGTTGTCTCCTGTATCAGTGAATTCAAGGCTATTCTCACTTTCTGCTCTACTAGATTTAGTGTATCTGGTTGTCCGTTGAGGTCTTTGAGCCATTTGGATTTGAGTTTTGTGTAGGGTGAAAAGTATGGATCTATTTGCATTCTTCTACATGCAGACATCCCGTTAGACCAGCACCACTTGTTGAAGATGCTTTCTTGTTTCCATTGTATGGCTTTGCCTTCTTTGTCAAAAATCAAGTGTCTATAGGTGTATAGGTTTGTTTCAGTCTTCGATTCGATTCCACTGATCAACTTGTTTGTTCCTATACCAAAACCATGTGGTTTGTATTACCATGGCTCTGTAGCACAGCTTGGTGTTAGCAATGGTGATACCTCCAGAAGGTTTTTTTGGTTTGTTTTGTTTTTTGTTTTTTATTGTTCACTGTTGTTTTAGCTATTCCAGAGTCTTGCTATGAAGCCACCGGTTACTTCAAGTTCACTGTGTAACCCAGACCAAACTCTAACTCCTAATCTCCTGCCTGTGTCTCACAATGCTGGCATCACAAACACATGACAGCATGCCTGGCTGGCTTGAGATTGCACATTCTTATCTCAAATGACTGGACTTTTTATTAATCCCCAAGACTCTCAATGTGTATTAATGTATTAAGGTGGCCAGAGTGGCCAGATGTGACTGTGGATGCCTGTTATCCCACACTCGGGAAACTGAGGCAAGAAACCTTGAAGTTCCAGAACAGACTGGTCTATCAAGCAAGCTCCAAGCGAGGTAGAGCTACAGAGTGAAACCTTGTATCCAGCAATCACACAAACCAAGGAAGACATTTTAAAACAAAGAAAATGGCTGGAGAAAAATGAGCAGTTTGCCTTAAGGGTTTGCTAGAGATAGAGAGGAAATGCAGGCAGAGTAGTTCTGAAATATTGTGGGGTTAAAAAAAAGTGAAGTCATTTCACAACAGCAATCTACAGACCCTCGCTCATTAGTTAAACTCTTTCTACTGAGGAAGAGAGAAAATGTGTCCACACGTAAGCCAACCTCATGAGAAAATATTTCTTAAAGGTGGATAGACACGGTGCGGGGAAATCCATTGTAAAGAGCAGAATATGGAAGGGGATGATGGACCATCTTCATAGAGAAGCTTAATGGGAAATGGGAAGGAAGAAGGGTAACCTTCCAGGAATCTGCATTTGTGGGTCCCCTGTGCTAACACTGTTTGCTCGCCCTGGTCCATTATCTCACCAGCTCTCTCAGCCCCTTGCTTTGGTTTGGGGTCAGCCAATTAGAGAAGCTAGTAGAAGATTAGCACAGAGGCCTGCTGGGATACCTCTGGTCCCTCCAGTCTCTACCTGGGCAAGGGTCTGGAGTCTGTAGTTACAGCCCTCTAGAATCCTCTGGTTTCCGTTGTCATCAGCAGCTTCCTTTTTAAAGTTTTCAGAGACTCTAGTGATCTCTCGCCTTCCCTTTCATAGTTTGGATAGTCGCTGTTCCTGTGCATGGCTGGAAGCCTCACCATCTCCTGCTGGCTCTCTTACCCTGCCTTTGATTCTTTGAATAGAATCTCTGTAAAACTCATTTGGTCTTGAGGGAAACCCTCTGGTTCTTTCCAGAAACAGTACTTATCCTCAGGATTGCTTCTATTTTCAACGGGAGCTGGGAGAGAAGATGTCAAAGAGTTCACTTGTAGCCAGTGATGAATAGGCTTACTGGTGTATCCAGAATAATACTAGGCAGAGTGGAGGGGCCAAGGTATGCATTCCAGACTGTGCCACAGTGACTATAGAGTCATAAAGCCAAGAGCAGGGAAGAAGTCTTACTTTAACTGTTTTATAAGATCTTTATGGGAAGAAAAGAAGAAGACACTGCGTTGCAACCTTCACACATCCCACCTCAGCCTCTTTCAGCACGAGCTCAGTGCATCCATTAGATTTATTTATTTTAAGCAAAAGGGGAAGGGCTAATACTTGGTGCCTAGGATCCAAACTATGAGTAACACAGCAGAGGACAAAACTACTCCCATCATGAGCTTCAGCTAGAGAGAATAAAGAGGAGGTAAAGGAGCTAGAAGAAGAAACGCCCAGCTGCCTGGAAGCCCAAAGACCCAGCCTCTGTCAGGCACTCCCAAAGCCTCTCAGATCCAGACTCAACATTTCTGAAAGAGTGCTCCGCATTTTCCTGTCACCGTCCTTCCTCTACTAGCATGGTAGTTTTCTGCTGTAGACTGCCTATTGCTTCAGACCTCTTGCAAGCTAACAACACAAATTCTCTTTTGCAGGTGGGAAGAAGCCATTTATTAGACTGGTTCAGAGCCAGGCAGCTTCACAAAGTGCCCTGCCTGCTGGGGCTGTCTCAGTGCCATAGGAAGATTTTCTACTATTCAGGATTTAGATAGCACAGTCACAGCCTTCTTTGACAATAAAGATGATGGAGGCACGATCAGGTAACAGACTCTAAACACCCATTTTCTGGTATTACATGCCTATTAATGAAAATTTTTAAATGTGTTAAAAACCACTTGGAAAATTTAAAATGCTCATGCTTTCAAGGCTAGTTGGGCATATTAATTTTCCATCACAATAAACCCGATTGGTTCTGCCACAATCTTCAATATTTGAGAATCAATGCATGCTAGCAAGGAGTTGGCTAGCTTTTAATTTGCCCTTTAATTTTCAATCCATGTGGTTCTTAAGAAAGAAATTTAATATATTGATTCAAAATTCAGTTCAAAGAAAAATCAGTTCCCTCTAGGCGGCAGGTTTAAATGAATGATCAGGGCAGCCATTGAGTCACTGCTAAAGGCCTGAAATTTCTGTTGCATAGGAAGAGTATGTTCCTAAGGAAAAAAATGTTCATGCCTGAGGGATGAATGAAATGCATCCTGAATGAACTATGCTTTCTGGAAGGCTTGCATTGGGTATGTATATTCATAGAATGAAGAACATAAAGAATAAGATTGTCCAGTGAAGAACACCGCTAATGTGGTGGATGACTAGAACCCAGCAAAGACGATTGGCTTTAGTTGTCACTGTTTTCTACATTCTTGATCATTCTTTCTTCATGTGTAAATGTACATTTCAGAAGGGTATAGATATGTCTTTGTAATGTATGTGCACTTGTGTTCAGAGAAACACACCTAGGCTATTCATGCAGAGGTCAGAGAAGGACATCAAGTGTTCTGTTCTGTCATTTTAAGCCTTATCCCTTTGAGTCAGGGTCTCACTGAATCTGCAGCCAGGCAAGTGGCTAGCAAGCCCCAGTGATCCCATCTTCACACCCCACCCCCATATACACAGCTCTGGGATTACAAGTGCACATGTGGCTTTACAAAGCATTTGTATGGGTGTCAGGATCCAAAGTCAGGTCCTCATGCTTGCACAGCAAGCCCTCGTAAACACTGAGCCATCTCTCCAGCCCCTAACCCTTACTTTTTTTTTTTACTAGTATCTTCTATTTTTATGTCACAATAAACAAGCTATTGGTGAGTTATTTAGAAAAACATGTAGGCTTAGGTTTTTCAAAACCTGTTTTAATTAAGGTTATTAAATCCTTCAACCTCACTTCTAGTCCACCAAACAGAGATAGCAGAGAAAGAAGATTAATAGGAAAAGAGGGTTGTGGACCTGTTTATAAGTAGTTCTTTGGAGCAATTCCAATCTCCATTGTCAGGACATCAGCACTCCACTATCAATAGTAAACACCAAACACAAATCAGTAGTAGCAGTTCAATCTGTTCAATCCAGCAAAAACCTAAGGATCCACCAAATTGACACAAATTAGCTGAAGCAGCAAGTATGAGCTGGAATACCACAAGAAAGACAAATGAAGACCATCAAAGCCTTGGAAGGAGTAGCAATGCAAGAACATCCTCTCCCTGTCTGTGGAGCTATATTTATATACTTTCTAAACATTATATGCCTTTCAAGCAACCACTCCAGTAAAACATCATATGCCCTATCATGTGTCTGCTTCAACAAAACATCCTCTCACAAGACAGATTCCCAGGAAAAGCATCAAATGACACAACTGAGTTTCTAAAGAAACCAAAAATTTTCACTTCAAAATGTGTCAAAATTCTATGCCATTGCTTTAAAAGAAGTGTGTTAATTCAACAAATACAGAAGTGGGTGTGGTGATACAAACCTCTTATCCCAGCACTTAGGAAGTAGAAGCAAGAGGATCAGGAGATCAAAGTCATCCTGGATACATAGGGAGTACAGAAAATCCTTTTTAATAAAAAAGAAAAGAAAAGAAAAGAAAAGAAAAGAAAGGCACTGTAAATGTAATACTCAATAAAGTCACACGAAGCACATAGTAAGTTCATTATTCAGTGGATCTTATGATGATAGCCTTCCTGGTTATGTTAATTCCCCAAGCAATATGCTAACTGAAAGAAAAATATTTATGAATAAGAAAGCTATGGCACCCATAGTAAGAACTTTCCTTTCTGTTTGGGTATAATACCAATGAGGTAATGCTATGGAGGAAACAAACTGGTGTTTGGCAACACATATATAAAAGCCCACTCAAATCATTCTATAATATTGAGTCTAATATAAAATTTGAACCAGTGTGTCAAGAGGCCAGTTTCTTTTCTTAAAACTCTTAAGATACATGCTCCCATCTTGTGAATGCCAGGGACTATGGGCCCCCTTTCACTTGGGCCATGCCTGGGATGGTCTTCAAGGCCAGAGCATGGATAAGAGGGAGGATATGAGAACAATCACTCTCCCTAATGCAGAAACTGAGGCCGCAGAAAGAATAACAGAGTTTGGAACAGAATACACCATTACTTCCTGAAGCTAGTCAGTGGACACATTTACCGCCCCTCAACCTCCCTTTCTTTCCTGAGTTTAATACAATTACTAAATAGTTCGGGGGAAAGTATAAGTACTTGTAAAAAGAGAAAGAGAATTAGACTTTGAAGCACAACTCCAAAGGCTTGCTTTTTTTTTTCTTCCAGTTTCTTCACAAGCATGATGCTTTTGCGTAATTTAATTGGCTCATTTCTCATTTTCTGTCATCTCTTTCTTGTTTCCTAGCCGAGGGGCAGACCACTGTACTGTGTGCCATTGTTTCAACCTGTATCAAAGGCCTTATTATGCATGCCTTGTCATAGGTAATATCAAAATCCATAATCCTCACCTTCAACTGAGTTAAATATAATTGGACTTAAAACAACCAATTACGTCCTCAATTCAGCTGGTGTGTGAGGTGAGGAATGCAATTTCCCTGACGGGAATGGGACTATCCTGGCTCTGTAAGATGCATTTAGAGGAATCTTACCATTGTTCATATTCCTTGCCAGGCCTGTTTCCCACTGCACCTCCCTGAGCTCTGGGGATTTCCAACACAACCAGGCTACCACTACTACAGAAACATGCCTCCCCTCTCTCTTGTAGACTTGCCCGCCCTTTCTCTCTGCCGTGAAGCCCTTTTCAAGCACCGTGACTCCCCTCTAGAACTCCCACTCCTCCTGCCCGAGCTCAGTGGCCACCTCCTTCCTAAAACCTTCCTAAAGCTTAGGATTACTCTTCTCCCATCCTTCCTTGACACCTAGCACGTGTTCTAATACTGGGCCTGTTTTTATAGCAATTGGAGTCTCTATCGTTTCATTTTGTATCCTGTGAATTCATTAAGGATAAGCCTTTTGGAGTTTTATTTATGTACCCAGTTTGTCCCCCCCCCCCAAATAGAGTACCTTGGCCCTGGGTGACATTCCATAATTGTTTTTAACAAATAAACAACCAACCACCCAACATATTGTGTATTCAAAATCCTCATGAAGGTCAAATATGCTTTCCTCTCCCCAGAAGAATTTTCTAATAGACCTTCTTTCCCTATTCACATCTACAAGAAAAGAAAAATAGAAAGCCTTGTACAGAGGAAAACACTAATGCTGGCTTTTGTTCTCCCTGCAGCATCTCTGTCTATAACACTGTTTTCCTCTAATCATTGCAGTGAGCTTGTACTGTGCCCTGGTAAACGCTGTGTCTGATGTGAACCTCTCCTAATATAGTCAGCTCTCTAGCCAGGAATTTTCATTAAACAGTGCCCTGTGCTAGAAGCTGCCTTATGTCTCTGCATGACTGTTTGCCTCTTTTATACCACAGGTGAGGTGCGCTCAGAACTGTCGTATTGTCTGTCTCTTTGTTATTTGAGATGATCTTAACACGTGTTCTTTGAAGTAGTGATGTCTTTTTAATTAATCCTGGAGTCTCTTAGAGGATGTCCAGTTCTTGTAGACCCACAGTCTACATCATGAAAACCATGTGGTTATTGAAGCCAATAAATTAAAAATGTGTTTCTCTCCTGCCTTACCCTCCAGAAGAACCTGTTTAGTGTATGCTCCAAATAAATAATGATTTTAAAGACTGCCTCATCAGTTGAGCAAAGCTAAAACCAGAGTAGAACATTTAGTTTGTTTCTGTGCTGGGCTGATCATCCAACTGTATGAGCTCCACATTACAAGGCAGCATTCTGTAAGAACTGTTTGAGGTGTTCTCAAACTTGAACCCAAATCTTGGAGCTTTCTGACATCCTTTTTCTAGTCCTTCCTTCTAGCCATTGTCTGGGTCCCCTTCAATGCTAGCTATCATAGGCCAGCTCTCCATCACACGCTTAAGAATGGCTCCAATGACATTTATGGCTCTGTGCTTCCAAGATGTGTCCCAGGAGCCAGCTGTGCTAACTCAAGACTCGAGTCCAGTGCCTCGTACACGACAAAACATCGCAAGCAGTGTCTCTCTGTCCCTCTGGGCTCCAGACGATGCTGTGTCCAAAAACAACTAGACAGGAAGGTTGGAATCTAGGAAACTTTTTAGCTCAGATATTTATTTAATAATGAAACACTGGTCCAAAAATTTCCTACAGAGGCCTCTGCTTGCAGATGGATTTATTTATACATAGCTACAAAAATACCATTTCTGAAATGCTCAAAGAGGGCTCAGTATTTAATCTTTTTTGTGTGTGTGACTTCTGGAAAAGCTCTTTCAACTGGGAAAAAAACCCTCTGTTTTTCCTCCCTTTTCCATCCTCTTCTATAAGCAAAACCAAGACTACAAAAAAGGAAAAACAGGAAACAGAACATGTTCGGGTATTTATGGTTTGATGCCTCATTGATAAGGACTCTATTTTTTCCAGAAGAAAATCTGGGCACATTTTCTTCTTCGTGTTTTTTCCAGATACTATCCTATATTTAGCAGAGAAAATGGTCATGGATATTTTATTTCATTTAATGCTTAGCAATGCTGTCTATATTGTCACTGGGCTGCTTAAAACAAATGCTGTAGTTCTTACAGTTCTAAGGGAGCTTTGAATTCCCTAGAAAATGTTACAGAATGTTTAAATCTCACTAAATGAAAAAAAACACCCCACTTTTCTAATTAGTAGGACATGAACCCCCACTCTTCCTATTTTAACAGCGCCCTTTCTTAACTCCACTCTCAGGTTTGCTGTCTCCTCCATGTCTTGGCATCTTCCTAGAACAGAGACAGCGGAGGCATGACAGCCAAGCAGAAGGGACTGCAAGGGCTACCTACCATGTGTCTAATGTGTTCTACAGCGGTGCTGAGAAAGCAGCAACAAGCAGATTCAGAGCTTAGTTACCAAGCCCAGAATCTCCCTCCCTCCCTCCCTCCCTCCCTCCCTCCCTTCCTACCCACCCACCTCCCTATCAGATCCAAGAGGTACTCGGTTCCCCCCCAAATGGCAAGCCCACTAACTCAGTTCAAAATTTACTGCAGGTCCAGCTCAGTCTGGTCTCTAGGAAGATTTCTGGTGGATGGATAAAAACCAGGATTCCTCAGGGAATCGTGAAACTGTTTCCCTCTGCCCAAAGGATCCTCATCCTTTTCCTCGGGCAGAGGGACATATGGGTCTCTACTGACACGTACCCGTGCCTGCATATCAAAGTCTATGCCAGCCTCCAGGATTCGTCAATCCCTTCCCACAAATACTTGCTATAGAAGTCAAAGCCCCTACCTTAGTTTCCTGACATCCCCACCTCCCCACATACACACACACACTCACACATATCATCCTTATGGCCTTACACATTGTCCTGATGGCCTTCTGTTCTCTACTATCCCCACACTTAATAGTCTCCCTTCCTCGCTCACTCTAGCTCTTCGTATGGCCACGATTCCCTCCTACACCTGCTTCCCTGGCACTGGCCAAGTCCAGTCTGATTTTCTTTCTCTGTTTTCTTTACTCCTTCAGAGGCCTCTGCCTCTTCTCTCTCTCATCTCTACAATAAAACCCTCAACAGTACTATCAAGGGTTCAGATTGGTGCTTTCTTTACTTCACTTCTCCCTTACATTTCCCTCCTTCCTTCTCTCTCTCTCTCTCTCTCTTCTCTCTCTCTCTCTCTCTCTCTCTCTCTCTCTCTCTCTCTCTCTCCTATTCATTTACTTACTTTTGTTTTGTTTTGTTTTGTTTTGTCTGGCATGGGGGGTCTCATGAAGCCCATGCTGGGGGTGGTCTTGAACTCTCAATCCTCCAGCCTTCCCCTTCCAAGTGCTTTGATTGCGGGGGTGTAACACTGCACTCAGTTCAGATTAGGACTTAAAAGCTATAGAAACCCAGCCACTTCTGCCTCTCTACCCCTGCACAAGCCTCAACTCACCTCCCTTCCTACAGCCCTTGCACTCCTATCACTAAGGTTCTTGGTGAAATCAGATAATGTACAGTTCACAGAAAGGCACTTTGTAAGAGAAAGAGAGAGAGAGAGAGAGAGAGAGAGAGAGAGAGAGAGAGAGAGAGAGAGAGAGAGAGNGAGAGAGAGAGAGAGAGAGAGAGAGAGAGAGAGAGAGAGAGAGAGAGAGAATGCTACTTTGACAAAGATTGGAGGAAGTCATTTCAAAACTAGGCCTGCTATGAGGTCCTCTAGGTTGTTTTCCAAATTATTTTCCTAATTGCTTTTAAGAGGCTGCCAGAGTAGCAGAGGATTTTTCCATCCATCGTCTTCAAAGTTTGGGGCCAAGTAACTAGTCATCAGAAGGCAGAACCACTGAACACATCGACTAGTAAGACTTCCTCAGCATGCAGGGCAAGCCTGCAGGAAGCCTATACCTGCTGTGTATAGGGTGGGCACTGCCCTGCCTCTCATGAGTTCCCAGATGCTGGTGTTTGAATCAGTCACATGACAAGAGGACCCTTCACCATATTAATGGCTCAAAGACATGAGGTTTTGTTTCTTGTTCTCAAGTAACTAAAATAGCCGAATCTGCCTCTCCAAACAGTATCCAAAAGAGGCCTCAGGTTGGTCCCATACTTAGGCTCCACAACTTTCAACCTCTTAGGGTGTGTACACACGTCTCAGAGCCAGCAGCAAGAGAAGAAGTGAAAGAGAACACATCCTTAGCCACTTTGCCTGGAAGGGATGTGTGCCATCTCTTCTTACATTCCCCTGCCAAGGCCTTGTCACAGGCCCCATCCATTTAAGAAGCTTTAGGAATCACAACACCCGGGCACACAGCCATGAATGCATGGAGGAGGATGGCTCATGCAGGTTTACAGCCGCTGTCAAGTGTCACGTAAAAGGGCGTAAAGAGCATCTGTGCTGGATGGCACCTTGACATCATCCCCCTCAGCATCCCTCACATGCCAGGTAGCTTAGGTCCCTGCCAGGAAGGTCACATAAAACACGTTTTTTCTGATATGTGTGATGCATGCATCCTTTCTAACACTGTATTTCATTTTCCTTGTTACCATTTGTTAGTAGCTTCAGCTGACTATTAAGTTGTGACCCACATTAGGATCTGGCTTACCACATTAGAAATGACATCTATGTGCCTCTGGGAGGGGCGGTTATATGATATACCTAAGGTCACAGATATTTGGTAGCAGTTGGAGTCCATACTTGCAGACACTAGCCATTGACCCAGGGATTATTTTTTTTAATTTTAACTATGTTTTTTAGTTTGTATGTTACATATGAGTATCTTCACTGGAAAAATATAAGATGTTTGATATAACTAAGCACTTATATGCAACTTATATAAAATAATGTGATTTTCTCTGAGTCTGCATGTTTTAAATTTGAAGATTACTAATTAAAATATCAAGATTTTTGATTCCATTGAAAACCAAGAAATCACCAGGCAGTATGGTGCATGTCTTTAATCTCAGCATTTAGGAGGCAGAGGCAGGTGGATCTCTTGGGTTCAAGGCCAGTTTGGTCTACAGAGCAAGTTCCAGTACAGCCAAGGCTACACAGAGAAACCCTGTCTCAAACAAACCAAAAATAAAACCCTTACAAATAAGTTTTGTTCTTCATTAGGTATGACTTTAAGAATGAAATCAATTTATTTTTGCCAGATATGGTGATCCACACCTTTAATTCCAGCACTCAGGATAGCAATGCATTGCGATAAAAGAGACTGGAACTTTTGCTGAACCTCACAGCCAGAGTTAGTAATACACCCTGAGGTCACTTAAGCTATGTGCGCAACCTGATTGTTTAACCTGAGTTTAAGAGAGCCACGTAACAATCAGGTTTAGTGGCCTTGAATTTTCCATGTAGTCAGTTTTTACAACCTAAGCTAACTCATAGCTGTGATCTTGGGTTATGTACTCTCACATGCACAGTGCATGTGTATCATTTGCTGAAAGTAGCAAATGCAGAGATTTAAAGCAATCTTCTAAAATGAATATGTAGCATAAATGTTGAACACAACATTTGGGCATTGGCTGATAAACAACAATGTTTGTTATCTACTGTATACCTAGGTCAATTGGGGTCAGTTGGAGCCAATGACTTAATCCCTTGTAGAATTCTGTTAAAGATTTCTGTAAAATATCTCTCATTCCTTCCCTATGTGATGATTTCTATGGAGTTCAATAAAGATAGAACATGGTCCTTTGTTAGGGACAGACACACAGGCAGATAGAGATCCACAGATACAGACACAGGGGCAGAGTCACAAGACAGGCTTCACACAGTCACAGGTTCAAACCAAGGCAACAGAGGACAGAAGACACAGGGCACATAAAGTAGAGCTTTCAGGCCTGAACTTATTCTTGGTTAAATGATGCCAAGGGCAACTGCTTTACTTTCTTTCCTGTGACAATGATGCACTATTGGTGCCTAGGAGTTAATCAGTAATGAACTCAACCTGCGCACTCAGGAGGCAGAAGCAAGCAGATTGCTGTGAGTTCCAGCACAGCCTGGTCTACACATCAAGTTCCAGGACAGCCAGGATTACATAGTGTGAGCCTCTCTCAATTTTATTAAAACTTTTGTTATTATTATTGGTAGTGGTGCTGGTGGTGGGTGGTGGCGGCTGTTAAGGGACAACTTTTGAGAACTGGTTCTGTCCTTCACCATAGGTCCTAGGGATGGACCTCAGGGGGTCGGGCTTTTACTGAAAGCACTTTCACCAATGAAGTCATCTCTCTGTCACTCTTTAAAATATTTAAATTATAAAGACTGCTGGCAAGAGAATTTCTAAATTTACTTTGCAATTTCTTCCTTATTAAGAAAACATCTCAATACACAGGCATACAAGACTTTAATGGCTCTGAGTCTTTGTTCACAAAGTTATCTTCAAATTAGAGAGTTGCTTTGAGGCTCTTGTCAAGAGCAAGATCGAGACAGGGCGCCTCCCTTATGGAAAACATGGCTGCCTTGATCTTGAAGGAAAGATCATTAAGAATCCTTCTCTGAACTGGATACCCTCTTTAAATTCAGGCATATTTTTATTTTTCTTACATTCTTAACAAGGCTTGTGATGTTCTTATGGTCTCTTGCCAACGGCTTTCATGAACAAGATCGTGTGACAAGATGCCTTTTTGAGCCCACATTATACAAATTCACTGAAAGAATTGGGCAGTACTGGGTAGCTGATAGTATAGGTAGGGAGTGAGGTTCACAGGGTGATGCTACCAGGTGTGGACCCCAGCGGGTCATAGGGAAGGGCTCACTTAGTTGAGAAACCCACCCTGAACCCACAGACTCTTCAAGGGATGAAGCCCCCCAGGAGAGGAGCCTGTTGGGTTCCTGTGGGAATGCCTGTTGGGAGAGAATCTCCTCATTTCCTGGAAAACCAGCTAGTGCCCTGGCACTGGACTGCATCTGCCATGGCTTCACCTTGGTGTCAAGTGGCAGGTCTGAGCGAAGATGGACACAGGCTTCTTATAGTCATTCTAACATTCTCATCCTCTACCTATTTAACATCAGGCAATCTGCCGCATCGCACTGAGCCCTCCCATCACTCCGCTGAAGACTGGGAGTATAGACATTATTGAATTTTATGAGGACTAAATGAGAAAGTAGTTAAGAAAATATTGACCACAGAAAATGTACAATAAATGCCACTCAATACCACTTTCAGGTCTCAACAGAAACATCACAAATAACTGCTTCAGGCTGCACTTTTAATTTCTTATTACATTTATCTACCTGTTTTTCCATTTATTTACTTGGGACAGAGGCAAACAAGTGTCACTGTACAAACGTGGAGGTCAGAGCACAGTTTCTGATAATCCATCTCTCTTTCCATCATGTGGGTCCTGGGACTCAAGCTCAGATGTTGGGCAAGTACCTCAGCTCACTGAGCCATCTGTGTGCTCCAAGCTCATTTTAAAGGATACTTATGCAAATACCTTTGTGCTATAGAAGTATTATTACTTTTTACAGAGCTTCAGATTTATTTAGAAGGGATTTTATAGACTGAGTCTGGTCCTCTTGTAACATTTCACGGGAAGACCATTCAAAAGTACCACATAGCATAAACAAACAAACAAAAGAACCCAGAGCAGTAATGTGCTTAAGGAGTAGGCCACCTGTCAGTGTCGGGTGGTGGACAGCACCCTCCTAGAGAGCAACTCAAGCAGGCAAGCCCCGCAACCATTAGTCACTTGTGGGCTCAGAATCTCTGACAGGAAAGCTCACTGGGTTTCTCTGGGGTGCACCACTGCAGGTCACATGCTGTCTTCATGGTTTCTTAATTTGTTTCAGATGGTGGTCAATGATCAAGGAATCCAAAAATCTAAACAGCTCTGGACAAGACATTACCCTAGTTTATCCTCCAGGGAACCTTTAAAAGTGAGGGATTCCAAATAATTATTTAGACTACTTTCTGGCTACATACTTTCCTTGCTGTTACCTGGTTGATGAAATCAAGGTTCTCAGTCTGGCCCTTAGCCATTCAAGCTTACAGGTTTAGGGACTTACTTTGTATTTGTTTGTTGTGTAGATTTTCAGTGCTCTGGGTCTAACCCAGGGGCTTGTGTATTCTAAGGAAGTACTGGACCACAGAGTCACACACCAAGCTGGCTGGATTTCCACACTTGTGAACTTCAAAAGTTATTCCCTATGTAAATGCGTTACTTGCTTTGAGTAAAAGATTTAATAAGTTACACACCTGTAACAAAACAGGATGTAGCCTGCCTTTGGGGGAGTCTTCTGTTTTTATTCCGGGGGTGGGGGATTAGTTAGCGAATGTCCAATTCTGCATTGTATCACATTACATTTCCCTTGTGAAGATATGTAATCTCAAAGGCAGTATCACAGAAAACCACAATCCAACTGTTTGTCAGTGACACAACTGCAGCTCTTATAGCTTTCCCACAGTGGTGTCCCCAAGACCAAGAAGTGGACCCACTCCATTCTAAGTAAATGTCGACTGAACATAGTCACTACTGGTCAAAATCCACGAACATTAAAGACAACTTTCCATAAGATTGTATGAGGTCAGAATATAAGCATCATGGTTCATTAAAATATTGCTGATGGAGAATCCTATCTGCTTGCCACCCATTTATCAAGAGTCAATAGCACAAAGCCAAGCAAAATGATGAGCCGTCTCTTTTTACACAAATGTGTCTTTGACTCTTAAAGTTCAAAGCAGAAACCATCAAACTCTATAACTATTTTGATCAACTGAAACTACTCCCCTGCTCTAGTGAACAGAATTTTTCTGTTTGCAATTTTCAGCTGGCAGATGAGAAACGCATGAAGCTTTATCCAAATGGAAAACCCAGTCACTCTTGGTAAAGTGGAGGGGGAAATTGTCGGCTCTCAGAATTTGTCACTGGGGAGAATATTAACCTGATGCAACTTATTTCTTTGAATAGTAACAGGGCACAGAGTATTGAGTAATCTCTCTTCCCCACACTTTACTGGACTCTCACTATATTAAATGTCATCATTTTCCAGTTCCCTGAGGTACAGTCTCTCACCTCTCCTCCAACTCCACCCCCTCCAACACACACACACACACACACACACACACACACACACACACACACACACACACTTACTTATACCATTGTTACTTGGAATTTCTGGACAGAACTGGATAAAAGGTAGAAGACATGGAAAAGAGTCTCTCTTACCTGGGACTGCAGCCAATCCCTGAGCAAGATTATGAAGAAGTGAGGCAGAGTGGGCCCAGGGACATTCCTTCAGGGTCAGCTTTCCACCGACCCGGTTGAGTTACATGGGAAACTGCGCATTGCTGAGTGCAGTGGCCCTGGGAGAGGAAAAGCAATGTTTACACAATTAAGACTCAGCTGCCTTCCAAACTCTTCATTGCTTTGTTGTCAGCCTTAAGTCTCAGGGAGAATTCTATGCTGGAAACTGTTTTAAAGGAGATGAGCTATGAACTAATATCAGGTTCTCACCTAGTGAAAACACACACACACACATGTGTGTGTGAGTGTGTGTGTGTGTGTGTGTATGTGTATGTGTGTGTATTGTTTGTGTCTGAGGAGGAGGGGGGGTGATACTCAGCTCTGGTAACACCCATCCACCAGCTTTCTGTATGCTTCACGTCTCATACTTTCCACAGCAGCCTCCATCTGAGGAAGGTTCAGGGTTACTTGGATTCATGCATAATAAACAGAGGCATCTGGAAGTGTAACTCCCCCCCCCCCACTTCCTAGGTGGTCTATGGCAGTGGCTGAGAGGGTAACCTCTACCAGAAACTGACATTTGTTCTGCTGAAGCCAGGATGTGCCCTGAAGTCCTTCCTAGAGTTCCTAGGGTCATTTCTTGACAACTCATTTACAGATAAGCCTGTGTCTCAGGTCAGTTTCTGGGCAACAGAATGGGAAACAAATAGAATATATATCTTCCCAGATAGCTGCCAGCCTGTTCATGACCTTTGCAGGATAGTCAAGAACACAGAGTTGGTAAAGAGCCCAGCTCCCAAGTCAGTTCACCACCATCTAGATTTTGACATTGATGAGTCACTTAACCTCACCATGGTAGATGGCCAAAAGGTATGGACTAGGGTCCATTGGGGGCAAGTTTACAGACACAGAGCAGAGGAAACAGGATGCCTGTGCTCCCCTTCATCCCGTTCCAAGCTCTGGCCCAGCATGTGCAGAGGACAGCTCAGAGTCCCCACCCAATCACCTGTCACATCCACTAACTTACATCATTTCTGTGGACAGATGACTCTTGCCATGCCTGCTACTTTCTGAGAGGTTGACCCATGCAAAACCGGGGGTGAAGTTTGCCATATACTAACTCAGCCCATCTCCCTGTCCCCTGCTCTCTGTCCTGGATCCTAGCTGTAGTGGTTTGAATGGGCATGGCCCCCATAGATGTGTGTGTTTGAATGCTTGGCCCACAGGAAGTGGCACTATTAAGAGGTATGTCTGTGTTAGAATCAGTGTGACCTTGTTGGAAGAAATGTGTCAGTACGGTGGGAGTGGGCATTGAGGACTCAAACTCCTCTCACTACCGAAGAGACCCTCCTGCTGGGTGCTTGCAGAAGACAGTCTCCTGGGTGCCTTTGGATCAAGATGTAAAACACTCAGCTCCCTTCTAGACCACCATGTCTGCCTGGATGCTGCCATGCTTCCTACCATGATAATAGACTGAGCCTCTGAAACTGTAAGCTAGCACTAATTAAATGTTGTCCTTCATAAAAAGTTACATTGGTCACCGTGTCTCTTCACAGCAATGAAAACCCTAAGATGCTAGCCACCACGGTGCCACCAGCTTCTGGATCTGGGGTTTATGAATAAGCTATCAGATCCCTGGTTCACTCAAAGCAGACCCCGCCTCTTCACTGACATTCCAAGGCTCTCCTTGGTCTAAAGACCTCTGAAGCTTATCTGTGATTTCCATTTGATGCCACTTGAAAGGGTTTGACCCAGGTCACTATCTCTCTGCTGTTGTGACTCCCTGTGAAGTGCTTCCTAGGCACTCCCTTAATCCCCAGATGCATTTCCACGGGCCACCAAGGACAGTCAGATCTCTCCACTGTCTGTAATCCAGCCATCTGCTATCATAGCCAAGAGCTGCCTTCACTTTACCTCAGATTTATTCCTCAGGTTTCAAGATCATGTATTAGAATGCCTCCTGAGGTACACAAAAACTGCATGTTATGCCATTTGGAGCAATCTGCTCACTGAGGGGCAGGTTAGTGATCACACACCAGTTCTTCAAAATCTCACGCAAGGCAAGGTCAGGCATGGCCCTGCAGAGGCTGCAGATCTGACAAGTCACTTGTTCTGGGTATAGTGGAGCTGGTTTCTTCTTTTCCCTATAAATAAATCTGTTTACAAAGCTCTGTAGTGTTTATAAATATTATAGATATTTATAATGAGGCCAAAGATGGGGAAGAGAGAATAAAGCGTTTTTCTATTAAAGATGATAAAAATGTTATTTATGGTCCTTCTCAGGAGATTCTTCTAGATGTTTTCCCCCCTTTTCTCTATTTATCAAAATAGATGCCCTAAGAAAAATAATACAATACATAAATTCTAGTTATATTAGCATAAAAATGAAAAGTAATCACAGGAAATGATTACAGTGTAAGTATGCTTATAAATTCAGTGTTTTTCTGGGCAAAAGATACAGTGCATGATTTCTAGTGAAAAAAAAAGATACCATGTTCATTTCATAGTCTAAACTGGACTCTCTTTTAACATAAAAAAGGGGAAAAATACCCAAGATGCTTAATGTGATTTAATATTATTGCAATTAATCTAAACAATTCTCCACATTGTTGTGAAGCAGTCAGGGTTGAACAGAAATGTCATCCCCATTCCGCTGGGCTCTGAGAAGAGAGCATTGGCATTCACACTTGATCTCTGCATCCCACAAGGTGAGGCTGCTAGACAAAGGTGAACCAGTGCAGGCCACAACAGTGGTTCCTACGCCAGCATGCACACCTCTGCTCCCCTCGGTCTCTGCCCTGCTTGTCCAGACCCTGACTGAGGATCAGTGTCTTGCCTTTGGAAGGAGCAGAACAAAGTCACAAGATATGCCAGCTGCCTTCTACTGGACAAGCCAAGACCACCATGCGGAAACTGTGAGTGGTAGGAACGTACTCCAAAGTCACATGGTGTGCCTCCTAGGCTACGCTCATCTGCAGTGCTACTTCTGAGAATGACAAGAAGAGAAGATGAAGGATCAATATTTTAAGATCTTTATCCTGGGCCAGCACTGTGGCTCAGGTCTCACAGTGCTTCCTGACAAGCCTGAGGTGGCTCAGGTCTCACAGTGCTTCCTGACAAGCCTGAGGATTTTAGGGACCCTCAATGTGGAAGGAGGAAACTGAATTGTGCAAGTTGTCCTCTGACCTTCATAATACATTGGTGCTCATGAATACATTCTCTCTCTCTCTCTCTCTCTCTCTCTCTCTCTCTCTCTCTCTCTCTCTCTCTCCCTTTCTCTCTCTCACACACACACAAACACACACACACACACACACACACACACACACACACGTAAATGTAATGCTTAAAAACTGTTTTAATAAAAGATCTTTATCTTTAAGAATATTTACATTTTTGTCCTCTGACTTCTTTCTTGCCCTTACTCTATAAACACGGCCTTCTTTATTTGCTGGCCATGGTCCCAGGTTTTGTGAGGAAGAATTAAGCAAATAAAAAGGAAAAAGGAAAAACCTAGCAAGACCAGCTAAGAAGTGAGGGAAAATGGGAAGCGCTGAAGGCCAAACCATGGATGATGACTGCAGAAAACGTGGGTGAGAACAGAAAGAGCAATCGTGGGTGTAGGGGAGAGGCAGAATCAGGCGCTGTGGAAATGGTTTGCATAGACGCCGAACTGTACTGCAAAAGCCATTGGATCACAGGAAGATAGGAGGCATTGTTTGAGATACACAGGGACATGGATGGCTCTTAGCTTGTTTTGGATGAGCCTCAGATGACATTTGGTTCTTAACCTGTGGATCAAGACCAAGACCCCCTTGGGAGTCAAATGAATTTTTTCACAGAAATTGCCTTAAGACCATCAGAAAATGTAGATATTTACATTACAATTCATGTAGAAAAATTAGTTATGAAGTAGCAACAAAACTAATTTTATCATTAGGGGTCACAACATGAGGAACTGTATTAAAGAGAAGACTGAGAACGGTTGCTGTAAGCAATCCTGGGCCTTGGGCACTGTGGTGTCTATGTAGATCTCCAGTCAGTGTCTCTGTGGCTTCTATGATGTGAAAATTGCAGCATCTTATTGACAAGTCTCGGTTATGAGGCCTACCGAATGTGACCCCAAAACTCTTGCAACAACAAGAAAATGTTTCTGATCCCCTCGGGGATGTGAAGACCAAAGACAACATTTTTTTTTTTTATTTATTTGTCTGTTTGTTTTTACCCCTGTGAGAGCAAGCATGTCTCAGGATACAGCACACAGAACTGTCTACAAGAAATTAACAGGAAATTTATGAGTCTCCTATTTATTCCCACATATAACCCCTGCTTTTGATTTAGCTAAATCATCATTGATAACTCTCCCAAGAATTTAGTAGGAAAATAAATCAGATAATCGTCAGAATCTCTGTGCTCTATTGAACACTCCAACAAAATGAGCAGTGTTGTCACAAGAGCATTATATTCATCAGGCATCTGAGTACTGCATGGCCCAGTCAAGTGGACACATAAGCATTGCAGCTGTGTTTATGAAGTCATAAATAATACCTGGCTTTATTCTATAGAACACAGTGTGAGATGTATCATGGCTCATTAGACTCAGAGCCAGTCAGGAATTCTACTCTCTGAAACAAGGCCTTGCCTGATGTTGAAGGATGCTCCTTCGTGGATGCGCCTGCTCCCTGCCTCTCCTGCTGCAGTGCAGGCCACGCCTGAACAAGGGTGTGGGATAAATGGGAGCAAAAAGGGACCAGGAGCCCTCGTGGGAGCCCTCGTGGGAGCCCTTGTGGGAGCCCTCGTGGGTTCTGGGGGATGTTGCATGGAACAAGAACAGGCATGCTAATTTGTTGCCTACTCCTCATGCTAAAACTAGTCCCCCTCCTGTTCTCTCTTCCTTTCAGTCTATCTGTCTCTCTCTATTACTGTCTCTCCCTCCTTTTCTCTCTCCCTCTCTCTCCATCTTCTCCTTAGTCTTCCTCTTCTCTGTCTCTGTATCTCTCTGCCTCTCTCCAGTCTCCCTCCCTCCTCTTATCTTTCTCCCCCAGTCTCTCTCTCTCTCTGTCTCTCTCTATCTCTCTATCTATCTCTCTCTATCTCTATCTCTCTCTCTTTTTCTCTCTCTCTCCTTCTTCTTCTCTCTCTGTCTCTCCTTGCACTCCCCATCTCCTCTCTTTAGGATGCATCTGCACACCCCTTGGGCGTTAAACACCTTGTAGTATCATTACTCAGGCAGACACCACCTCCCGACTATGTTATAAGTTCCTTGGTCTTGATCTTTTCAAGATTCATCTTTAAAGTTATAAGTCACTTAGCACAATGTTTTGCAGTTGAAAAAAAATTTCTAAAAGCATAAACAACATAGAGCAAATGTCTGTTCGTCATGCAAAAGCCAATGAATACTGAAGCATTCACTACAACCCCAGGACTGTCCCACTTCTAGGAAGGGACATGATCCTAGCAAGGAAAGCATTCACAACCATATAGGTGGACCTGAGGTCACTGTGCTAAGGACACAAAATCAGAACAAAAAGAAAACAACTACTGGATTCTGTTTATACACAGAACTTTTCTCTTTCAAGGTCACACAGACAGAAACAGGGAGTAGAGCAAACTCAACCCAGGGCAGGAGAGGAGAGGAAATGAGGAGCAAGCCACAGAGACAAGTCTGACTCTCGGTGGGTTAAAGAAATCTGGAGATTGAATGAACGTTGGGCTCAAGGTCATTAGCTAATGGGATTGCATCTCTACTAAGACTTTTCTGAGGGATCTTAGGTGACACACAATGGAACGATGGAAGGTCATAGCTATATAACTGTGTTTGACTACAGTAACAATTTCACTGATTTTATGTGCATTAAATTAGCAGTTGTACACTTCCTCCTCTGTATGCAGCAAGTATTTAAAATAAGTGAAAGTAAACCATGCTAATAAACTAGAGTTCTTATGTTCCGAGGGCCACTGCACAGAGAGAGAGATGCTGTTAGCGCTCATGTTCTGGTTTGCTTGGGATCTTCTTAACTTTAGCATGAAAAGGAATGCTAGAAAATACTCAAAATAAGTCCTACAATATTACATAGAGCACAATTTCTATAAATCTGTAGTGCATTAAGAAATATCAGTTTATTCCACGATAGTAAGTACATAATGAGTAAGATTGCTCTATTTTAGTAACAAAGTATGTATCTATTAAGAACAAGGGTCTGTGATTGATTTTAAATTCACTTTAAAAAACAAACATGAAGAGCAAGGAAAAAAAAAAGTCAGCTTTAAAAAGTCCTTGTGTCTGGGCTGGAAAGTTAGCTCAGTGGTTAAGAGCAGGTTTGGTTACTAATTGGTTACTAATACCTATTTTGCCACTCACAACCATCTCATTCCAGGGAATCTGATACTTTCCTACAACCACCCCAGCCAGGAGCCAGGCATACATGTGGTACCCACACATACAGGCAGGCAAACACTCATACACATAAAATTAAAATTAACATTTTGAAATCTTTATATCCAACATATAAAGTCAAGAACAGCAGAGAAAATAAGAAAAGCTTTCATAAGGGTGAGTTGTGCTCTTGAGAGAAGTGTCAGCAGCTACTGAAGCAGGTTACCACGCATGTGTGGCTAACTATGTCATGAGAAGCAGATCCAGAGAGAGGAAAACAAGACACAGATGTGGATCTAATTGTATATGTGAATATGCTATTTGATAGAACTGGCATCTCAGCTCAATGAGGGAGGGGCCGGGGGTACACATTTTCGTGAATGGAAAAGGGTAATTAGAGAATTATAAAGAATAATAGAAACTGAATGAATCCCTCATCCTACACACCAGGGTGAATTCCAATGGGTTTAAGACTTCAACATAAAGAAGTGAAATCAATTTTCATTTGTAAACATATAACACAATTGAATATAAGGCTTTGGGGTAAATGTCCCCCAATTAGAACTCAGATATCTCAAATCAAGAAGAGAAACAGGGGGTTTCAGTCTGCACACAGAGCTGATCCTGTGCCACATTGTTCCATACTCAAATTCCTCCTGGAGAGAATTGGTCTCCCAAGAGTACTGACACACAGGCCTGCAGGAGGGACAAGCCACAGTCAGAGACAGCAGTACTGGCTAACACCAGAGATAACCAGATGGCTAGAGGCAAAGGCAAAAACATAAGCAACAGAAACCAAGGCTACTTAGCATCATCAGAACTCAGTTCTCCCACCACAGTGAGTGCTGAATACCCCAACACACCAGAAAAGCAAGACTCTGATTTAAAAATCACACCTCATGATGATGATAGAGGACTTTAAGAAGGACATAAATAACTCCCTTAAATAAATACAGTAGAACACAGGTAAACAGTTAGAAGCCCTTAAAGAGGACACACAAAAATTCCTTAAAGAATTACAGGAAAATACAACCAAGCAGATGAAGGAATTGAACAAAACTGTCCAGGATCTAAAAATAGAACTATAAACATTAAAGAAAACACAAAGGGAGACAACCTTGGAGATAGAAAACCTAGGAAAGAGATCAGGAGTCATAGATGCAANCATCACNAACAGAATACAAGAGATTGAAGAGAGAATCTCAGGTGCAGAAGATACCACAGAAAACATTGACACAACGGTCAAAGGAAATGCAAAATGCAAAATGCAAAATGCTCCTAACACAAAACATCCAGGAAATCCAGGGTACAATGAGAAGATGAAACCTAAGGATAATAGGTATAGAAGGGAGTGAAGATTCCCAACTTAAAGGGCCAGTAAATATCTTTAATAAAATTATAGAAGAAAACTTCCCCAACCTAAAGAAAGGGATGCCCATAAACATATAAGAAGCCTACAGAACTCCGAATATATCAGACCAGAGAAGAAATTCCTCCCATCACATAATAGTCAAAACAAATGCACTAAACAAAGAAAATATTAAAAGCAATTAGGGAAAAGGGTCAAGAAACAAAAAAGGGCAGACCTATCAGAATTATACCAGACTTCCCACCAGAGACTATGAAATCTAGAAGATCCTAGGCAGATATTATACAGACCCTAAGAGAACATAAATGCCAGCCCAGGCTACTATAACCAGAAAAATTCTCAATTACTATAGATGGAGAAAACAAGATATTCCATGACAAAACCAAATTTACACAATAGCTTTCCCCAGATCCAGTCCTACAAAGGATAATAGATTGAAAACACCAACATAAGAATGCAAACTACACCCTAGAAAAAGCAAGAAAGTAATCTTCTTTCAACAAACCCCAAAAGAACATCAAATATAACAGGAAGCAACAATCACTATTCCTTAATATCTCTTAACATCAATGGACTCAATTCCCCAATAAAAAAGACATAGACTAACAGACTGGATACATAAACAAGACCCAGCATTTTGCTGCGTACTGGAAACACACTTCAGTGTCAAAGACAGACACTATCTCAGACTAAAGGGCTGGAAAACAATTTTCCAAGCAAATGGTCCCAAGAAACAAGTGGGTGTAGCCATTCTAATATTGAATAAAATCAATGTTCAACCAAAAGTTATCAAAAGGGATAAGGAAGGACACTTCTTGCTCATCAAAGGAAAAAATCTACCAAGAAGAACTCTCAATTCTCAGTATCTATGCTCCAAATGCAAGGGCACCCACATTCATAAAAGAAACTTTACTAAAGCTCAAAGCACACATTGCACCTCACTCAATAATAGTAGGAGATTTCAACACCCCATTCTCATCAATAAACAGATCATGGAAACACAAACTATACAGAGACATATTGAAACTAACAGAAGTTATGGATCAAATGGATTTAATAGATATCTATAGAACATTTCATCCTAAAACAAAAGAATATACCTTCTTATCAGCACCTCATGGTACCCTCTCCAAAACTGACCATATAATTTGTCACAAAATAGGCCTCAACAGATACAAGAAGACTGAAATAATCCCATGTATCTTATAAGATCACCACGGACTAAGGCTAGTCTTCAATAACAACAAAACAACAGAAAGCCCACATACACATGGAAGCTGAACAACACCCTACTCAATGATAACTTGGTCAAGAAAGAAAGAAAGAAATTAGATTTTTTAGTATTTGATGAAAATGAAGGCACAACATACCCAAACTTATGGGATACAATGAAAGCAGTCCAAAGAGGAAAACTCATAGCTCTGAGTACCTCCAAAAAGAAACTGGAGAGTGCATTGATTAGCAGCTTGACAGAATACCTGAAAGCTCTAGAAAAAAAAAGAAGCAAATACACCCAAGAGGAAATAATCAAACTCAGGGCTGAAATCAACCAAGTAGAAACAAAAAGAACTATACAAAGAATCATCAAAACCAGGAGTTGGTTCTTTGAGAAAATCAACAAGATAGATAAAACCTTAGCCTGACTAACCAGAGGGCACAGAGACAGTATCCTAATTAACAAAATCAGAAATGGAAAGGGAGACATAACACCAAACGTGAGGAAATTTAAAAAAATCATCAGATCCTACTACAAAAGCCGATATTCCACACAACTGGAAAATCTGGATGAAATGGACAATTTTCTAGACAGATACCAGGTACCAAAGTTAAATCGGGATCAGATAAACCATCTAAACAGTCCCATAACCCCTAAAGAGATAGAAGCAGCCATTAAAAAATCTCCTAACAAAAAAAAAAAAAAGCCCAGGACCAGATGAGTTTAGTGTAGAATTTTATCAGACCTTCAAAGAAAGACCTAATATCAATCCTCTTCAAACTATTCCACAAAATAGAAACAGAAGGAACACTACCTAATTCATTCTATGAAGCTACAGTTAAACTGCGTATTCTCTCTTGGAGATGGAATAGTTTCTGTCTAATTAGGAAGTTGTCACAATTTCCTTTCATAGAAGACTTCATAAGAGATTTTTTTTCTACTTCTATCATGTTTAATATTCCAAATAGATTTTTAAAACTGATTGAGTACATATTACTTTTATCTTAAGAAGATATCATGTATATTTAAGAGGCATTTAACTATTATAAGTTATTTTGATGACTTAAAAATGTCAATACTGTTTTATATTTTAAAGTAAACATTATTAGTTTAATAAAAATAGACTCATCAAGAAAAAAAAAGAAGAGAAACAGATTGATGTACTTAATGATATATAATTTTTCAAGTTGTTGCAGGAAAAAAATCTTCAGCAAAATATCAGGACAAATCACAAACTTCTAAAAGGTGTTAACAACTGACATCATATATAAAGAATGGCCTTAGTGTGTTGATAAAAAGGAATCGTTGCCAGCCTCTTAAGTGTGAATTTTCTGTTGTGCTTATGATTTTGAAAAAATATTTTATATGTATTTAAATATTTACTAATTAAATTTTGAGCTGACTTAAATTTGCTTCAAAATAACCAAGTACATATTGTAGAAGAAAACAGTGTTGGGAATTGGCAAATGCTGGAGCTGGGGGTTAAGAAACTAGAAGAGCTATTATATCCTCTAGAATATGCTGGATATTTTTCCACCCTTAGAAGACAAAATATTTTACAAAAAATACTTGTATAAAGTACATAACTAGCCATCAATGAATGTCAGTTACTCTTACTAGAATCATGCTCACTTGTGTGGATAACAGTGGAAGAGAAACACAGATGCACAGGTCCCAATAAATCCTCATCTGATTGTGAGTTTGCCTAAATAAAAGTTAATCTTTCTATCATCATGGTTGAATGAGTGTTCTTAGCTTTAGCATAAAGCAAATACTAGAACCTACTCAATGTAAAGGCTGTAATATTATTCAATTCACAATGTCTAAGAATTGATAGTGTGTTAAAAAAATAAATATTTCTGAGGCTACAGAGATATGCCTTATTGAATCTGGCTGGTTTCACAGGAGGTAGGTAGTATGTCCAGATTCTATTAGATGTGTTAGGGCGGGGCAGTGAGGTTATCTGAGTCTGGAAAGTTATATGGCCTCTTACAAGAGTCCACGTGTCCTCAGGGCTCATGTGCTCAGACACTCAGGGAGGCAGAGGTGATCTCAAAGTGTCCCCAACCTATGAACATTGCACATCATCTCTGGGAAACCTGGCCCACAACTCCACTGACCTCTCGCCAAGTAAGCTCAAACAATGGATCACAATCAAAATTCAACAAAGTCTCAAGAATAAAATGGCAGAAAGAACCGCAAAAGCCCAGGTTTGAGGCCCAACCCCACTTATTAGACAATACACACCTGTAATCCTAGCATTTGGAAGATGGAGACAAAGGGATCAATGTTCAAGGTCACCCTCATCTGTATGGTAAGGTCAAGGTCATTCTATGAGCTAGATAAGAGTCTGCTTCAAAAGAAAATCATAAATGTGTTCAGCATTTGACTTAATTTTCTGACAATAAGGTACACTAGAAAAAGCTATAGAAAAATTACCAGGATTACAACTAAGTAATAGTTTTCAAAGACACGTCCAATATGACCACAGAAGTCTAAGAAGCCTGACTCTTGTGGCTGGTCCCTGGGTTTTCATGTATTTATCTCACAGCATGGAGCACATGAGTCTTAACGCATGAGCCTTCAGTCATGCTCATAAATCCTGAATTGTTCGTCCCAAGTAGCACCATATCTCGGAGTGAGTCAGTGAGCTCCTGAATGGAAATAAAACACACTTTCTAATAAGCAACTTCCTGTGCTGAATCTGGAGCCACGCTCATCTGTGACAGGAAAACGGATAAGCAGTCCAGGAGCTGCATACACAACAACGGGCTGAGCTGATGAGAGTCTGGTGTCTCCACAGTCTGCCTTTGCAGATGACAGGATGGTGAATATAACACCTCCCCTGCCCTCTGCTTACCAGCCCATCAGTGGCAAACGGTGGCCTGACCTAGTTTTGAAAATAAAATGTTGCTGGAATCCGGACATGCCTATTTATTTACTATTATTATTATTATTATTATTATTATTATTATTATTATTATATTATTATTATTATTATTACTATTGCCTATGGCTGCCTGTTTTGTTGTTTTCTTGTGACTTGTTTTGTTATGTTTTGTTTCATGGGGTTTTATGTAGTGTTTTGTGGGTTGTTGTGGTGTGATGTGCCTTGTTTTCGTGTGTCGTATGTTGCTGGGTTTTGTTGTTCTGTTGAATTGAGTTTTGTTTAGTCGTGTTTTGTCGTGCTGGATTTTGTGGTCTTGTGATTTGTTTGTTGTATGGTATTGTGGGTTTTTTGGTTTTTGGTTTTTTGGTTTTTTTTTTTTTGTGAAGTTTTGCTTTGTTGGACTTTGGTGGTATTCGCGTACTTTGGTCTGTTGTGGGATCCTAATCTCAGGTGAGTAGATTTGTGTGTGTTTAGCATCTCCCCAGGAAATGTTTTGTCACATAACAACATAACTGGTGGCTGACCGAGAATATAACAGAACTAAAGAAGAGTTGGGGAGTGTCCGTGCATGGTCCTGGCTATGGGTGGAAGGGCATGAAACTAAAGCTGAGAAGTCTGACAGAGGAGCATGTATGGGGGAAATAGAAATTCTGATAGAGCTGTTCTTTCCTCTGCAGTGTGTGTTAGTGTGATTGTGCGCTAGGTCTATGGTTTCATCACTTTTGCTATGTGTTGTGAGAAAAGCAACAAAGGCTGAGCCATCAGGATTCAAGTGTCTGTGCGAGGAATCCCAGGACAGCAGTGTTCATCTGTGTGATATGGGGGTGCCATGCCTACTCGATGAGTGGAGTCCACTATGTGAATATAGAAATACCCTGAAAACACTTTTAGAGGAAAACTGCAGGCTTGAGGTTAACGCAGAAGGGTTGAGATTGTTAGCAGCTGTGGCAGAGGTTGCCTGGCCACTGTTATGAGCACTTAGAAATGCATCTGAGGCTGAGATGTCGTCTAAGCAGGAACTTGTCTGTGTAAAGGACCAATAGCAACAACCAAAAGAGACGCTACAGTCTCCTCTGTGTTTGCCTCTGAGCAAACAAGAGGATGAGACAGAGGTGCTGGGTGTCACTTCTTAAGGTTTGGGGACTGGAAGGAAAAGAAAAGACAAGTTAGATCTCTGCTCAAGAGCCCTTCCTGGCATCTAAGAACCCGGAATCCATGGGAAGATTTGGAGCATGAGGAAGAGGGAAATGTGGCAAAAGTAACAGAAGATACCCTCGTGTCTGACCTTTAATACAAACCAATTGGGGAAAATCTGTAATCCAGCACGCAGATGGGGGTATTAACAAAGGTCCAGTGCAAGAAACTATAGTAATCAGGAACTACTCAGTGCCTGAGCTGCTGGAATTGGGTCTGACTGCTAAACAGAAGTGAAAGAACCAGCCCCAGCCTGGCTTCTGGGACTGTGGGACATGGGAGCAGATGGGGCCAGCCTGGCTGCTGTGGAGGAAGAAAACACTGAGCAGTATGTCTATCTCATCTTTTGCCTTAAGGCAAAAAGGCTGCATAACCTGAGACGGTCTGAGGGAGAGCAGCCCCTGGTGAACTGGCTTATTAGGAACACTTGGTTATCTCCATCCGAGACCCCCATAAATGTCCAGTGATAGAAAACAAAAGAGGAGGGGGCAGGCATTCTTGAAGGACTGAAGGAAAAGGCCAAGATTAGTGTGGGGCCTGGATGGCTTCTCCTGAGCCCTTTGTGAGACGGCATCTTTATGAAGTAGGAGAGGCAGACAAGAGTGATCTAGATTGTCGTGTGAATGGGGTTCATAAGGTACTAAAGCAGATGGGAGACATATAAAGTCGGTGGGTCCTATCAGAGTCACTTGAAGACAAATGTGGCTAGAATTGTGTTCACCTGCCTTTCCTAGGGAAAATACTGATAAAAAGTCAACTTCTGCACTTGTGAGTCTTTGAAAGGCCTTGAGCCTGACCAGCAGTACACCAAAGAGTTAAAAGAAACAGAAGACAGAGAGGTACAGGTCCCCATGGCAACTTTTATGGAAGAAGGTGTCCCAGGGTGGGAGCTGCCCAAGCCACTCCTCTGGTGGGCTGGTCAAGGTTGCCCACACGTGAGAACTGATAACCAGAGGTCTCATGTTGACTTACAGATTTATTGGTCCCCCACTAGAGTTCACAATACTTGAGCTTTTGTGGATACTGGAGCTAAGAATACCTTAATTAATGGCAACCTCTCAAAGCATCAGAGACAGTGGACAACAGTAAATGGATATCTGTAAGTAGGTAAGAAGGACTAAGCTGGTTCTTGGGGTGGGTAGTTATTCCCTGACCCCAAGAATATATAGTGTGTACTTCTCCACTGAACAAAAACATTCTGGGGTTGGATATATTGCTGGGCCACACTCTGTATACAACTCTTGGAGATTTTCACCTAAGAGTGTGCACAGGGAAGCCAGTCATGCATGGTGAGGCAAGATGGGAACCTGTAAAACTGCCCACTCTAATCGGGGTGTTGGAAGTCAAAAAATATAGACTACACTGGGAGCCATAAAAATAGAAAGGGTAGAGATTACTTGTCCAGCTCAGGGCCCTTTCAACAGCACAATATGTCCTTTGCAAAAGCCAGATGGCTCCAAAGTGACTGTGGATTATGGAGACCTAAATAAGGCAGTTTCTCCATCCACACTTCTGACACAAGTATTAACCAAACAACTAATACTAGCAACGGGGTCTTTCATGTTGTATTAGACCTCGCTAATGCATTTCTAAAAGATTCCTTTAGCTTCTGGGTCCCAAGACCAATTTGTATTTATATGGAATAGTGAAGAGTGGACATTCAGAATACTTCTACAAGGTTACATTCACAGCCCCTACCATTTGTCATGGGATGGTGACCGGGGACTTGCTTTGTTATCCTGTCCACCCTCTGTAAAAAGGTTTTATTGTGTGGAGGCCATAATGTTCTGAATATATGGATGCCATAATGCTGTGAGTGTTTTTCAGGTCTAGGCATGCCTATAGCAAGTTCCTCTAAAGGAACAAGGACAATAGATCAATCCACAGAAGGCACAAGGGCCAGGCACAGCTGTAAAATTCTTGGGGGTATTATGGTCTGGTAAGATGCATGAGATACCTGACAATGTTACGGACAAAATCCAACAACAGACAGTGCCTGCCAATGTAAAAGAGTCACAGGCAGTTTGGGGGCTTGCCTGAGCTACCATCCTCTGTATAACTTGATAAAGGAAGGTGTTGTATTGGACTGGGACATGAAGGGTCAAGAGATTGTAAACAGCCTACAGTCCCTGTAGGTCAAGCTAATCAGCAATGTGTCCCTCTCCCAGTGTCTTTCCTATTGGACTTCACCAGGATTTCAGAAAGTTATGGGTGAGGGCAACGACAAAAGTGACCTGAGCAAACGGTCATAACGGGGTTTTGGTCTCAGTCATGGAGAGGAGCAGAGATCAGTACACAGCACTAGAACGGCGCATATTAGCAGTATATAAAGCATTGCAGCAGGCAGAATCTGTAACCATAAAAACTGCTTACCCAATAAGGAGCCGGACTGGAGGCTTCTGGCCAAACCCCTTTCTGGTGTTTGAAAGAATCAAACTCTACAAAGGTGGCATACTTGCAACAAATAAGGCTTGGTGTCTACAAGTGCCATCACCACCACCATGCAGGCTGTCCTAGCACCAGCAATCTTCAAAACCACTGAGAATCCCCCAGTTATTGAACCAACAGCTAAACCAGATAAAGTACTGGATGGGATTCCCTTCTAGTATCCTGGAACGCAGGACAGAATCCTAGAAGGTAGGATGGTACTAGTAGATACACCAAACAAGAATTGGTAGCTGTGGCTATACAAATGAACACAGATACCATGTGGCTGGAATAGTGAGAAAAAGGACGGAGCTAAGGCAGTGTACTGGATAGCTTTGTGTCAACTTGACACAGCTGGAGTTATCACAGAGAAAGGCACTTCAGTTGGGGAAATGCCTCCATGAGATCCAGCTGTAAGGCATTTTCTCAATTAGTGATCAAGTAGGGAGGCCCCCTTGTGGGNGGTGCCATCTCTGGGCTGGCAGTCTTGGGTTCTATAAGAGAGCAAGCTGAGCAAGCCAGGGAAGGCAAGCCAGTAAAGAACATCCCTCCATGGCTTCTGCATCAGCTCCTGTTTTTTGACCTACTTGACTTCCAGTCCTGCATCCTTTGGTGATCAATAGCAATGTGGAAATGTAAGCCAAATAAACCCTTTCCTCCCCAACTTGCTTCTTGGTCATGATGTTTGTGCAGGAATAGAAACCCTGACTAAGACAGGCAGTAAGGATTTAGAAACTCATGAGACATGGCTCATGACTGCCTGTTCCAACATTGGGCTGTATATGGAGGTCTTGCTTTATGGATGGCCCAGTCAGAAAAGGAGGACTGACTGGTGCTAAGCCACTATGGGGACAATGAGTGTGGAAAGTAATACATAATGGAGTTCAACAGGAATCAGAACCTCTGATAGTTTACCGTGTGGTAGCCCATACCTCATTAAGTCCCACTGGAAACCAGGAAGCAGATACCATTAACAAAGTCCAGGCCATTTCCCCTCAGATACCCTTGGAAGTTGCCCACTAGGTCCAAATAAAATCTGGTTACAGAAGATCCAACATAGGTTGAAAAGTAGCCAAGGCTGCTGCCATTTCTATGAAATATTCTAATATTTTACATGCTGTCTGTGGTGGTTTGAATATGCTTGACCCATAGGAAGTGGCACTAATAGTAAGTGTGGCCTTGTTGGAGGAAGTATGTCACTGTGTAGGCCTGCTTTGAGGGCTTCAGTGCTCAAGCTCTGCCCAGTGCAGAAGACAGTCTCCCCCTGGATATCTTCAGATCAGGATGTAGAACTTGTTTCGGGAAATATTAAAACTATGAGCAAGTTCCCTCACTATACCCAGCTACTCTCAGCCTTGACAGGCTGGCCAGCCAATTCTTATCTCGTGGAGACTCTCTGACTCAGAGCTCCCAAATCTCTCCACCCAGCTTGGTAAGTTCCTACTGGTGGCTCGCTACCACATCAGCCCCCATGCTTCATAACCCCCACAACCTTTGCACATCAGGCAAACCCATGCTTTACCTCCATAACTTTCTCTCTTGAACCCAGATGAGCCACCACGTGAAGGAAAATCCAACACAAACTTAGTTCAGAAACAACGGTAACTCAATCGCTGGTCGCAACAACTAAAATCCTAATCTTGTAAGCTTTATTAAATCTAAATCCTCTGGTAGCAAATCCTGATGGATATACCACTGAAACCTGGAGACACTAGTAATTACATCTTGTCCTCATGGTATCCCCATCCAAAAAAACCTAACTCTCTTCTGCACCCTCTCTTCCCCTTTCCAACCCGGAAGTCCCTCCTACTCACCCAGTGATTGCCTCCTTTATTCATTAGGGGATGGTTACAAGAAGTCACCTGAGTACATGACTCACTTCTTGTCCTCAACCCCTCCCAGGAGAGCAGAATCAACAGCAAAATACAAACAGCACCAGGCCCATCCACATCAAGAACTCCTAGCTTTTTGAGTACCATGTCTACCTGGACACAGCCATGCTTCCAGCCATGATAATAATGGACTGAACCTCTGAAACTGTAAGCTAGCCCTAATTAAATGTTTTTCATTTTAGGAGTTACCTTGGTCATGGTACCTCTTCCCAGCAATAAAACCCTAAGACACTGTCTAAACATGTGAGGCTTATTCCCATGAGACATTGATAGGTAGACTTTATAGGGCCTATGCCTGACAGTGAAGCATGCATATATGCCTTCACCCATATGGATGTAGCCATAGATGTCTTACAAGCATGACCTTGTACAAGAGCGAGCAAGAGTGGAAGCCACTATTTAGGGTCTCACCCAACTAAGTATTATGGATGGTTATCCACAAAGACTCAATAGTGACAGAAGTAGACATTCACAAACATTGATATACACAACTGGGCTGAAGACAAGCAGGCACAAGGGTACTTTCACCTACCTCACAAGTAACTGGGGCTGAGTTCATTGAAAGGAAAAAATGGGTTATTAAAACAACAGCTTAAAATTTTAAATCCATCTGGGCCGTGGTGGTGCATACCTTTAATTCCAGCACTCACGAGACAGAGGTAGGTTTGAGGCCTGCCTGGTCTACAGAGTGAGTTCCAGGACAGCCAGGGCTACACCAAGAAACCCTATCTTGAAAAACAAAACAAAACAAAAAACAAACAAACAACAACAATGAAATTTAAACCCAAATCAAACTATACATGGGTGGGAAAACACACCCAGAACCTGTAAGTTGAATGAAAACTCCAATGCCAGGAGGGGGCTACCTCCCTATGAGTTGTTTGCTAGGGAAGCCCCTACGATCCCACAAACCATATTGCTGTGGCTAGTGCTGTTGGTTGTATGTTGGAACAAGGCCCTGTTGCTGCAGACACCGTATGCTTTGACTGTAAGGCAGGGAGAAATGAAGCTGGGACTGAGCTGCAAACTCCCATCCTGCTGGCTGCCTTTAACAGTGCCAGAAGGAGAGACTTCACCAACATTCCCGCTTGGCTATGGACCCTACAGGCTGAAACACTGACATGCTAGGCAGGGTGTGCCTCTTTATGCAATAGTGTCTCCTCTGTTATGAGGGCCAATATTCCCATTGAATTTAAGGCCCACGTCACAAGAGGCAGTTCATGTCTGGTACTGCAAGCCAGTCCCTCTCAGTAGAGCAGAGCCAAGCTACAAAAAAGAGTTGGGATGCCACATCCACTGCCTGGAAGAAGCAGAAAACAACTGAGCTGCCTGCAGGCTGTGCAGTGAGCTCTAGGTTCCCAGTGTTGTAAGCTGTCACCCATGCTGAGAGGGGCTTTGGTAACCCATCTGTCTTTGACTCATTTCTGTTCCTATAAGTAATCCCTCACCCATATTCCTGTAAGTAATTCCAATAAAAGTCATTGGTTCACCAAGGTGGACTCTGGTGATATTGTTGTTTTGGTCTGTCATGGGGTCTCTCCCTGGGTAAATAGATATGTATTGCAAATCCCAGGAAAATGTTTGAAGCACAATATGAATTTTGATTTGTATTTTGTGATGTCATTGTGTTGCATTGTCTTTTTTGTTCGCTGTGTTCTTTTCTTGTGTTGTGTTTTGATGTGTTGTGTTGTTTTTTGTTGTGTGTATTTTGTTACTGTGTTCTATTGTGTTGTTTTGTTATATGATGCTGTCCTTGTTTTATTGTGTGTTGTGTTATGTTGTCTTGTGTTTATTTTATTTTGCTATGTTGTGTTGGCTTGTGTTTTGTGTGTTATTGTGTGTTCTATGGTATTTTATTGTGGTGTGGTAGTTACTGTGATGTTTGTTGTGTTATGTGTTGTATTTATTGTGTTGTGTTTGTATTTGCTTTGTTGTGTTGTGTTAGATTGTGTTATTTTGCTGTGTTCTGTGTGTTCTCCTGTGTTTTGTTGTGCTCTGTATTGTGTGTTGTATTGGTATGTTATATCTTGTAGGATTATATTGTTTATGGTTCTGTCATGTTTTAATGTTGTGTTGTGTGGTATTGTTATTTTATATAGTGTTTTGTTGCATGCTGTTTGTTGTGGTGTGGTGTGGTATGTTTACTTTTATTGTGTTGTGTGTTGTTGTTGTTGTGTGTTGTGTTGTGTGGTGTTTTGTGATATTGTGCTGTACTTTGTGTTGTTATGGTATATTATATCATGTTCTGTTTTATTGTGTTGTGGTGTTCTTTTTTTAAATTTTTTAAATTATTATTATTTTCTTTATTTACATTTCAAATGCTATCCCAAAAGTTTCCTATACTCCACCCCCACCCCTGCTCCCCTACCCACCCACTCCCACTACTTGGTGTTGTGGTGTTCTTATGTTGTGTGTTGTGTTTTGATGTGTATTATGCTCTGTTGTATTGTCTATTGTGCTGTGTTTTGCTATGCTGTGTTTTGTTGTGGGTTGCTGTGTTTTATTGTGTCATTATTGTGTTGTAGTATGTGTTGAGTTGTGTTATTGTGTTGTGTTAGGGTGGCATGCTATGTTATGGAGTTGTGTTCTGTTGCTGCAAGAGTAGTTTTAACACGGACTACAAAGTACACAAAGCCTCATCTGTTTGCCCACTGGCATCCTGGGTACATTTGTCTTAGCTCATAGCTGCAATGTGCCCAGGCCCTGAGACACCCATGCCATCCTCCTGAGATGAGTATTGTTCACACCTGTTCTCAACAACTGGAGCCACTTCCATCAACCAAAGACTCCACAGTGATAAGATCCTAGTTGCTGTGGGATTTTAAGTGTGTTTTCTGGGACCAAGGAAATGACCACCAACAACCAATGAATCCATGTGCCAAGGGCTTGAATATAAATTAACTTTGGGGTTTTGTTCTCTTGTTGGGAACTTATGCTCTATCTAGTTTCACATTCACTAGGCAAGTACTACACCATCGAACTATGGCCCTATGAGTTTATTTGGTCGTGACTTTGCTTGTCAGCAGGCCCAAGCTGCTCTGTCTCACTGGCCACAATGACCACTGTCCAGGAGCCCTCAGAACATTTGGGTATTACTCTTTCCTCACATGTGATAGTCTTCATTGTCAGTTTGACCAGATCACGTAGGAGATGGTGGGGCAATTCCAGTTTGGATCTGTCAGAGAACTGGCATTTGGGACAGTTAACTGTGGGAGAAAGACCCATTGTTAGTGATGGCATCCCGATCCAATAGGCTAAGCTGCCAGAAAAGAAACTCCGAGAGAACAGGAAGCCAGCACAGGCTTTCAGGCTTCATTCTGTACCCAAAAGGATGCTAACTGTTGTTCCCATCAGCCGTGTACATCCTACTCCAGCTGGTCTTTCAACACAGACTCACCATCAGTGGCTTTCAAGGGATATGTCCAGCCTTCAACAAAGGACAGACTGAGCTGCAAGTAGGTTCTCGGCCCCTCCAGCATGAAAATAGCCATTGATGGACTAACTAAGCTTTTTGTCCTGTAACCCAACTCCAGAGATATCTTTGTGGGGTGCATGTGTGTTCTTCCTCCTGGAAACTTAAGCCTATTCTTCAGTTCTGGGTTACATATTTGAAAATTGACACAAAAAGGAAGACAGAGTTTTAAGGCAACTACTCCTAGTCCCCTGGCCATTATCTCTGATTATTTCTGTCAGTGCATGCTGACAGGTAACCCTTGACAGGTACCCATCAGCTTCACATCTAGGAATGCCATATTCTATTAGCTGTCTCTGTAAGTGTCTCTAAGACAGGCTGTCTTAATTGGCACTCCTTACAATAATCATGTCCTCCTCGTCTCTGCATGCTCTATCATTCCAGTTGTTGTCAGCATTGTGGGTCTGCATTAGTGCTTTGGACCATAGAGTAGACTCCAGTGACAGGTTAGTGTGATGTGGTCCTCTCACTGCAATTCCCATGGCCTCCATAGTAGTAGACCCTCTGGCATTGCCGTGAAACGGAGAGTTCCAGTGGGCCTTCAAGCCTGCTTAACTAAATCTTTGAATTGCTCCCTTTGTGTCTGCCATGGTAATTTGGGCACTTCATCTCCCGGGGACAATAACTCCCCCCCCCCCACTTCTAGGATCTATTCTAATGGCAAGTTCATTCTCTCTTTCAAGACTTCTACCATTGTGTTAAATCCTGTCTCAAGTCATCTAATATCTGTAAATTCTCCCCTACTTAATAATATTCCTGTTACTGGGATCAAGCTCCCTCAGAACTTCATCCCATCTAAACAAATTTCATGCTCATAATAGTACCTGTTGGCGAGGCCTGGCCGCTCCTTTAACACACACAGCTCTATGACCCCTGGCAGTTCCCTAAGGATCCCTAGCTGGCTAATGCTGTGACTTCACCCTGAATACAGGCCACATGGTCAGGAGGGAGACAGGCTGGTTCTTGAGAAAGCACATCTCCATGAATGGGGGCAGGTCTCTAACTGTCCTTAGTATGAGGAGTGTCCTACTAAGGAAGTTATAGAATACTTGTACAAGAAACATACAGAGTTCAAGAAAGTGATGGACATTTGGGATTTTAGGAGTGATCTAGCTGGATGTCTGCATTTCAAAAGCCAGGCCCTATTTTTTCATCAAGTAGGACCTCTACCTTGGCATAAGAGACAAATCTTGGTTGGCTGTTTAACCTTCTCTGGTATTTAGTCATCTGATTAAATCCTGGGTCTGGCCCAGTCTTCTGCTTTCAGAGCCCCTTCCAGGGGAGCTGTCTGCTTTTCACACATGGCTTTTCAAATGCTTAAAATTCCCTTCCAGCTTTTTATCACCTTCTATAACATCAGCAGTCTGTACAACAGCTATGCTACCCAAGGCCCACAGAGCACCCACACACTTCTCAATGGCCTGCAGCGTCCACCAGCTGCATCACTACACTCATTCGGTTTTTGCTGTTGGAATTTCCCTGGGGTGAGGATTAGCCATCACAATCCATGCCAGGTCCTTTAGAGCCTCCTCTTTAGATGATGATGGAGACTTCATTACTAACAGGGAAGTGTGTTTCAGCCCTCAAACTTCATCATAGCCCCCTTTGCTAAGCACACTCTCAATACAAGATGGAGAATAAATAACCCTATATGGGAGAGCAACAATTAGGCTTATGGAAATTATAGATAATTAATTTTCCAACTCTTGGATTGTATAGTAGATTCACTGTTGTTTATTATATTACCTGGTAATTTACATACATCTGTATAATCTTTTGGGGCATAATTTTTTATAGATTAAGAAGGCAAAGTTTTCATTTATGAATTTTTTTATATTGCATAACATCTCATACTATCATAATTAGAAAATTCATACACACACACACACACACACACACACACACACACACATGGTATTACTATAGTTAATTTTTTTTCTTAGTCTTCCAAGTGCTTTCAATCAGGTTATATGCTTTCTGATATTGTTGGGAATATCCATGGGCTGTGGAAGCTCCCTAAGATGTGTGGCAGTGAGTCTCCTTCTCACTTTTTATTGTACTCCTGTATCTTGATCCTTCATTCTGAGTGAAAGTGCTTGAGTACTCTTCTAGTAACTGTAATGCAGTTTAGTTTTTGACCAATAGGCATGGCTCCATCTCTAGAAGCCCTGGTCACACGCGGTCTGAGCTACCTTTCTCAGTGGATGAAGGAGCACCTCCCCCAGCTCTGAGAAACCTCAAGGTTTCATTAAGTTTCATCTTCCCATAAACTTTGATGCAATATTAATGCAATGGTTCTTCATTTTTTGCATGATAGACTCCTTAAATATTCATGAGTTTGCATGGACCAAGGATGTTAAATAAGATCTTAGATGTTTGGAAGGTTGTTTTGTTTTGTTTTGTTTTGGGTTTTTCAAGACAGGGTTTCTCTGTATAGCCCTGGCTGTCCTGGAACTCACTCTGTAGACCAGGCTGGCCTCGAACTCAGAAATCCACCTGCCTCTGCCTCCCAAGGGCTGGGATTAAAGGCGTGTGCCACCACGCCCAGCTTGTTTTGTTTTTTAAGCAAGAGAAAGAACTGATTGCATCCCTGTCTTGCCAGTGTGTATTTAGCAGATAAAGAATGGGAAAGAAGAGTACAGGGAGTCAGAGAAGCCTCCATCATCCCTGCCAAAGCCCGAGTGAGAAGTAGATGAGACCACAGCTGACCCAAGACAAATAACTAAACTAAGAAGTTGTAAAGATATGCCAGGAGAATCAATGATGGCCACCATCAAAAGGCAAAAGGTAAATTATCTCTAGTTTCTAGTCAGGTAGAAATGATGTCACCAGCAAAGGGTCACAGTAACTGATAATTTAATAGATTTGGCAGAGAAATGGCTAATTCTTGTTTTATGTACCTTGGCCACGAGATGCCCATAGAACAGTCGGAGATATGAGTCTGGGAAATTACCAAAGGGACATGTTTTAATATTCTTAAGCCATCTGTAAAACTCATCTGCCATTGTCTCAGCTGTGCTGTTCCTGTTCCTCCAGGTCTGTGAGAATGAAGAAAAGAGAAAGCCTGGACTAGAAGCAGTCATGGTCCAATCCTACAACCACAGGTAAATCCATGGAGACCCAACATGAAATTTTTCTTCCTATTATTCTACATTCAAGTCTCTGTAAAGTCAGAGTACAGAGCTGCAGGGATGGCTCAGAATGTGAATCACTTACTGCCCAAGCATGTAGACTGGAGTTCGGATGCCCACACCCATGTCAACAAAAGGTGTAGTGGTCACATGTACTCCTGGCACAGGAGGCAGGACAGGGAAACTGCCCAGCCAGATTCACCAACATGGTGAGTACTCCAGTTAAGTAGAGATCCAGCTTCAATATCTAACATGGAGAACTGCCAAGGAAGACACTCAGTGTCAGCTTTAGGTCTGAGATGCAGCTACACATACACATGTGACCACATGCATATGAATACACATGTATACCCCTGAGGTACACATACACAAGAGTATACATATATGGAAGAAAATTACCATGCAAATATTTTTAAACTCTAACAAGTCTAGTTTTCATAAGTTTGTGATATGGCAGGCCTCATGATATAAACAAAGGATTACACACTGACAGCCACAGTCCATGATTGCCACTTGGCCCACAGAGAAATAGCCAATGGCCAATGTGGAACAGCGGGCCCAGTGAATATCAATGTACAGTAATAAGCCAACTGAGTCTTTTATAAAAGGGATATAGAAAGCATTAACAGCAGGCCTGCCTTGGGCTTTTATTTTTAGTTGAGCTTAGCTGACCTTAAAATAGATTTGCATTGGGGGAAATGTAAAACTTCCTCAAATTGAGTAGGACTTAATTCAGCATACACTGTGGGGAGCAAGGGAACAGTTGTCTCTGGAGAGACTCTCTACACACTGGATATGTGAAAGCAAGGTCGAATACCATTATCTTTCTGAAATTTTCACTTTCTAATGAGGTTTAAGAATGGGTTTGAGCTGGACAAAAATACCATTCAATGATACAGCTCCTCAAAGCTGTTCTTGTGTGGGGAATTTCTCTTCTCGTCCATTTTAAGTGAGTTGCTTTCATTTTGATAGCCTTCCCTGCAGTTATGTCATGAAACCACTATATGGTGGCAAAAACACAGAGGGATTGCACATTTGGAAGACACTATACTTGGTGACTGACCATAACTTCCTTAGCAATGATTTTCATTTTTGGAGCCACAGCAGTATAAATATAGTGTCTGGGCACATCTGTGGTGAATTTTGTCATCCTGTCCCTGGCCTTTCCTACTGTACTCTTTGCAAGGTTCACCACCTTTAACACCATTCACAGTGCTTTCCCCAAGTTTCCTGAATATTATTTCAGTGGCTTCTGAAACAGTCTTTAAGGCCAGCATTCATACATACTATCACAGAGGCTAATACAGTGAGGAGGAACTGGGGCCTTAAGAGCTTAAATATTTTTCCTGATTATGTTAATCAGGAAACTCTAGAGAAGCAAGACCAATACTGTACTTGCATATGTGTGCGTGTGTGTGTATATGCATGTGCATATGCATGTGTGTGTGTGTGTGTGTGTGTGTGTGTGTATGCACGCACACGAAATCCCAGGTAGCTCAAGCTAATCGTGAACACATTACACATCATAGAATGCCCTTGAGCTTTTCATTCTCTTGTTTTTCCATTCTGAGTGCTGCATTTACAGGTGCACAAGACCGTGCCTGATTTATGTGGTTCTGCAGAACAAACCCAGGGCTTTTTGTCAATGATCAGTAAACACTCTACTAACTGAGATACATCCCCAGCACCACAACTTCAGGTTTATCAACTGTGAGAACATCCAAAGCCCATATCCTTCCCAGATTATCAAGGATCTCTTGAATGATAGAATTAAGTGGGAGTGGACAGAAGGAGGTGTTGATAACCCCCCTCCCCAGAACCATTGTAGTGCTGTGGACCACTACTATTGCAGTGGGCATTCTTCTTGTCACCGTCATTCTTTCTTGGAGATCCAATTCTTCTACAAACAGTGAGATACTGATAGATCTGTGAAATCACACAGCCTTGCTCCTTTGGTGATAGGAGAAACATAGAAGTCAGGTTATCCAATCGCGTCCCTTAAAGCACAGTGATTGGTCCAAAGGTGAAGAAGCTCTCCAAGTAGAACAATCAGTGCTAATTTCTGACACTGATGTATGGGAATCGATAGAACACGATCTTTGTTCATATCCAGTACTTATTGAAGCTTACCCACCATGTAAAATGGGAATACGGTGGAATGCAGAAAAGTGGTACCAAAAACGTCACGGAACATTTGGACTCTTGGAAATATTTCTGAGACTTCCAGTTACATGAAATAAACACATGAAAGCCTGGTTTGCTTATTTGGTGAAACTGAAATTTTAAGAAGCAACAGTTTGGTTGAAAGTACAAATTAGGTTGAGATCTTTTTTTTTTTTTTTAACTTGGAGTTGTGAGTCTTGACTTGAAAACAGAAAAGGAGGGGGGGATCTTGTTAGCTTTAAATCTTGCTCAGCCTCCATTAGTGGAACTGCATTGTTAAATCTCTGAGGGCAACCGAGGCATGAAGAGGGCCTGGCGCAGACTCCCTGCTCTTCATTTGCTGTGTCCCATAAAAACACCACTCTTGATTTTCAGGTCCTTGTGCTCTGAGGTCTCTTCCGGGAGGATTTGGAGCCATCTCCACCACTCCCAGTAGGAATCCAGCTCTTTGCTTGGAGCAGCAGCTATGGAATCCTAAGTACACTAGGCCTGCCTCACCTCCCGATTAGCAATTTAAGCAGTTTGCCATCACATCTGGGGACCTGACCTTTTTTTCTCTCTGACTCTGCAGATGCTGAGCCATGAATTGAGATCACGGATGGAAAGTTTCTCCCCCTAATACTTTGGAGCAGTATTTTAGCTCGTTCTCTTTGGAGCAAACAGACTTCCAACTATGAATAATCTGAAAACAAGCATTTTCCTCCCAGTACAACCACCGTTAAACGAGTAACTCATTAATCAATTTCAATTGCCTGGCACCATTTGAATGAGAAGTCTGGAGACCATCATCATGGCTGTTATGGTTCCTGGCTTGGAAATTTGGCTACTTAAAACATATGCAAAAAGTAGGTGAGGTTCAGCCTCACACGCTGTGATAATTTACCACTAAAAATAAACATGTACTCAAGAGACAAGTCCTATGTAAACACATTGAGACAGACTTCTCAGCATCTGCATACAGAAGCTGCCATCCTCCACCCAGGGAAGCTGAGGGCATGGCACACAAGGCACACAAAGAAAGCTTTATCTTTGGGGGAGCCAGCATCTGCTCAGCATGAATGAAAGGCAGGACAAAGAGACATGTCTCCAGTTCAGGCCGAGAAATGAATCCTGATTTCATTGTTCTGTCTTCAGTAGTTGCACCTTTGCTGTTCTTTGAGTATCTCAGCAGCAGAGCCTGGGTTCATTAGAAACTCAACGCCCATCCTTAGCATCCATTTTGGGTTGCAATATAATAATTGAGAAGGCCAATGTTCAATGTGTCTGAGTGCTCAACCTATGTCTAGTAGTATGTGCTTAATAATAGCACTTACCATGCATCTTTCCACCCATTCTGTTTTACCCCAACATTTATCAATCGATTTGTGAAAATCAGAATAACCTTGCAGATGCATTAGAACATGAGCCCTGTAAAACCATTACAACTGGATGTTCCCTTGACATAGCTTTAAATGGGAAGTCCCCTCACTGAGGATGTGCTTAAAGATGTAATCATCTGCATGTGAGTTCTTCTTGAGACTTCTCATATGTAGAAAACAGGGTTCACGTTTGCACAGGCCATTTTGTTCCCAACAGAAATGCACAAAGCAAGGGCTAAAAGAATTGCTGTTTAGTGAAGCAGGCAGTTGAAACTATTTAACTTAAAAATTAGGTTTGGGGATTATCTGAGGTCCTCGACTATTCATACAAATTGTGTTCTTCATTATCATGGGTAAATAGGAGAGGCTGGGCAGAGTGTGTAAATTTACTGCCAATCGTTACAGCAGGAAGCCTCCAGAATCATCCATTCCTAGATTTATGGGTTTTGAATGTGAAATGTCTGCCATGGATCACACACTCATCATGATGGTGAGCTGCCTGGGCTGAGCTATGTGAGACTCAAGCCTCTGCCAAGATTCGGAGGGATGGGGGACGGGACGTGGAAGGGAAGGAACACATGCTACTTGATCACTTCTGACTTCTTGGAAGGCAGAAAGCCCAAGCCCGTGCTCCACCATAGATCAGCTTGTCCAGAGTGGACCAGCTTCCTGAGTGAGCCTGGCTCCTCTCCATCCCCCAACCCCCTACGCTGCCTGCCTACTCCACATCTCTATTAGATGTAGTGAAATAACTCTCCAGCCTGAAACTCAAGTGTCTCCACAGGCATCTTTTTACATTTAGGCAGATGGTTTAGTTTCTTTCCTCTTGTTTTGAGTTTGTTTACGGTTTTGTGATTTTATATAATTATACATAACATTATTGGGAGAGCAGTGAGGTTTTTCATGGCTCCTAATTATCTGGGGTCTGATTCTTGCTTTCAGGACTTACTGAGTTGAGAGCTAGCATTTCTGGTTACCGGCTAATAATCCCTTTCCATTCTTCCTTCCCAAATCAGACCTTGTGAAGATCATCATCCTGGTGCCTCTGGGGCCTGACTGTTAGAGACCTGGACTGTTAAGACCAACTCTGTGAATGATTAACTTCACAAGCTTGAGCAGGTCCGGGGCTCCTGGATCCCCAGACAGCTAGATTTGTGTGTTCACTCCACTGGGCCCTGGTGTCCAGATATGTAGTCAAACATTAACTCAAGATGATTCAAAGGGCAACTTGACATCAGTGGGGTTTAGGGAAAGCCGATTTCTCTCCATAATGGGGATAGATCTCTCTCAATCTGGTGAAGTCTTGAAAAATATCAATAAAGACCGAGACCTACTTGACTTGTGTAAGAGTGTACAAACTGAGTGTGGTGGCCATGTCTGTGATCCTAAAACTTGAAGGTGAGGCAGAGGATCAAAAATTGAAGATCATTTTTGGATGTATAGTGTAGGGAGTTTAAGGAAACCTGGCCTACATGAGATGGGCTCCCAACAAAGCAAAACAGCCTCCACCAAGTGCATTGAACATTGGACAGTGGGGCACTATGACATCATGACACACACTAGCAGTGCATCGGACAGCGGGGCACTATGACACCATGATACACACATTAGCTCATCCCTCTGTGTCCAGACTATTGGTCCAATTCACAGATTCATATTCATTCTCTCTCTCTCTCTCTCTCTCTCTCTCTCTCTCTCTCTCTCTCTCTCTCTCTCCTCTTTCCCTCCCCTCTCCCTCTCTCCCTCCTCCCCCCTTCTTCCCCTCTCCTGACTCCCAGTGTCTCCCTGTCTTCCCCCTTCTTTCTACCCCCCACAATTCTCTATGTGGAGTTCCTGTTTCTTACCCACATTTCTGAGGGAGGAGAGCTCTAGACCCCTAAACTCCCGCAGGTCCCTCTTCTCTTTCCCAAGGTGCTCAGGTTGTCTCCAGATGAGCTGCAATGCTCTTCCATGTTCTGCCCACCAAGACCAGACTGACAGCACAGGAACTTTTCTCATACATCCTGTTTCTTATAATTTACAGATTCTCCCACTGAAGCTATATAGAAAATTTATTATGTGCCAAACAGTGAGGGTCCAAAGATGAAGAAGGCACTGCACCTATATCTAAAAATATACACTGTGGACTCAAGCCTTCTAAGGAAGATGACATGAGATATTCTCAAGCCCCTAACGTAAAGAACACAGAATTATTTTTTAGTCTCCTGACTTTTTTCCTGAACCATATTTTTTGCTCAGTCACATATAACCTATGAATATTTTCACACCACTTTAACTTTGCTCAAGCACAATTTCTTATACACAGAAGTCATTTTTTTTCCTGATCCATATAAACAATAGCTACATCTGTTCTTTTAGCCAGAGATACAGCATTATCTGTGGTGAACAGAGGCCCAGTAGAACTGATGGGTCAGTGGGTTTGTCCATTTGCCTGAGACCAAGCCTTGGACCAAAGCCGCACACTTGGACCTAAAATTTAACACTACTGTCTAACCTTGCTGGTCCTCCTAGTCTTCGGACTGGCTTTGCTCTCTTCTCCGAAGTTTATGCTAGATGCTTGCATGCCGGGGCTGAGTGCAGACTGCCCCTTCTTTCTCCTGCCCCACCTTCCTCTCTGCTTGCTGCTGCAGTTCTGTTCCACAGGATGTCCTATCTCACCTGGTCCTTGTCCCCGTTCCACTCCAGTAAAGCCCTGCCTCAAAGAATAGTCAGAGTCTGTCATTCTGGTCTAATTTCAAGCCCTGACAAGAAGCTAAGCCAGCTGTTTTACTTTTATTAGGCATAAGGTAAATTATTTAAATTTTCATCAAACTTTTTGGTATTTTTCTACTATGTGACCATCTCCTATGTTCTTATTCTTTTGAACTTGGTGAACAGTCTCTTTCTATATATTGTTGTTAATATAAAATAAAAAATATATTATCATCTCAACTCAGTGAATTTCCACAAAGTAAATCCACCTCTGGGCAGCCAGCACCCAGCCTGAAGGACAGAACAATGAGGGCCTCAGAAGCTCTCCTAAAAGCAGTCACTGGCTCTACTTGCCTAGTCTTAATTTTATATAGGGGAGGTCACATCGTCACTTGCCCAATGAAAGTCACATGGTCGTCCTGCCCAATAAAGGGCCCCCAACAAACAATCTTTGCCTGTGAGCTCAGGCAAGATTTTCTTAGGGACTCTTCTCACTTAGTCCTTCTTCCTTCCCCATTCCTCTCACAGGCTTAACCCCGTGTTGTCACGCGATCTCCTCTTCTATCTGTATCGATCCATAGCTGTACTTTTTTCTCTATCTTATTTTTCAAAACCTCTAGACTTCACTTCTTTTGTGCCTGCTTTAGAAGAGCTTTCCTTGCCTCAAATTAATGTGTGTGTGTGTGTGTGTGTGTGTGTGTGTGTGTGTGTGTGTGTGTGTGTGATATGCATGATTCTGGCTTTCTTCACTTTATATATATGAGAGTCACTCATGAGTAACCCCTCCCCCCATTAAAAAACTAAATGTCATCAATAGGTGAATGGATAAAGAATTTAGTTTATATACAAAATGGAGTGTTGTTCAGTTATAAAGGAGAGTGAAAACGTGTCCTTTCAGGTTTGGTGCATGGCTCAGAGCTCTTACCTACTATGCATGAGTTAAAATCTGTACCCAGTATCACACATACATATGTGCACACACATACATGAATGACTTTAGCTAGAGATGGTGTCCCACACCTGTAATCCCAACACTTGGGAGTTACAGGCAGGTGCATTAGGACTTCAAGGACTTTGTCAGCTACATAGTGAGTTTGAACCTACTGTGGGCTACATGAGACTCTACATAAACAACTACAAAATGAAAAAAAAAAAGGGAAATCCTGTTGTTTTTTTCAGGAAAATAGATGTTATGTGAAGTAAGCAATACTCAGAAAAATATTATATTTCCTCTCATTTGTATATCCTGTTTTATATCCTGTATAGATACATAAAATCATATAGACATAAGCACACACAATCTATAACATGAAAATGAGCCAGGACTGTTGGAGAAAAGAAAAGGCATATCAAGAGGAGAGTATAAGAAGGAGCTACAATCAGAGTGCTTGGCACTCATTGTGAAAATGTCTTTCTAAAGCCAGTGCTATATATAATGAATGCACACCAATAAAAAAGATGAGTGTGAAGAAAGGCACAGTTCTCAAGTCCTCTTTTCAACAATAGTATACTGCTGGAGGACATGCTGGGAGCCTCCATTTATAAACAAAAAGCCACATCTATGTGACAAAAATAGAAATAAAAAGCCTAATTATACACTAATAAGGCTATTTAAAGTCTTTTGGTATACACGTTAAAATGGTCTAACAGGCTATAGTCTCTTTTTTCATCTTTGTGATTGATTCTGCTCTCTCAACTGCCAATAAACTTCAGCCTTCGGTCAAATCCTCACTAAAGCTCTAACACAGACTGAAGTGTGTGTCTGATAACAATGTGGCCCACAGCCAGCCCCAAAATGAAATCACTCACTAATACATGCAAAAAGTATGGTATCTTAATATCTGCATTATGCCAGGCACTGAGGGCAAGCCTGGAATGGCAATACATTCCATTCAAGAGCCTGGCATTAGAGAATTCAATGATGTGGTTCCACCTTTTTAGGTATTTCCTCCAGTGCCCCATGTTCTCCTCAGGGGATAAATATCTCTCCATTCTAATGACTCCATCAGCTTCCCCATGTGTCCTGTGTCACCCCAAATCTCAAGAATCATTTAGTCAGGGCTGCATGCCTTCAAAGTCACAGTGAAACCGTGACTGCAGCTCTACTACAGCTTTTGTGATGCAGGGCTTATAGGAGAAGGTCTCAAGAGAGCCTGGAAAACCAAAGGGGTTGGGGGAGACTTCCAGAACAGAGTTGTTCCAGAGAGGAGACCTTGTTTTTTCACTCCTTCAGTGGTTTGAGCAAGTCACTTAGTCTCTCAGAGCCTTGTTTGTCCAATAAAGAGATCAAAATGGACTGATCTGAAGTCTTGCATGGTCTCCTTGAAGAGAGGGCTGGACAGTACTGACTTTTGACTGCATAGCAACCTCCAGCATGTTCTCAATGGTTCACTGACTTTCATTTTGTACTTTACTGGGGTATAATCTTCTCTGTTGCCTTGCCTCAAATACTGGGTAGCCCTGCTTCTCATCTGGGACCCATTCTGTGGGCATGCCAGGGAATTTCATTTCCTGTTGAGTCTGAAATCCCTGAGACCCCTAATTTCAAGTTAAAAGGAGATAAAAATTGGCCCTGCATTTCTGATCTTAGAAAAGATGAACATTCTATAATCCTTTTGTGTTAGAAACATGTCCATAATACACAAAATCCAATGTCATTAACATGGAACAGCTGCTGTGCATACAGACAATTTTGAGTTTTAGCTTTTAAGTACACACAATAGAATCATTACATCATTTCTACTTGGACCTATAATTTTAATTGTAAGAAGCAACATATTCAGAACTCTAGGACTGTGGAATTAGTCACTTTGAAATGTACTTTGGGTTTTGAATTTCTGTCAATGACCTAAAAGTAGTTTTTTTAAAAAAAAAGTGCGTTTGCTTTTATTTTAAATACAAATTCCATTTGACTTGATCATCTGTCATTTGAGGCTTCTAGCTTCCCTCAGCCTGAATTTGTAACACCTGAAAATAGCAGCTTAAAATGTAAGCATAGACAATGGCCACACTACCACACTCATTTAACATGCTTGCTCTTATCGTGTATGACTATTTAATATTTTAAGAACTTAACAGCACATAAAAGATTTTTATCTTCCTACAGCTCTAATTTCCTCTGGAGTTTTAATTTCATTTTCCAAGAATATTTACTTGTTTTCAAACAGTCATAGAAAGCTCAGAAACATATGACTAGAAATTTAATAAGTCCCCTTGAGTATACTACCAAGTAGAGACAAAGAAGGAATTAGCACCTGTTATATGTATATGTATACATATACATATATATGTATGTATGTATGTATGTTATATGCATAGCTCCTGTGTTGTATGTTTTCACATACTCTCACTTCATTATAAACAGAACCTAATTATAAGACAAAGGTGAGTGGTAAGGAAATTGGGGACTTAATGGAAGTGTGGTGACGGTTACTGGATCCACGGTGAGCTCTACCAATGCTTATTTTAAGTTCAGGTTGATAATTAGTGTTTATTGGAACACCTTGAAGATACCAACTCTATTGTGTAATTAAGATGAAACCTCCAGAGCTCACCTTAAGAGCTAAAAGGCTTTCAGCATCTCCCCCCTCTCTCCGCCTCCCTCCAGTCACACCAGCACAGCGCTGCAATCATACCTTACTTAGTCTTCCTTTGCTCAGCTGATTTTCTAGGAAATCTCGGAGATTTGCATGAGGTGTGGTGTGATTTTCACTGACTGTTGTAAAAATGGATTGCATTTGGATTTAATAGACTTTGCCGGGATAAAGTAAGACATTTTTAGGTTACTTCTAATTTAAGTTTTGAATTGTTAATGAATCTGTAGGAAAAATAGCAATTTAAAAAAAATAATAATAGCACTTTTAAAAGACTCATTTGTTCCTCCAAAATGTACTGAAATTGTCCAACCATGTTAAAATAGAAATCACTGGAGAGGCAAGCGATCTTTTATCCTGCTTGACAATGAGTCGTCACTAAGATAAAAGATACTTTTTTAAAAAAATCTATGCAAAAAGGAAGAAGGGAATAAAGAAAGAGAACCGCCCATCCCAGAGCAATGTGTAGAAATTGCAGATTAAAAGACATTTTTCAGTCATGCATAAATAAAAATAAGTACGGATAAAAGCATTTTGAGAAGTTGTACATGATTTAGTTTACCAAAGTGAAATATTAATGAATGAGATCTAGCACTTAAAAGAGTCACCTTAATAATTATAGCGGAGTAGTTAATCCATTTTTCTGTACTCTCCCAAGAGCTCTGGATTCAGGAACGAAAGACATACACACAGCAGCGAATTTTGGTCTGCCCTGACTAGCCCAATGGTTGGACGCTTCTAAGCCTCCCCGTGACTAGCACACACACCCCTCCAGTATTCCTCAGTTAACATATTTTAAAATCTCTATTTCATCTCTGCTATTACAGACCAAATCAGGGGAATGGCCCCTGGAGCCACTTTCCTGGAATCTTACATGTTGGTGGGCCTTTAGGTCTGTTCTCCTTGCTCCCCCATTATGGCAATTCTTTCTGTCCTTCTCTCTCGGTCCCCTTAGCCAAGCAATCTAAAAGTCCTGCTTCCATCTCACCGCCCAGCCATTGGCAGTATGACAATTCTTTATTACCAATCAAAGTCAACTGGGGAAAGAAATCCTCAGAGTCTGGAAGTGCGGTTCTTGGGGACCAAATTAAGAGAAAACATTAGAACTAATCCCCAACCAATACTTATTAACATTTGATCGCAAAGAAGCATCACATCGGATTCTCGCTTGGTCTCCACAATAGCCCAGTGAGTTCTCTATTCATACTGACCCACCTTATAGGTGTGGGATGTGGCCCAAGCTTAGAGTGCCCCTTTGTGAGTGGTTTGGAGCCCTGTTTGATGCAGCCATCCACTATGTTTTTGATACAGCTTGCCTACATTCAGCTCCTGGTGGTCTAACCAAATTGAAGAGGTTGTGTAGATTATAGGCTTAGGTTTCTAAAGCTTGAACCTGTAGATCACATACAGAATTTATTAGGCTGCAGAACCTCATGCAGAACTCCAAAGAGTCTGACTCTAGGTCTCCGGGCACCCTAGAATTCACATTTTAACATTATTTCAGGAAATATTTCTGCCACAAATTTCTGCAATACTCTTTGAGTAATAGTTGTGGGTTTCTGGTTTTATTTAGTATAGTATCTGGTAAAAGCACAGACTGCTAGGGCCACAGAGGAAAAAAAACAGCAAGCCAGCAGTCATGGCCTTAATGCTCACAGGGCTGCTTGGTGCAGTTATGAGCTGCACAGCTCAAAGGACACTGCTTATATGGGCAACTAAAGTTATAACCTGGAAAGCTTTCAATTTTCCCAGATCCTGGAATATCGTCATCGCTTGGCTAATAAGGCAGATATGGGGGCAGGAAAATAAATTTAAAGAGGAAATCGGAGATCACCTTTAGAAGCCAAAGATTTGGGAGACTTGGTATTCAGTTAGTCAAGCCTGCCTATTTAGGAACAAAGGGCATCCTAAAGTTGGGGAGATGCTCTGACGTTCCTCTGTACAGAACTCTAGTTGACTTTGGTGGCAGAGCCCTCTGGCAGCCTCAGGTACCATGAGTGGGAGCAGGAGCAGCTGAGGCTGCAAGAAAGCACTCCCTCTAGGCTGGACAGCAGCCTCCCTCACAGAGGCGAGGCCAGAATCCAGCCATGGGGAGGTACCGCCTGGAGACCCCCAGTCTCAGAGACTCCAGGACAGTCTGTGAGCAACGCAGGTAAAGAACATAAACCCTGCTACACATTAACAGTGTGGCCTTTCCTGAGTTCACAGGCTAGTGAAGGCAAGAAATGTAAGATGCCAGCCAAGGTAAGAATACAGATCCCAGGGTGTGGTGGGAACAGCTTTATTATTTTACTATGAGCCACACACTATGAGAAGCACAGTTTCTTGATTGATTTCTGCTGCCCACACACTGCCACTTACAGTCTCACTTCAGCCTCTTCTCAGGCCATGACATCTGACACAACCCAGAGCTCTGTGTGTATGACTGCATCAAATGAGCAGTTTTCCTAAGCACAGACCCATAGAGCAGTGGAGACCATTCCCCCCCCCCCTCCTCCTCCTCCTCC
>NC_034594.1:37078399-37114243 GCF_900095145.1 Mus pahari
TCCTCCTCCTCCTCCTCCTCCTCCTGGCATCCCTGCTGTAGCCTGCATAGTAGGAAAACCTACCTCAATGGAAAATACAGGAAGAGGCTATTCATTCACACTGTAGCTCTTCTAAGGACGAGTGCAGTGTCCGGCTGATTTATTCAGGAAAGGGAGCTGAATTGTTTCCCACTTGGCTCTTTGTTGTAGTCCTGGATGGAAAGCATTCTTCTTCTTTGCCTTGTAGGGCTCTGTCTCTCACAGAAGAGAATCCTGTCCTTGTATAATGATTGCTACATGACCAACTTACCTCAGAACCACTTGGCTGCTATTTCAAGCCATGTTCTCCCTTCAGGTTTCAATAAGAAACAGCATTAAATCGGGACACCTTAAAGAAGTTCTATTTACAAGAGTGTCGTTTACAAAGATGGGATCAGTACAGCAAACCCTGAAGGGCAGCACCAGGACTGAGCTGATGATATTGTGGGGTAGTAAGGGAGTATCGGAAACCACAAGAGAGGATCATGGGTAAGGTCTCCGTGGGAGGAGCCGTGATCTTTAGAATGCAGAGCAGGGTCAAGGGATGCAGCCAGCTTGAGATAATCCCATAGGAAGAAAGCTAAGAAGGTTTCCAAACCATTTTTCTCTGCTGTTCCCCTCTCCTGACATCTCTCCCTATCAGCTGAATGCAATTAGGGGCACCAAATACGGTGGGGTTACCTTGGCACATGCTTAGATCTCTGGACGAAAGCACCAGGAACTGCTTAACAGGTTGTTCAAGCCAGTAGACTCTACACAACTCACACACAGCAGCTCTAGAGTCCACCACGGCAATGCCTGAAGCCACATCCTTTATCTTCCTCCCCTGTCTCAGGTCCCCATCGCCCTACATGTACAGCTAAGGGTCACCTCCTAAATGAACTGTTTCACTATTTGACTCAAGTTCTGCTCTGAGGGTACCCAATTTGTGCCACTAGAACATATGGAGTATGATAATCATTAGAAAATAATCCATAACAGGTTTTGTCGATCATTTAGCATATGAATGACAGTGCCAAAAGAAATAATTCAAACACAGGGATTCTGTCCAAGGAAGGGATTTGGGATAGAGCTAGAAAAACAAGTGGGCAGGGAACAGTGGCTATCTATTGCAACTTTGTAAAACCGTGTGATTATTCTATACAAGTGAAAATAAAAAATATTAAAATATGTCTTTGACTTGCAAAACTGGAGCAACAAGGAAGACAGAGGAAGATGAAATACAGGAAGATCAAGCTGAAGGAAGATATTTTGTTGAGAGAAATATAATCTTTAAGGTCAAGCTAAAAATAATTCGATGATACTAGAAATTGTAATCTATCCAATATGAAAAGAGGCACTAAGTCTAATGAAAAGATTATAAGTATGAGAATATAATACAGAAAGACAGACCAAAAGATGTGAGGGAGATTTAAGATCTAGAAACAAATTGAAGTGACATTCCTCAAGATAATTCAAAAATAAAAGGTACTGAATAATTTATCTTAAAGCCAAATAGAATGCCGATAAAGCCATGACCTGGAATGTATACCCCAGGCAACAAAATGGCCTGACTAAATGATGGCAGGAAATTTAGGCAGGCTGAGAGAAAAAAATTTCAAATGATGGACACAGAAAATGCAAACCTTTTTAGGTAGGTGAATTTTGTAGTGTTGCAGCAGGAATCTGGGTCCTATGAAAGAGTACACTCTAAAAATTTGTTGCTCCATCAGCTCTGCTCCTAGGGGTGAATGAATAAGCTCCCGACAGACCCCAGATAAGAACAATCAACTCCAGGAGAAGCATAATAACTCAACAATGTGAAGGCAAGCATATACAGAAAAGAAAAGAAAGCGAATCTGAGAAGATGAGATGGCATAGGGCGAGCTTCTCACCTTTAAATGGTGTTAGCCTGTTGCTGAAGATGGCACCATGCCCTGCAGATGCTGCACCAACAACAGAAAAGCCAGTTACTCTTCCCTCAGAGGACTGGAAGACACACCATGGGAAATCCACATCAGGATGCAAGAATACAAGAGAGAAATGGCAGAAGGCATGGAAAGAGACCCCAAACATCTGTCAGTGTCTGCCTGAGCCCCAAAGTGCAAGTAAAGCTGGAGAACTGAACTAAAATCTGCATCTGAATGAAAACAGTGTAAAGCTTGAATCTAAGCAAGTCAGTGGACTGACAAACCAAAAGAGGTTGGGGTGGGTAAGACAAGTCAACACCCCGCAGGGAAAATTACATTCAGTCTTGACAATATGATACACTTGCATCTATGATACAGTTCAACATACCCAGCACATAAAAGCCAGAACACGGTTGCCTATTATGAAAAGAACGGCAATTTATATAGACCAATCTGAAACAAACAAACAAACAAACAAAACAATTCTGATTTCAGAATTAACAGGCCTGAATTTAAAGCAGCTATTAAACTCTGGTCATCGGAATGGAGCAAAATATGCTCAAAATGAGTGAAAAGATGAACTGTTGGTAGAGGAGAAGTTTGAAAGAATCTAACAGAATTTCTAGAAGTGAAAAGACAGTGCTTAAAATTTATAAAAAAAAATTACTGGATAGATCATTATGAAAATGACAGAGAAAACAAAAGAATGTAAAGACAGACCAATAGAATTTATCCTATCTAAAGAAGGACAGGCTTCTGAGAGAGAGAGAGAGAGAGAGAGAGAGAGAGAGAGAGAGAGAGAGAGAGAGAGAGATTTATACTTGTAGTTCCAGAAAAGTGCTAGAGGGAATGGAAGGCATGGGGCTGTAGCTCGGGGTGTAGAGTTCGTGAAGTTCTGGCTTCCATCCCAAGCATCATAGGAACCCAGGTGGCCCATGCTTCACATCCTAGCACTTGGGAGATGGAGGCAGAAGTGGTCAAAGTTCAAGGTCATCTTCTACATGGCAGGTTTGAAAGCAGATCCTGGGTTACATGGGACTCTGTCGAAAAGGAGGGTAGGGGGAAATAAACGAATATTTTTATTTCCAAATTTAAAATATATGGTAAAAGTCACAGGTTTATGGATTGAAGAAGCTCATCAAAGCCTGAGAAGAACTGGGAAGAAGGAATGTGTGCTGAAGCCATGATACTCAGACTGAAGGGGGAAAAAAGCCCCGTCCCAAAAGTCTTAAAAGCATACAAAAGGAAACACATCTCCTCTGGTTCATTGTTAACTTCACATCTGAAACAATAGACACCAGAAGACAATAGAAAGACATATTTATTTAAGGTGAAAAAGAAAGGCACCTGTATATTTGGACAAAATACCTTTCAAGTTTGAAGATGAAATAAAGGTGTTTTCAGATTGGAAGTAAACAAACCTAGTAAAATGGATTTTTTTTAATACTGCAAGAAATACAAAGATATTCCTTAGGCTGGAGAGGAATGAAAACTAGATAAAAATTGTGGTCCAGGAAAAAGAATTAAAAACACTGGAAAATGTAATGAGTGAGTAACTTTAAACTCACGTTTTCTTTAGCTTTTAAAAATATAGGTTAGACTTCAGTGTGGCTTCCGTGAGGATGGCAAGATCACTATAAAGGAAAGTGGGTAAATGAAATTTGATCTCAATATTTCTGCACCTAGAACTGGTCAATAATTACCCCGTGGGTCATTAGAAAGATAAAAGATAAGTAATATGCTTCTTAGAGCAATTAGGAAAAGGGGGCATGCAAAAAAAAATAAACCGAATGGAATTTTAAAATAGGTTTTTGGTCTAAAAGAAACATAAAGGAGCAAAGCAACATTGAAATACTCTGTGTACATCTAACTACCTTAATAATGAGGCGGAGAATCGGGGCAGTCAAGGGCCCATCCCTAAGGCATCATAGCGCTTCCTCTATGGCTCAAGGAACATAGAGTAGGAGCAAAGGCAAGAAGAGATAAGAAATGGAAGATAGAGGGCATGGCATAAACATTGTAACCATGAATTCATAGTAGCCATGATTCATGCTCTTGGCCTACATGAGACTGACCATGTGAACCATCAATTACAGATCAGGGAGGAGCTCCTGGGACCTTAGCCTTCATTCCTGAACTATCTGTTGATGGATTATTGTGTAGGAGAAATGTTGTTGTCTTCAGTTCTACAACCACGGCTGAGCCCAGGGCACTAGCGGACAGCTCCAATAGCCATGTAGACATTCCTAACTAACTTAGCACACCCTAAAAACAAAACAGACCATAATGTGAGCAAGAATTCTGAAGGGAAGAGATCGGATGGACAGGAATTGGAGGAAGTTAAGAGAGGGTGGGCAACGACAGTAATCAGTATGTGGTGTCTACATGGATAAAATTATCAAAGGACAAATTCCGTTATTAAAAGAATAAAAGCAATTCGAATGAGAAAAGAGACTTTTGAAAAGAAGGGCATCTGAATAAGACAATAATAGAGCCATCCAAATCAAGGGGCCCTTCTTACCTCTGGTTCATGCAGTACATGGCAATTAGTTTGCCAAAGGCAGATTTAAGTATATGGACTGAAATCATGTTTTTAAAATGGGAACCTAGAAAAATAGCTTCACGACTGTGGATGAACAACAGCTTTGTTTTCGATCAGACATAAAAAAGCAATACTTGGTTTGGAGGGGATAACAAATTAGGCTCCATCTGAAAGAGTAAGTCTGTTTATAAAGGTGTAATAAGCAGATGGCAGTGCCAAAAGAGATTCAGACAGGAGCTGGCAGCCATAGAAGGTAGGGAGAGGTTATTAGAACCCAGATACTGAAGACCATGGCGAGTTGCACAGCAGTGAATGGATACTTGGAAGCATGCAGGTGTCTACATCTGTCCCCCTTTGCAGCTAGAGGACTATTGAAGGCTATACATCTCCAAGCACTGGTTTACCAGTTCTGACACTCAATACTAGAGAGTTCTTTGGTTAAACTTGGATCTTCCATTGTTAATCCTGCTTAGAAAATACAGACAGTGGCAATCATCATCCAAAGGGAACCTGAGATTTAAGGATGAGAGGAGACAGCTGAAAGCAGAAGTCTTGCTGGGTGGTACAGTGAGTAGCACACACCTATAGTTGCAGTGCCAGGAGGCCAGGGCAAGAGGATCGCTCAGGAGTTTGAGACCAGCCCAGGCAACATAGTGAGACCATGTCATGAAACAAATAAGCAACCTCAAAGATGATGATAACTTGTCTCTACACTGGTCCATTCGCCATTTCTGGCCTCACAAGGCTTGATAACTTTAAGAGCCACTCCAAGATATTTGAGACATTTTCTATTAAACTGTGATGAAGCCTTTGAAAGAAGCAAGATGGGTTTCCTCTAGTAGTACTGTCTCTAAATTGAAACAATCTCTGCGGTCTGTCATTCTCTTCCTAGTTCTGGTAAGCACGCAGACAGAAATGCACTGATAAAGGTATTCTGAGCTACATGGAGTGAAAAATCCACACAGAAAAGACACTTCGTGTGATGCCTTTGGAGGCTCCTTAATATACCAACACAGAGACATAGCCAAAATGTAAATTCCTAAATTGTCAGCTACCTGGAAGAGAGCATAAGTAGAAAAGGCTATGGCCTGCTGTTGGGCAGAACTCTTGCATATGACCCCTTGAGCAAAATTCTACAGAACAATAAATGAGACGTCACCAAAGTGAACAACTTCCACTTGTCAAGAGACACGGACAAAGGGCTGAGAAGACAAGCCACAGACAGGGGAAAACATTTCCAAATCACAGGTATGATAAAGAAAAATTAGGTTTTCATGTATCCAGTGTGTGTGTGTAAAGAGCTGTCAACATCCAAAAGTAGAAAACAAGCACACTTTAAACTAGGCAGAACACGACTGTAGGTGGAAGCTGAGTGCAGAAAACGGTGCTTTGCATCAATCATCGAAAAATGAAATGAAAACCTCAACGAGGGGTTAGAGAGATGGCTCAGCAGGTAAGAGCCCTCACAGCGTAATCATGAAGACCAAAGTTCAGGTCCCAGCACCCACATTCTAATCTGGGCATTCTACAAACAGCTGCAACTCCAGCTCCGAGGGACTGAGCACTCTCTTCTGGCCTCCATGTACATACACACAGTCATGTGTACCTATACACACATACACACATATGCACAGATGCTTTCCCTCCCCCTCTCTCTTACACCCCTACAAGCCCACACCAAAAAAAAAAAAAAAAGAAGGAAAGAAAGAAATCTTTTAAAAAGCCTAAAACCTCAACATGATATCAAGATAAGGTATCTATTAGAGAGGAAAAGAAAGACTCTATCAAGGGATGGACAATAGAAAGCTCATAACCATAAGATAGCATAAACTTTGGGAAAAGCTTGGTCATTTCCTATGAAGGCAAACATACAATGACCATATAATCTGTTAATTCAATTATTATTCATTTACCCAACAGGGCATTAAGTGCACATAAAGACTATTGTGCACATGTTTAGAGCAGCTTAATTCATAATGAATGGAAAGGGAGGGCAACACAAATCTCCCACAGAAGGTGAATGAAGGAAGCAGCAATGACAGCACAGCAGTACCAGAGGACACCACTCAGCAGTGAGAAGGAATGGACTAGCCACGGACAAAGCCATGCAGGGGCACCTGAGGGTAACTGCAAGGAGCAGCAGCAGCCGAGCCTGAAACAAGATAGAAACCCATTTAGATAAAGCCATGGAGATGGAAGCTACCGTGAGGCCTCACTGCCAGTTCTGTACGGTTGATCTCCCATGGTTCTGTTTGCTCACCATGTCCTTCTCTTCTCCCCACTTTCCTCTCTGCCACCCTTGCTCTCCTCTGCCCTCTTCATATTTTTCCTCTTTTGGAGACACGGTCTTTCTGTGTAACCAAGACTAGCTTTGAATGCACAGTCCTGACTGAGCATCCTGAGTGCTGGGATTGCAGGCATGTGCCATGCAATGGCGCTTTCGCCTCTCACTCTCTGTGGCTCCTCAGGTCTCTGGCTCATTCTCACCCAGAAGACTTCCTGCCATGACTGAGTTCTTTTTTTTAATGCAATTTTTATTGGATAGTTTATTTATTTACATTTCAAATGTTATCCCCTTTCCTGATTTCTGCCCCCCCCCAGACACCCTCTAACCCATTCCCCTTCCCCTGCTTCTATGAGGGTGTCCCCACCCACATACCTACTCCCACCTCCCTGCCCTGCATTCCCCTACACTGGTGTGTCAAATCTTCAGAGGACCAAGGGCCTCTTCTCCCATTGATGCCCAACAAGGCCATCCTCTGCTACATATGCAGCTGGAGCCATGAGTCCCTCCATGTGTACTCCCTGGTTGGTGGTTTAGACCCTGGGTGCTCTGGTTGTTTGATGTTGTTGTTCTTCCTATGGGGTTGCAAACCCCTTTAGCTCTTTCAGTCCTTTCTCTAAATCCTCCATTGGGGACCCCATGATTAGTTCAATGGTGGGCTGCAAGCATCCTTCTCTGTAATTTGTCAGGCTCTTACAGAGCCTCTCAGGAGACAGCTAAATCAGGCTCTTATCAGCATGCACTTCTTGGCATATACAATAGTGTCTGCATCTGGTGACTGTATATAGGATGGACCCCCAGGTGGGGCAGTCTCTGGATAGCCTTTCCTTGCTCCACACTTTGTATTTGCTCCTGTGAGAATTTTATTATCCCTTCTAAGAAGGACCGAAACACCCACACTTTGGTCTTCCTTCTTCTTGAGCTTCATGTAGTCTGTGAATTGTATCTTGGATATTCTGAGCTTTTGGACTAATATCCACTTATCAGTGAGTGCATACCATGCGGGGTCACCTCACTCAGGATGATATTTTCTAGTTACATTCATTTGCCTAGGAATTTCATGAATTCATTGGTTTTAATAGTTGGGCAATACTCCATTGTGTAAATGTATCACATTTTCTGTATCTATTCCTCTGTTGAGGGACATCTGGGTTGTTTTCCCAGCTTCTGGCTATTATAAATAAAGCTGCTATGAGCATAGTGGAGCATGTGTACTTGTTATATGTTGGAGTATCTTTTGAGTATGTGCCCAGGAGTGGTATAGCTGAGTCTTCAGTTAGTACTAGGATCAATTTTCTGAGAAATTGCCAAACTGATTTCCAGAGTGGTTGTACCAGTTTGTAATCCGACAGCAATGGAGGAGTGTTTCTCTTTCTCTAAATCCTTGCCAGCATTTGCTGTCACCTAAGTTTTTGATCCTAGCCATTCTGACCAGTGTGAGGAGGAATGTCAGGGTTGTTTTGATTTGCATTTTCCTGATAACTAAAGATATTGAACATTTTTTTAGGTGCTTCTCGGCCATTCAAGTTTCCTCAGTTGAGAATTCTCTGTTTAGCTCTGTACCTCATTTTTTAATAGGGTTATTTGGTTCTCTGGAGACTAACCTCTTGAGTTCTTTGTATATATTGGATATTAGCCCTCTATCAGATGTAGGATTGGTAAAGATCTTTTCCCAATCTGTTGGTTGCTGTTTTGTCCATTGACAATGTCCTTTGCCTTACAGAAGCTGCAATTCTATGAGGTCCCGTTTGTCAGTCTGTTGCTGAGTTCTAATTCAAGCTCTCAATCTTCCTCCAGTCTCACCCTGAATCAGCTTCTATTTCCCACTTTAAATCCTGTGCTTCTAGTGGCCTTTTGTGTCCCACATGCTCTGGTCCACAATCTACTCCTGAGCCACCTTTCCATGTGCGTTGTGTCATTAACTCTATATATCCTTCTAACTCTGGTGTCTGATATTTCAAGTTGCAGCCACTAACTTTAGATCTCTGTATCCTCTCTGCACCCTTATGTCCCCTTCACACACCTCCAAACCCACCTACCAAATGCCCCAGCAACTCTCAAAGCCTAGGGAGTGTTGGAGCACCTTATCGGGCCTTACAAAAAAAAAAAAAAAAAAAAAAAATCTCCGGTTCTTGAGAGCATGCAGCAAATATTATAAGGTTATTTAAAATGGTTATTTAAAAATGTGATTAAGTTTCATTCCTATAGTATTTTGCTGCAATGTAACTGGCACACAACACACAGCATACATTTGAAGACAGACAACTTGTTAAGTTGTGGTATCTGTGTGTATCTGTTCAGCTTTCACTGTGTCACGATGGAAAACAGTCACCATATATTGCGTCTTCATGATCCCTCAGTGTGCCCCTCTTTCCCCTAATCCCACTGCTAGATAGTCACAGAGCTAATTTCCCTCACAGGGTAACTTTTCGTTTTACATGACTTTATCCAAATGGGCTTCTATTTTGTTAGGACTTGGCCTCTTCTACTCCTTGTAGTTACCCTCAGGTGCCCCTGCACGGCTTTGTCCATGGCTAGTCCATTCCTTTTCATTGCTGAGTGGTGTCCTATGGTGCTGCTGTGCTGCTATTGCTGCTTCCTTCATTCACCTTCTGTGGGAGATTCATTCTGTCTTTCCTTTCTATTTATTACAAAATAAGCTGCTATAAACATTTGCTATAGCCTTGGGTAGAGCCCTCTGATGGTTTGGATATACCCGGATCAGGAAAAGGCATTATTAAGAAGTGTGGCCTTGTTGGAGTGGGTGTGGGCTTGTTGGAGGAAGTGTGTCTTTGTGGGCGTGGGCTTTAAGACCCTCATTCTAGCTCCTGGGAAGCCAATCTTCTCCTGTTTGCCTTCACAACCAGATATAGAACTCTCAGCTCTTTCTACACATTGCCTGCCTGGACACTGCCATGCTCCTGCCTTGATGATAATGGACCTGAACCTGTAAGCCAGCCCCAGTTAAATGCTGTCCTCATAAGAGTTGCCTTGGTCATGGTGTCTGTTCACAGCAGCAAAACCCTAACTAAGACAAGCACTTTGTACATCACGGGAGAGAAGCCAGATACCAGTGTCATTCTTGCCCTGCATGCTGGTTGTTGGAAAGGAAGCAGGCAGGATTCCACAGCACACTGAGGTGATGATGTCTGTGTCTAGGCCTTGTCTCTCTCACCTCCTTTTTCTTTCTTCCAGATGCACACAATCAGTGTTCACATTTTGACCAGAATTTGTGGCCATTGCCTTTTTATTCTTTGACACCTTCACTTATGTCCCTCAGATTCTCACTCCATACCTGCATACCACAAGAAAGTATGATTTGCATCCGCTGTTTCCACTTCTATCTCTCTATTCTCATGTCTGAGGCATCCTGCAAGTCTAAGTCCTGATTGGATAGAAGAGTTTAGCCGTGTATGTCAGTGGTAGCCTAGGGTCTGCTCCCCAGTCTGGCTAGTAGGCAGGCAACAATTCATCATTGGTTTCCCAGATGGGAAGCTTAATGAGCTGTTTTCTTTTTTCTTTTTTTCTTTTTTGGTTTTTTGAGACAGGGTTTCTCTGTATATCCTTGGCTGTCCTGGAACTCACTTTGTAGACCAGGCTGGCCTCAAACTCAGAAATCCGCCTGCCTCTGCCTCCCTAGTGCTGGGATTAAAGGTGTGGCGCCACCACTGCCCAGCAATGAGCTGTTTTCAAACTCTTAACTTCTCCACATCTACTGCTACTGCAGTTCATTTCAGCACAGTGACCTACCTGGCCCCTTCCCTGATAGGGTCCTTTTCTATTCATAGCTGAAGGCACTGGCTGACTCTCTGCAAGTCATCTGCCACCCTGCCTGGGGCTCACTGGCAAAGGACAATCCTTAATGGAGAGTTCTGGGGTTAGATTTGAGCAGTTGTCTCTTCTAGAGAACTTGGCTTCGAGCAAGATTGCTAGTGCGACCTTCGTCTTATGTTCTAGCCCGTGTAACTATACTATGCCCTTCTTTCCTACCTTGACCTAGAATCCTTGAAACAATCACTTGATCCCTGCTTCCTGGTTTTCAGTGTCTGACTTGTTAGCTAATTATGCCTATGTAGCAATTTCTATTAGCAGACAGTAACCAAATTAGAAAAGAACAGTAACTTAAACAAAAAGGTGTGTGTGTGTGTGTGTGTGTGTGTGTGTGTGTGTGTGTGTGTGTGTGAGTGAGTGAGTATAGACAGTGTAGAAATGCTATGACAGGTCCTTGGTGGCCAGGGGGTGGTTTGGATGAGGATGGCCTCTATAAGGTCATAGATTTGAATGCGTGTTTCTTAGGGAGTGGCACTATGGGAAAGGACTAGGTATGGACTTGTTGGAAGAAGTGTGTCATTCCAGGTGTCTAAAGCCCAAGCCAGTCCCGACATCTCTCTCTTCTGCTGCCCATGGATTCAGATGTAGACCTCTCAGCTACTTCTCCAGCATCATGTCTGCCTGTATGCCACCAATGAACTGAACCTCTGAGACTGTAAACAAGCCCCAACTAAAGGCTTTCCTTTATGAGAATTGCCTTGGTCATGGTGTCTTCTCACAGCAATAGAACACTGACTAAGGCAGGGACCACTGTGTTTTTGTTTTCTAAAACAGCATCCCCTAACAATGTTCTCTCTTCATCTTTGCCTCATGGTCCAATCTGTCTGTTCAAGCCCCGGCCATCAATGTTGTCTTCCAAGGAAAAGGCCGGAGAGTGAGGCCAGAGAGGGACAAACATGGAAAAGCACCTTTTTATCTTTTTCTCAACAGAACTTTCTAGACAGCTTTCCCTGTAAGTTCCTCTGCTATCTCATTGCTTATAAATTTGCCAGATGGTAAACCTCGCTACACTGGCAAAATGAAAGCAGGGCTCTCAGCAAGAAAAAAAAAAGAGTAGATCAGGGTGGGCAGTGAACATCTCTGACATCATCGCTCAGTTTAGAAACATGTGATTCTTGTCCTTCCTGTCCCAGCACACCACCCTACCTCTGTGCCCTTATGTCTGCTTATAGACTTCTGTTCATCTGTCTTTCTGTGGACTACCCATCTGGGACTCCCCAAACTGTCTCCTTCTAGATCGGCAGCTATGCTTTCCCTATGTGTTTAAATCTCTTGCTTCCTCCTTACTGGCCTCCTGATCCATTGGCACCAGGCTAGAACTACTTGCCTATGACATCCTGGTTAAGTAGGACCTTCCAGCCTTGCTAAAGATGTGTGCGATTTTCCTGGGGCACGTGCAGAAGAAGCAGGCGTAAGAGAAAGGCAGTGACAGGTATCATGGCAGAACAACTGCTCTACCGCAGCCTTGTCTTTATCCTGCTCACCTGGCATAGCTGCCATAGCCCCTTCCCTTCTCATCCACTTTCTAATCAATCAACAGCTGCAGAATCCATCCCTGTGTCCTGACTTCCATCCCTATCTGGCAGAAACATCCCATCTTCATGGCCTCCTTGGAGCCGTGTCATTTCCAGCCACAACTCTTCTGTTTCAATTTCATCCTGAAAAATTATATTTTTTTGACTTTCTCCCTCACCTGACCTGTCTAACACCTGTTCTCCGTAAGAGCACCTCCAGAGCGTATCCTGAGACTACTGATGAGCTAGTTTGTTTCCGGGGGGTGCTGCTGGAGCAGGCAGATGTTGACTTGAGAGAGACAATGACTAAAGATAAAAATAAATTAAAAAATGTAAAAAATATAATTTTTCAAGCTGTGGGTAGTTGAAAATTGGCTACAGGAGGATTATTGACAACATGGAAATTGGCAAGCACTACTAATCAGGGCTTTCTGATTCCCTGAACAGTGGCTCACCAGCACACCATTTCCTGGCCTTCTTTCTAATTGCCCATCTGAAGGCTCACACACAGGGGCCATTTCTTACCCCAGAGTTCAGTTTTTCAGTTCACTTTGCCTCAATAACCCATCCATGCTGGCTCTCTCCAGTGACTTAGCATTTTGACTTCTATAGTCACACATCCACTTGTAACATTTGATGATGGAATATGTGTTTTGAAAATGCATTCTGGTTCCTAAAGAGTCTTTTGCAAACTTGCTGGCAATATTATTTAGAACATTAATGCAGGCTATCCACCTTGAGCTTGTCTTGTGTTGTTTGAGACATGGTTTCTCCCTGAACCTGCAGTCTAGTCTTCAGACTAGACTGGTTGCTTTAGAACACGTAAAAATCAGAGAGAGCTCTTTTTCATAGGGGCAAAAATCTGCCTACGTAAAATGATGCTGCAGTCGGGTGAATTCATCAATCAGCATGAGAAGTGACTCATTGTAGAATATTAACTTCTGAAATGTCACTAGCAGGAGGGAAGGAGCCAATTAATTATTATAGGTATTTCAAAAGGACTAGTACAGACTGTTCAGTGATAAAACTGCACAGGCCAACCACAAGGCTGGGTTGCTTTGCCCCCGGCAGGAGTTGCAGCAATTCAGATCATGCTGCTGCTTCATTGATTTAGAGTTCTGATTGATAACAATGAAAAATAAATTCATTATTCCTCATCACCGAATCATTTTAGTACATAAAATTGTTCAAATGTGGACACGTTTTTTTTTTTAAAAAAAAAAAAAAAAAAAAAAAAAAGGATGAAGGATGAAGTGTAGGAATGACAGACTTTTTAAAGGCAGAGCTAGTTTTTTTTTTTTTTTTATGTTAGTCCAGCTTTGAGCAGACACACATGGCGGCTGTGTGTCTGCAGAGTCTGTGTGTCATGTGCTATGGAATGTCATTCCTCAAGGCTATCCACCTTGGGTTTGTTTTGTGTTGTTTGAGACATGGTCTCTCCCTGAACCTGGAGTTCAGCAGCTGGCTAGACTGGCCGGCCCATGAGCTGCTGGACCCTGTCTCTGCCCTCCATCCCCTAGTGCTCAGTTTTGGATGTATACTGCCATGCCCAGGTTTTATGTGAGTTCCAGAGATCTGAACTCAGGTCCTCATGCTTGTACAAGTATGTCATCTACTGAGCCAGCTCTGCAACCTATGCCTCATGACGTTTGTTTGTTTGTTTGTTTGCTTGCTTGCTTGTTTGTTTGTTTTACATCCTGACCGCAGTTTCCCCTCTTTCCTCTCCTCCCAACCCCTTGCTATGCTATTCCCTCCATCCCCTCACCCTAATCCACTCCTCCTCTGTTTCTCAGAAAAGGGCAGGCCTCCCTGGATATCAACCAGCCACGGCATATCAGTTGAACTAGGCACCTCTTATCCTATTAAGGGTAACTGAGGCAACCCATAGGAAGAAAGGACTTCAAAGGCAAGCAACAGAGTCAGGGACAGCCCCTGCTCCCGCTGTTAGGAATACTATGTAAAACTGAGCTACACAACCATAATGTAACCACATTCAATTTTGATGGTAGGTCTCTCGCCTTTACACTATGCTGGAAACTGTACCACCTACCTCACACTCAGTTTCCCACAGGAATCTCACGTAGGCAGCAGTATCAAGCTATTTTATCCATAAAGACACTAATCTTCAGCAAATCACATAATTCCTCCACGTTCTTGTGAATAGTGAAAAAAAGCTTGGTTCACTATATTTTCGGAGACTTCATTTAAACGACAGAAAGATATAAACCCACGGCTGGTATTAAAATCCAAGCTGTCCCAATATTTAGTATTCTGCTGGGAAATCTTCCTTCATGGTCAACTGAGCCCTCGCATGCTGGAGCATAAACTATTCTTGTTCTGTCTCTGGCAGAGACCGCCAAGCTCCTCAGTGCCTGTGTGTTTTCACTTGAAGACGCTGAGAGGCTGCCCTTCTGACTTATCCTCCCTAGGTTTTAAAAACACAGTAAGCTTTACCCAGGAATCCTATTTATTAACCAAAGAATAATCTCAACAGAAGCCCTTGCACTTTCCCTCCCAGTAACTTCTCAATTAGACTTTAAATCTAAAGTTCCTTATTAGGGAAGTAGGGCATGGCATCCTTTGGCTGAACTTGCTCCATCTGTGGAAGAAACGAATGCAGGATCCTTCCCCTTGTGTTGGACCTCCTTATTCCTCTAGCTTCCTATCTAAAAGCTATCACTATGTCATCACACCACAACATATTTTAAAAAGGAGTCTTTAAATTTTCAGTTTTGTGTGACATTTCCTTTTATAAGCCTAAGCCTAGATTCCTTTAGATTGAGTTGGATAATCAGGAAGACAAATGGTGGCGTAGGTTGATAGATGAGTGTGTTGCAATGTTAATCATTCATTCATTCATTCATTCATTCATTCATTCATCTGGGCTGGGCTGGGCATGGTGCTAGACTCCAAGAACAAATGCTTGAAGAAGGTATGGAGTTATGTGAGCAGTTACTTAAAACAGCAAGGTACTGGAATCAACAGGACTGTGAGGGATGGATAGTAAAGATACACAGGTAGAGGGATCTGATCAAGGTCCCTAGGTAACCAGGCTGTGGTCCTGATATCATTTCAACTACTCATTGGTGTGCTATCTGTTGTGGGTTGGACTGACTGCTCCAAGGAAAGATCTGCTGCAGTCCTAACCTTGAGCGTTTTAGAATATGACCCTGTTTGGAGATGAAGTATTCGAAAGGAAGTCACCAGAGTGGTCTCTAGTCCAATATAACTAGCATCCTATGCAAAGAGAAATAGTAACACCGAAACTGATAGAGATAGTAGGAAGACAATGAGAAGGGAGACAAGGAGAAGTTGGCCATCTCCAACCAGGGAGAAAGACCTAGAACAGAGTCTTCCTTCCTAGCCCTTGACAGGAACCAACTGTTGGCCCCTGTGTCTGGGACACACAGCCTCCAGCACAAAGAGATAGCACACCTATATTGTTTTAGCCTTCCTACACATGGCCCTAAGTCCACAGAAAGCGAAGGCACTATAAACACACTAGACACACAATGTTATAAACACACTTTATATGCCAGAATCTACTCTAGTAAAGGCAAGTACCATAATAGAGGAAATTTGGGTACAAGTATTCAGGAAACAGCCAACCAGACACATGCGCACAACTGCCTCTGATCCATTTTTGTATGGAAATGGCGAGGAACCAGACGAGTTCTCCTCTTTAAATATAGACTCTGAGTCTACAAGGGCACTTGTACCTACAAGGCCACCTGCAATTCCTGGCATCCAAGAGCAACAATAAGCAGGACTATTAATATAAATACTCTACAATAATGAGGAGAATTTTAGAGTACAGTTGACTTAAAAAGATAACAGTTTGTGCTAAGTAAAAGCCAAAATACCATTTCGTAAGTGGTGAGCAGACACAGATGTTCTATAGATGTTCTTCCTAAGCCTCTATTCATACGGTTTGTGACAGGGCTGCTCTTGGCGATGGAAGCTAACCACTCATCAGGGAATGACTGTGTTTGTCTTGAGTGGATGGCAGCCTCTTCATGTGTAACTTAAGCAACCCTTGCTATCTGTCTTCCTACTAACACAACAAAGGTAGAATTGCCTTCTTAGAATGCATACTGATGTGTCTTTTAAAAATCAAGCCCAACCTTATAATGGCTGTATGTTCCTTAAGGAACAGCTTCTGAGAAGGGGGGTTGGGGGGTTAGCCTAAGAAAATGAGAAGCAGTGAAGACAGTTTGACAGGTTTAGTCAAATCACACTGTTGTTTTCTCTTGGGGTTTGTTTGTTTGTTTGTTTGTTTGTTTTTTGTCATTATTTGCTTCCAGGCTCACATGCTCAAACCTTTTCTTTTCACCCAAGTCCTCCTTTCTTCTGGAACACTTGTAAGCAGAGCCCTGGTTCTAGGTGGCAGCCCAACCGACTGTAGCTGAATATCAAGAACATGACTCAGGGCTCTGGAGCCACCCAAGTGAGCCTTGAAGCCACCTGAGTGAGCCGTCATCTGTGCCTGTTTCTCCCTCAACCCCCACTTGGCCAATGTCTACAATGGATTCCTCTCTCAGTGTCACTTGGTCCTGTCCTTCCACATCTAAAATAATATGATGATACACAAATAATGTATAAGGGGAAAACCAGGAGTGCACAAAGATTAGCGTGGAAGTCCCCTACATTTCAGCCTCGCTCTGAGGTTGTCACAGTGGAAATGACCTTCAGTTTCTACTTTCCTTCTTCCTAGATCTCACATTGGACTGAATGTTGTAACTTGATTTGTTGCTTAAAAACATACCACATTCTTCCTTATCAACACGCACATCTCTTTTTTTTAGAAACAGATTTCCATTTACATGTGTCTATATATGTACGTATGCACACATACATATGAGTGCTCATGGAGGTCAGAGCTGTCAGGTCCCCTAGAACTGGAGTTATAGGCATACATGAATGCTTCTCTTTTGCAATCAGCAAGCACTCTTAACCACTTAGCCATCTCTCTGGCCTCTCTCCCTTATTTTAAAGTGCTTAGTATTCCACACTATAGACACACCCAACTTATTTACCCATTCTTCTGTTTATAGATGTTGAGGTGTGCGCCACCTTTTCTGTCTTACAATAGCACTACAATGGACAGCTGTGTAAATGTGTTTCTATACACAGAATTTCCATAGAATAGATGGTTTGCATTGGCAAAGGGCAATCAATCACAGGTTGTGTGCAGCTTTAGTGTTTGTGAGCACTGTAAATTGCTTTCTGAGCATGTATATCAGGTCATATTCCAGCCAGCTAGATATACATAAGGAGTTCTTACTTCTTATATACATTTATACTTAGGAGAAAGACCTATTTTTGTCATAATAAGTAAAGCTCATGTGTGTGCTGGTTTGCATTCTGACCATTGGTGAGTTTGAATATGTTTGCATTAGCATTAGAACATATTCCTCTTTTTGAGGGCTGCCTCTGCACATCGTCTAGCCATTTGGGATACTTCACTGCTTCTCCCTTCCATATAAGTTTCTACAATCTGTATTAAGCCTGTGCTTCTATGCATAGAAATAATAATTTTATCATGTATAATAATTTTATCATTTTTTCTGTTACAGCATCTCATATTTTTAAAATCATACTTCTAACTAATCTTTTAAAGTTAACTAACAATGTGAGGTAGTCTTTACTATTTTAGGACTAGGACTTTGAGAGCTTTGAAATGTTTACATTATTAATCTCTCTGGAATTTCTTCTGAAATATAGAGTAAGATACTTATGTGTAAATCATGAGGAGGACTTTTTATTCATATATCTGTTTACTATGGGCATATAGAATGTAGACATCTTCGCATCACTAAGAGACCAGTCCTTCCAATCTTCGTAATAAGGGGTCAGCAGATATCACTACCAAGCATGCCCAGCCTTTGTTTGCTTGCTTGTTTGCTTTTCTTGAAATATGTGTTTCTAGACTACAACCAGATCCATTTATTTTACACTGTCCATAGCTATATTTATAGGGCACCAAGCAGAAGAGTTGAGTACTTAGGGTACTGACCTTGGGAAGAACGATGTTTGCTATTTACCCTTTCACAGAGAAGGTTCATTGGTCCCTGCATGTAGTATCAGGGTCTTTAGTTTCCATATAGGGGCAGGGGCAAACCATGTAGGGCAGAGGTTCTCAACCTGTGGGTCACAACCTTTTTGAGGGTTTAATAGCACTTTCACAGGGGTCGCCTAAGACCATTGGAAAACTGAGATATTTACATTATAATTCATAACAGTAACAAAATTACAGTTATAAAATAATGAATAATTTTATGGTTGGGGTCACCACAACACGAGGAGCTGTATTAAAAGATTGCAGCCTTATGAAGGTTGAGAAGCACTGATGTGGGAGACTCTTCCTGAATTCGAACTGGAGGTATAGTGAATGATTAGCGCAGCCTCACCCCATGACCTGGAAAGCCGAGAAATATGAGCTAGTGTGTGCCCAGGAGGAGAGTGATTGGCCACTTGACCACAGTCCTGTCTATAATTATGAACTTATTTTTACTGATTCCAGAGTTTTTAGGGTCTGTGCTAGATAGATTTATGTCAACTTGATGCAAACTAAAGTCGTCTGAGAGGAGGGAACCTCAGTGGAGAAAGTGCCTCCATAAGATAGGCAAGTCTATAGGGCATGTTCTTAATCAGTGATTGATGAGAGAGGACCCAGCCCATTGTGAGTGGTGCCATCCCAGGGCTGGTGGTCCTGAGTTCTATAAGAAAGCAGGATGAGCAAGCCATGGGGAGCAAATCAGAAAGCAGCACCCCTCCACCACCTCTGCATCAGCTCCCGCCTCCAGGTTCCTGCCCTGCTTTAGTTTCTGTCATGACTTTTCTTCAATGATGAACAATGATGTGAGCATGTAAGCTGAATAAACTGTTTCCTTCCCAACTTGTTTTGATGTTTTGTCAGAGCAACAGAAACCCTAACTAAGACAGAGGCAGAGCTTGGATCCTGACAGCCCTACAAAGGCAGTTTCAGCAGCCCATCACTCGATATGCCGATAAAGAGACAAGTAACAAGTGACCTGGCCTGGTGGTAGAGGCTCTAGGCCACTCTAGGCTATGAGTGGATGGAGAGAGAGGGGGAGTATATTAATTCATCAGAGGAAGGATTTAATGTGCCACATTGGGAAGAGAAACAAATGAAATCCAGCGTCACCCTCCCCAAAACCCAACAAGGGGCTGAGGTTTCGGTTGCGAGTAAAAGGATTGGAGGCATTCGTAACTAAGTAGTCCTGGTCAGGTTTGGCTCTGCCCACCACTGACCCATCCTTGTCTCCGTTCCATTATCTCCAGTGACGTGGACAGATGAGTTGTCAGAACTTCATGGGGTCTTTTCCTATGAGACAAGTGCCCCTCCTGTTTCGCACTTTTCCTTCCTCAGCTAGAGACTCCAAGGGAAATCCTAATTCCTTGAGGACAATTGTTTCCATAGTCTGATCGCTGGTGGGAAGAACACTGCGCTTCCCTTTAGAATATCTCCACTATTGCCAGGATGGTTATACTACCTTCCTGTTTATAACCAAAGTGGCTCAGATTGTAATGAAGAAGCAAAGGGTCCAGACCCAGTGATTCAGAACAAGTTCTATTCCTTACTTGTGGTATGTGTCCACTAAAGGCCACAGATGTGGCACTGCTCAGTGTTGTCACTGGCTCCTGTCTGATGAAGCTGCCACCTCTGTGTACCTCACTGTTCTCAGTACTGGAAAGAGAGAACATGGAGATCTGTGAATGCTCTCCACAGTTCTACCTCCAGTCACTCTCATCCACACCGTTACCTGGAGTAAGTTGCAGGGCCATCATCCAGTCGAATGAAGGGGTGAAATCCCATCAATTGAAGAGCTGGAATATCTGCAAACAGGTACAGTTTGTCCATCACCTCCCTGAGGAAGATAACCTGGATCCCACCCAGTGACTGTACCCAGTCAAAGTCTGTGATCTCTTTGTGGTAGCCAGTCCTATCTGGCCAAATGCTGCCTGGTGCCCTGGAACCTAGCAACTACTTCACTCCCTGTCTATACCACTCATGAAGATGTTGACATTCAAAGGGACAGTGTGCAACTGATGAAAGCCTTAAGCCAGCTTTCCTGAAGGTGTTCCTTGCTCTGAATGACCCACGCCTACAGATTCGGGAATCCAGCACAATGGGGATTGAAAAGCTAGGAATGTGGCATTTGAGGGAAACCAATATGGTTCAGTCAGCTTTACTGACCCCCATGCTTACAGGAAGCACACAGGGGTGGAGCGTGGAGGAGACAACATGGCAGAAAGCGGTAGCTGTAAGTTTAAAATGCTACTTTAAGATTTTAAACGCGAGGAAATACAAACCAACATACTTTGCCCTTATATATTTAGACATTTGCTGTGGTGCTATTTGTTTGCTACAGAAGGGATATCTAGTTTTTAAATCTAGTTAATAAACCAGTAAAATGAATATAATCTTGCAAAATAATTCTGAAGAGAGTCATATTGGCATAACCTCCTGGTTATCATTTCACACAATGTTTCCAACAATTCTCCAACAACTACTTAAAAACACAAATCGTTTCTTATTTTTTTTTTCTTCACATTCCATTTCTTGGGGTTTTTACCTCTCCAGGTAATATTAGTACGGATCTATTTTATATGATTTTAAAGATTGTTTACCCTTGACCCATCAAAACACTGTCTTGTTAGTTATTTGATGTGCATGAAGCTTTTACTGACATTTCGGCAAGTGCTTTAAACCTTAACGTTTTACTTTTTTTTTTTCAAACCAAATTAGTTTGAGCAAGGAAAGGTCTGAAACTCTCAATAAAACGTTCAGCAGTCTGATTTCTCTTGCTAGGCGGTGTCTAATTCCTGAAAGATACTATCGTTTCCTTTGGGTTATCGTGCCCTTGCCCTTTCTGGGCTGGGCCCCCACCCCCTGGAGATCAGCTGGACTCAGATTTGTCCTTCAGTAACTGTCGCTCTGTTTTCACATCAGTCCCACGTTTTTGACTTCTCTGCTCTTGGCCCACAAAGCAGTTATTATTATAGGTATGACTTACTGGAAAGCCACCCTCAAATATGAAAAGGCCAGGTCTGGCTTCTGAAAACCCTTTCATCCCTCTGGTCTTGAAAGCATTTTTCTGTCAGACTTCAGTAAGCAAGTTGGATTTGGAGTTCCGGGAAGGTTATGAAGTGGTAGAAGAAAGGAATGAAGCCAGAGTTCAATGTTATTTCCAAAGCCCATCCTGAGGGAAGTGATAATTTATTACTTGTTTTTGAATTCTAGTCATGGGGGAACCTTCGCTCAAAACTTAAACGACTTTCTTTTCAAGAAGCCCTGAAATGTGCACCACACTCCAAGTTGAATCATTCCAGGTTAGTAATTAATTCTTTCCAATTCAATAAGCAATAGGGTGGCATTTGTCCTTGACCTGTACAGAAGATGGCTTTCTGTCTGCAGCAAAGGCTGGGCCAGACTGGGTTCAAATTCTTCCTCTAGTTACTAGTTGAAAATTTTGACAAGCTATTTAACTTTTTTTGTCTCCTTTCTTTATTTGCAAATAAGCAGACAAGACCTACCTACCTGCTGAGATTATCTGAAGGGTTGGATCAGATACTAAATAAAACACCCTCATTCGCCAACCCAGCCTATGGGGGAGGAGAAAAACTCCCAGTCATGTAACAAAATGAGGTATTTCCTTTCATCTCTTCTTTTAACCAGAGTGACCTTTGTCAACAGGGCTATGATGTATTGTAGATCCGAATGTTACCTGAAAGTGTAATTCGTTTCAAATAACAATTCCCTTAAATGGAATACAATTCTGCTGTCCTGAGCTTGAGAGGCGAAACTGACTGGTTTGATATTTGTAGAGGGCTGAGAGCCACGAAGCCCCCACCCCCACCCCACCCTCCCAAGGAACAGTTACTGCCCAGAGAAGGGGCCTGCTAGGAAGTTACCCTTCAAAAATAAACCTGAGAGCAGCCTGCATTTCCCTCTGCTGCCTCTGGAAGAGGTGTGCGATCTAAAGTGCGTCCATCATGAATAATGCTTGCCTTTCCTCTCCCAACTACTGCACTCCCAGGCAGAAACATCACCAGCCGCTGCCACGGGTAGCTCGGGGCAGCTCGGTGGGTGATCACGCACGATTAGAACCCCGCGAGAGACCCGGAGCGAAGGCGAGGGGCCAGAACTCTTCAGCTCAGACTGATTTCAAAGGTCGGGCTGAGCCCCCAGCGCTCATCCCAGGGCCTGATTTTCCGCGGCATTTCCGAATAAGCTATCTTTGTTTACATTTGAGCTTGGCTCACTCCCAGAAAGCATTACTACCTTCTGTCCGGAGAAGCATCTCGCCTTTGAAGACGGTGCTGGGGCAGCAAAGTTCGTTTTCCTGGGTAGGGAAGAGCGATTATCTTGCTCCTCTCGCGGGCAGTACCCAGTGTTTGGATAGTAGTGGGCAGTTTAGGGTAGGTGGAGGTTTGGAGGGGAAGGGGAGAAGGTTGGTGCGGGGCAAGCCAGCGAAGTGCTGAAGCTGTATGGGGGATTCTTCTAGAAAGTAGGGTGGGAAAGGAGCTAGGGAGGGCGTGTGGAGGGACAGGATCCGTGTCAGAACGTGCGTGTGAGCGGATACAAAACCCAGGGAGGCGTGATCGGCGGCGTGTGTGCAAGCCCGAGCGAGGGGCGCCGGCGGGGTGTGTGCTCCTGGTGAGTGACACGGAGGGGCGGGCGGCCGCCGGGAGGGGGCGGCTGCGCGGGCGGGAGTGTCCCTGCGTGGGGCTGGCGGCGCGGAGTTGAGGCAGTGAAGGAATCCAGCCTGCCCAGCGGCCCAGCGGCCCTACCGCCGCTCTCCCTCCGCTCGCCCTCCGCGCCGTAGGGGCCGCCAGCGCCGCGCCCCGGCCCGGGACAGAGAAGCCGCGTTCGCACCGAGGTAAACCGGGGTCCCCGGGTCGGGCGGCTCACCAGGGCCTGCGTGGCCAGGGTGGGGGGCGATCGACCAGCCGAGCGCCGGGAGGCCGCCTCCCGGGGCACTGGGTGTGGCCCGAGCTTGGCCGACCGGACGCGGAGGTCGCGGTCCTTGCCTTTCCCCGGCGGGTGGTAGGGACAGTGGCGGAGCGGATCGCGGACTCGGCCAGCCCTGCTCCGCGCGGGCGCCCCCCTGCGCTCCAGCTCCGCGCCGCCGAGCTGCCTGCCCGGAGCGGGGCCGCAGGTCCCAAGCGCCCCGCACCCCTCGGCACCCGCGGGATCGGGTCCCAGCGTTCGCGTGCGCGCGTCGAGGACGCGCAGGGCAGGCGGGAGGGGGCGCCCGGGCTGCGGGACCGAGCGATGTCATCGCAGGGTCTGGGCGGAAAAGCCCCCCGAGCCCGCGGGCGCCGCAGACTGCAGCCCGGAGCGAGGGTCCTTTTCGAGTCGCGGAGACAACTTGAGTTTTGCGTATCTGGGGAGATAGCAGAGCTTCTGGCGCTCTGCTGGGAGTTCCGCGTTTACTGCGGACACCCGGGTGAAGGATACAGCCTTCACCTGGACCGGGATGCGACGGAAACCTCCCATCCTTTCCGGATTCCTCCTTGGGAGTGGAGCCTTCTAGTGCGCAGTGGGGTCGGCGTTTGTGAACTTGATGGGATTTAGGCTCTCAGCAGTCCTGTTTTTTAGCAGGTGCCAAGGTTGTGGAGACCTGACACACTCATTAAAGATTCTTTGTAGACAGCATTTTGCTTTGAGTGCAGCACAATCTCTATAGTGTGAGACTAGCGAAAAACCCTTGAACTTCAACCACAGCACCGTCCTTTCCTTCCATAAAACACATGTAATATTTCACTTGCTTATTCAAAATACTAAAGTATCTGCCCTCCTTGGCAGCCCCTAAGATTTTAAAGGGGAGGGGGACACGGAAATTTTAGAATTTGTGCAGGGAAAGAGTAAGGTCGTGCGGTCTTTATACCGTCATTCAATTTTGTTTTAGAGGAGCATTCATTGCTACTCAGACTGTTTCCAGAGAGTAAGCAGATGTGCAGTATGGCAGAGAAAGGAAAGGACAGGAAGTCAGAAATAGAAAAAGACTATTCACGTAGTAAAACAAATTATTTTGAAAGAACTCTTTAAAAAGTTGCCTTCTGGATAAAATATTTTATAAGCCTTATGAAATTGTGTTACTTAACCAGAAAGCAGTGGAAGATGGGAGACAGTCTTATCAAGGAACTGTAATACTTTAAAAAAATCAGTATCTCTATCTGGTGTTTGTTGGTTTTTTAACCAGGAAAAAAAAAAATCAACTTTGGGAATGATTTTCTATTTGGACAAGGCAAATACTACTTTAGTCTCTAATTAGAGTTTTGAAATAAACTCAAGCTGGGTTAAAAACCTTTTTCTGTACAGCAACAGAACAGAAAACATGTCAGATTCCGTATGGCTTTACACACACACACACACACACACACACACACACACGCACAGAGGACTAGCTCCAAAGGGGAATTTGCATAAAAATACAATTAACTTGAATGCAGAGAATATTTAAGAGATGAGGGAGAAAACACTGAACATCTGGAAAAGGGGTGTATTAATTGGCATTTTTGTTCTTTAATTTCTGAAATATTAAATGAGTGCCTAGGAATCAATTTAGGTAGTGTGCTAATTTAGTCAGGCAAAGTGGCCAGGACTTCTTTTGTGTTGGTTTTGTGGAAATGGCAGCTAAGCCTTAGCAATGCCTCAGTTTTAGTCTACAATCAGAGGCTAGCACCATTGTTAACAGCGGGTGTTCCTTGACGTTGGGTGGTTTTTTGGAAGGGCAAAGTTGGTCTCCCCTTGAGGATCTTTACAGAGCTACAGTCAACATCTTAGGAGATAAGTCAGGATACCAAGTGTCAGTTCCAGTTTTGATAAAATGGAAAAAGTAGAAGTTGCTTATGGCAAATTTTAGGCTGCTGCCACCGCTCTGCCATCTGACAAGAGAGTACGTTTTGTATGTATCTGACAGACACTGCTTAGTCACAGTTGCTTCCCTGGTGACCATGCCTGGCACTTTCAGTGTTACTTAACTATGACAATCTAATCTATGTGTGTACGTGGAACAGTAGCTTCTATACGTAAGACACAGGATATAAGGGCATAGTCCATGTGGGCAGACTTGTAAATGGTTGTGCGCATTGATCTCTGAATGGTTGAATGTAATTCGCCTAATCAGGTACCTCTACCTCTACTCCACCATCAAGTGGAACTGCACAATTAAAATGGAATTTGCATTACACAAAGAGTTAAAGGAAACGGTAAACATTATAGGAGAAAAACAAACCTTTTATTCCCTTTCCTCTTCTGAAGACAACTCTTATGAAGGTGTTATTTCCTTAACACATCAAAATGGCTAATTTAGGACCCGTGAAGCTTGTTATATAAATAGGCCATATGTTGAATTCCTACCAAGATTTCTCCATTTGATGTATTATAATGGTTAGGACCCCCTAAGCACCTTAGCGGAGAAAAATGATCTGTGAAGGTGTACATCCACAGTATGTAGCATTTCCATTATGCCTATTTGATAGCTTCTACTCTTATTTTCTTATAAAAAATTCTTAAACATTATCTACCATTCGATCATAGCAGGTCCTGATAACTCCCTACTCCTGTTTAGATCTTGCATAACAGACTTTTCATGGTGGTTGTCTAGTTTCAGACCAAAGGCTACGGGCATGGTAACAGCATCTCCTTACAGCTTGTACTAAATGTGTGCCTTCGATGATGAAAGGCCCTCCTGTTTCTTAATACTTTATGGTTTCTCTGGATCACGTGGTCCAGGAGTCCCTTCTGGTTTTCCAATAGGAAACTGTATCAGATCTTAACCTTTTTCTGCGACAGTTCCTGCCAGTAGACAGTCCTATCTTTCCTTTTAGTCCCTCATTCCTTCTTAGAGCCTGTGCCCTCGGCCTTTGCTGTCTGCTGGTAATTTTTACAGCCCTCCTCATCTTCCTCTCTTTACCATTGAGTTCCCCAACCCATGATTTCCCACCACAATGACCTCCTGCAAGATGCATCTCTTGAGAATGCTTCTCCAAGATATTCTATGGGAACTCTGTCTGCAGCGAGCTTGGGCTTAGTTGAGTCAAAGCCACTGCTATTCTCGATGCAAGAAGCTCCCCAAATGAAGAAGGCCTCAATTAAGACTTTTCAGCTTTGTGTGGTGCACGTGTGATGTGTATTAGGCGGGAGCCATACTCTGAGTTTCCATTCTCTCCTCTCGGGGCAATGATAAGCAATGCTATACTCTCTTGAGATGCCGAGTAGTAAGAAGCCTTGGGCTACAGCTTCTAGTGAGCCCTGACATCAGGAGGGGAAACAACAGTCTAACAGTAGGCCCCATGTGGTACAGGATAGCTTTGAATGGGGGCCAACACAAAATTGTAACTAACTTGAAATATTTCTTTGTTAGCATTGCTGCACAATTCTCCGGCGTGAACATTGTAGGTGGCAAGATTCTCTTGCAATGTTGAAAGCCCAGGCAACTCTTCTGTGTTGTCAGTGGCTTTAGATGTCAGTACGCAACACATTGTGTAAATTAAACACTTGTTTATAAACTAGTCCCTGTGTTCGATGGTTTTGTCCTGCAATAAGCCAATATAAGTGTCCTGGGTATGTTTAAAGTAAACTAGACTGAGCACTGATGTCTAGCGAGTTAGGGGATATTTTTCTAATGTCTGAGTTTACAAGGGATACCTACAGTTCAAATACTTTGTCTTCCTGCCCTTGGTTGGCATAAAGCCCAACCTCCCAGCCTGTTTTTTATGCATTTTGTACTCTTGCCCCAATTTTATTATTTCCTACGTCTTTCAAACATGAGCCTCTGTTCCTTTGCTTGTCTCCTTCTTCCTTCTGTTCTACTGCCCTCTGCCCTTCTGCCCTCTGCCCTCCGCCCTCTGCTCTCTGCCCTTCTACCCTCTGCTCTCTGCCCTTCTACCCTTCTACCCTCTGTCCTCTGCCCTCTGCCATTTTACCCTCTGCCCTTCTACCCTTTGCTCTCTGCCCTTCTACCCTTCTACCCTCTGTCCTCTGCCCTCTGCCATTTTACCCTCTTCCCTTTTACCCTTTGCCCTCTGCCCTCTGCCCTTCTACCCCTCTACCCTCTGTCCTCTGCCCTCTGCCATTTTACCCTCTGCCCTTTTACCCTTTGCCCTCTGCCCTCTGTCCTCTGCCCTCTACCCTGCTCATTTTCCTCCCCCCCCCTTTGTTTGTGCCTGTTTCCTTCTGATCCAACCAGTCTTCAAAGTCAAATCCTGGTCATGTTGCCTTCGTTGGTTTCTTCTTCTGCCCTTCTGTCTACATCCTTCTGTCTACATCTGTTTGGGGGCCCTTGCTTAGATTTCTCCTACACTGCTGCTTCTTGCTTTCACAGGTAGACTGCAAGCCTCTTGAGGGCACCAATATGCCATGTACCTGAAACAGCTATAAGCCATTGGTGTTTACCAAGTGCATCTGTAGATGTAATAAGCTAGAAGGGTTTGTCCTTAAACTTGGGGCTTTAGTAACATCTCTGCCTTGCTCACGGGTGCATGTCAAGGGCCTCACTACAGCCTGACTTGTAATCAGGACCTCAGTGAATGTTCATTAACATAGAACTCAACGTTGACATTGGATGAAGGGGACAGGCATTTGAAGGTGGCATTGCCAAGGACTTTTCCTCAGCTTTCTTGAGTAGTTCTGATCAGTCCCTCCATTCATCATCTGAGAGGGGTATTTCCAGGGGTGAGAAGATGATGGAGTCTGGCAGTTGTGACTTGGAATTTGAGGAGGCTACAGTTATTTTAAGGTGGGATGATGGGTCCCAGGAGTGAGCAGAAATGAAAAGCGTCAGGCTCAATGCCAGTATTTTATATGTAAAATAATCAGGCTAAAGCCATCAGTTACATAAAGATCCTGTTAATTGACCTTAAAACTCCAGACTATGTAAGGCAGGGCTGCCCAGCCTTTTCATTTAAAAGCCTCCCTTTAAACTGAAGAAAACTCATCTGGAATCCATCTGAGAGTGAAAGGCGAGGCAAAGAAGAGCTTGCCACATCCATTAAAGCCGTGGCTCTCAATCTTCCTAGTGCTGTGACCCTTTAATACAGTTCTCTGTGTTGTGGTGATTCTCCGAACCATAAAATTATTTTTGTTGCTACTTCATAACTGCAATTCTGCTACTGTTAGGAATCATAATGTAATTATCTGTGTTTTGCAATGGTCCTAGGCAACCTTTGTGAATGGATCATTTGACCTTCCCTAAGGAGGTCTAGACCCATAGGTTGAGAATCATTGCATTAGCATGTATTCAAGGCAAAGTACAAGTCTTCAAGCTTATTTTTAACACTTATTTTGTAGAAGGTGTCCTTTCTATGAAGCGTTTGCTCTAGCAGGTCACATAACAACATCATAGAGATTGAAGCCTAAGGCAGTTTGGAGGGGAAGATTATGGAACTACAGTTGTTTGGACTGATTTTTAAAAGAATTTGGATACAATTCCAGTGGCTATTATTGGGAATGTAATGGAGAAGGAAAGTGTCTGTGTGAAATGGAAACTTAATTTTCTGTATTTTAAAAATCTCTTCTGATATCAGCCCTCTGTTTCATTACTGCTGATCCTATGGTGAAAACCACCTAGAGTTCCAGGTGCTGGTGGCGTGAAGTGTTCGATAACAGAAGCTAAAGCACATATAGATGCCTCCTATAATCACATGCGACGCCAAGCTCAGAACTGATCATGAACTAAAGCACAGGATCAATTCTATACACTGTGCGACCCAGTGTGCCTCTGGTTTGTGCCCAACTCCTCATAAGGCTCAGAAGAGCCTCCTGCAAGAGGAATGTCACAAAAGCTGACACTTGCCCAGTAGGAAGTAAGAAATGAGGTTGCTCAGATTGTGCTCCCAGTCAGCCAAGGTGGGACACTACCCAGAGCCTCCACTGGAGTCCTGGGAATGCATAAGCACACAGTGAATACAGGGCCCTTGGCTGATTCTGTACAGCCACCCTCATGAACTCTAAAAGTAGGAGCAGTGGGTACCAACCTCAGACTTGAGGTTTCATAGAAAGTTGTACATTACAGATTGTTCCATTTTATGAGGTGGGAAACACCTGTCACTTATCATGTATGCAAGCAGACTTTATAAGGCAGTGTCTTACTTAGTTACACATACTATGTCCATTTGTCCCCAAATAGTGCTAGGAGTTCATTTGAGTCCCATTTTATCAAAGAGCAAAATAGAAGTATAGAAAAGTTGATAGCAATTTATAAAGGATGCATTAAACCCAGGCAGTTTGAGTGCTGGAACCAAATATGTATTCTGCTGAAGAAAGGATACAAAAATATACATCTCCATTTAAAAGGTCGACTGTTTAATTCTCTGCAATGAACAAGGTACTGTGGCAAAGTACTAGCTCATTGTTAGTGGCACCTGATTCGCAGGTCCTCCATGGTTGGGTGAATGCCACAGGTGTGTGAAAGACCCACAGCCTCATTGTTCCAGAAACAACAACAGCAACAGCAACAGCAGCAGCAACACACTAGTGAACCCCTTCTGTCTTCAATCTGATTTATGAATGATATGCAGAAAAGGGAAGACGAAAGCTACCTTTATGGGTAACTTTGCTAGAGCCCCTCTCCTCTTCTCCAACCTCAGCATCCTTTGGAGCTCTGCCTCTGCTTACTCTCTGCATTTATCCTGTGGCAGCTCATGTGTTTTGCTTCTGCCTGCCACCTGTGTACCAGTGATTCTTAAATCGGTGTGCCCAGCTCAGGGCCTTTCCTAATATTGTCTCAGGTACTATCCCCTAAGCGAGTCCACAAATAGATCTGACTGCAAACCATCTAGGCCTTCACTTAGTGAAGCCACTTCAGCAAGTAGGAGTCGCCCTAGAAGCCTCTCATCCTCGTCTGCGTTTTCTTGCCCACTGAGCCCTGATAGAAGCTAGGTGACCATCTTTTCAAACTCCCCAGAGTCGGCCCTCTCCTTTCTCCACAGTGACTCCCATTGCCGCATCGGGTCAGGCCATCAGTCTTGCTTGTGAGGCTTATTCTAGTCTCTCTTCCTTCTGTCTGGCTCACTTCCAATCTGCTCCTCACAGAACTGCTTTTCTAAGAGGCCAATCTAATCATGACTCTTCACTTAGAACCCTTGAGCATGGTGACTGTAACTGAGGAGAAAGTGTAAGCTCGCTAGCAGGGCACAAAAGCTCCCTTATGATTCCGACCCTTCCTTTCAAGTGCATATTCATCACTTCTAACGATCCTGGATCTGCCCTCTGCCTCCATCCATAGGATCCTTGCTAAAGGAAACGTTGTTATAAGAAAGAAAAGATGGATCAATTCTCATTCTTCTACATGATAGCCGCCAGTTGTGCCAGCACCATTTGTTGAAAATGCTGTATTTTTTCCACTGGATGGTTTTAGCTCCCTTGTCAAAAATCAAGTGACCATTTCTGGATCTTCAATTCTATTCCNATAGGGAACTTTCGGGATAGCATTTGAAATGTAAATAAAGAAAATAATAATAAAAAATTAATTAAAAAAAAAAGAAAGAAAAAAAGAAAGAAAAGATGGGAGGATGCGGACAGAGGAGAGAATACAAAACTGTGGCTTCAGTATCATAATCCCCCCTACTGCCTGTGCCTAGTGCGCACTTGAAACATGGCTGGTTCAAAGTCTGCTGTGCTGGGAATTTGAAAGACTTTACAGGACAAAGGTGTTTTTTGTTTTTTGTTTTAAATATCTCATTATTATAAACGTGAATGCACGCCTCTGCACCCATGTAAATGTAAAGTCTAGAGGTTGACCTTTAGTCTACCTTATTTTTTGAGACAGGATCTCTCATTAAACCCACAGCTTGCTGACTGAATGGTGTCTGGCAGCTGATCCTTCTGGCTCTGCCTCCCTGGCTCTGGGATTACATTTCTACGTCCATTTCCATGTCTGGCTTTCTCACATGAGCACGGAAGCTCGACTTCAGTCTCTCAGGCCTGTGCAGCAAGCACGTTAGTGAGTTAGCCCCCTTGTTAGTATAAATTTGATTAGATATTGCAATATAATATTCTGTATATAATCAGTTAAATAAAATAGATCATTTGAACTAACTTCTCATTGTTTTAGCCTAGCTACTAGAAAATTTAAGGTTGCCTTGAGGGTTGCATTGTGATTTTACTAGACAACATCACTGCAGAGTATCTCTGCCTTCTAGGAAATGTGACTGGAACAAGCTCAACCCAAGGGCCTTTGGAATGATTAAGTCAGCTCCATAGTACAGGGAAGCAACGGTTGTTCCATTTCTCAAATCCCGAGGTATAAAGTGCTTTAGATAAGATTCGGAATCAGAGAGAGAGAGGTTCTGAACACCGTAGCCCAGAGGTTTATGCACAGCTTGCACAGCGGGGAAAGCAGATGCATCTCTCTCCTAGGCCTCCCCAGTTACTTTGGGAGAGGAGCAGGAGTCCTGTGGCATGAGAAAGGGGGCTTGAGGTAGACAGGAAGAGAAAGAGAAAGCACTCTCCTGGAAGCCCCGGACTTGTGAGGAATCAGGAGAGATGCTGAGGGCCAGACCTGTGAGATCTCGGTCCTCCCTGGTTAAAACTCAGTCTTCCAACTCTTTAGATCTTAAGATCCTGAGCCAGTTCATGAAGCAAGAGGTTTAGAGTCAATGGTGTGCATATCATGCAGTCACAAAACTGTGCCAGAAGCTGGTAAGTGCTCTACAGAACCCGTGCCAGATACTGAAGGGAACCTTGGGTGCATCAGCTAGCCCCCAAAGGCTTCGGGATTCGGGAGAAGGGCTTGGGAGCTATCCGGAAGACCCAGCAGACAATGTGCTGTGTCTTAAGAGATGTGCGGAGCTTCGTGTATTCAGAGTGGGAAATTGACGGCACTCCTTGTCAGGTTGGAACCAGAGGAAAGAACTCTCCAAAAGAACATGGTGGAAGAAAGCAAGCTTTTGAGAGAAGCTTTTCAGAAGCCCTGGTTCCTGGGAAAGCCATGGATAGGAGGCCATGAGGAGGGTTTGTTTGCATGCTGTTCCATGGAGTCCTGCAGTTCTGAAAAGAACCTCCTGTCCTGGATTTCTCTGTGAACAGCTGTTTTGATTTGCTCTACCTGGTGAGCATGTGGATAAGATGCTGTCAAGAGAAAATGTTCCTACGCTAAAAATAAAACCTTGAAAGTCACATATCTACTTCCATGGCCCAATAGAGTAGTGAGCATGCTGCTGTGGCTCTTTTCATGTTTCCAGCCTCGGGGACTTCTGCAGAGGGACTGCCACTCCCTAGCATCTGTACCTTGGTGTCTCACCATGCAGTGGATGGTACATTTTGCTCAGGGAATCACAGCTCAGCCTTGTTCCTGATCGGTCAAGTTTTCCATCTGTGTGCCAACGTCTACTTCCTCTCAACCGTACAGCCATCCTAACCGAAGGGTGTAGCTCTTCCCACCTTGAGACAGCAGCCCTGTCTGTGAGCTGCAGACCCTAGACTGAGGTCGTTACTTTCCTGTTGATCATTTTGATATTGCCATCCACCAGCAATGGTCAAAACATTTAGTAGATTATCTGTAGAATGGAATCTCTTCCTTGCATGCTGGATGCCTTAGTTCACGTTTTTTTTCTGGTTGTGGTTATAACAGAAATACCCAAGGAGGCAGACTGAAGGCTTATTCAGCTCACAGCTCGGAGTGGGGGTTGGGGGGGTTCTGAAAGTTCAAACAACACAGCTCTGGCTTTGGCAGAGGTCCTAAAAAGGATGGCTGAAGTGCATGTGGGTATGAGGAAGGGAATATATCTTAAAACAGGAAGCCAGGAGGCAAAAGCTCTATGACCCTTTCCAAGGCTATATTCCCCGTGACCTAAGGACCCCAGGAGGCCTTACTTCTCAACATGGCCACACTCTAGGCCAGGATCCCAGCACACGAACCTTGGGGAGATAAACTATGTTGACACTATGTGCCACTGACTCTTCCTAGTTCCAGATGCCTGATGAGAGACGACTTTGTAGGTGACCCCTCTGCTGGTTTCTAGGTCCCATTTGTACTGTGTGTGCAACAGGGAGGCAACCATAGTGTGCGTTTTCACAAATGATACATCTGTGTGTGAGCCTCCCAATGGGAGGCAGGGTAGGGAAGGAAAGTGGCTGCCTTCATTGTGTGCTTTCAGAATCTACACTCCCAAAAGGGCACCTCAGATATCAATAGACTCCTTTCATTAACCTATGGAAAAATCTACATTGCAAAGCTCTATCCTTTTTTCTAAAGCCAATGTGTTTTAAAGGCAAAAGAATTCCAGGTTGGACATTTGGAAGTCTTGGTTTGATGCCTGGCTGCATGGGCTGGATCAAGGCATTTAGCCTTCCTGAACTTTGATTCCGTCATGCACTACGCAAAATTAGCAATATCTACCTTTATGTTATGATTTCATTATGACTAAATAAGACGATAGCAAGTCCCAGGGCCTCAAACCCGCATGCTATGAAAGTGGTGACTATAGCTCGCTACATATGCTCCCTGACTTGAACAGTTTTATAGCCCTTCCCAGAGGCTGATAAAAAGAGAATAAGAACACAGACCAAGGAGCCCAAGTTCTGCCCTATTCTATTGGTCAAGAAAGGACCAGAAGGAAGCTGCCATCACATCTTCGTTAAATCCAATCCTGGATAATAGTTTGCATTTGTGAAAATTCTCATCTGGAATTATGGGTGCGGCATGAAGCCATGGGGGGGGGGGGGTTTACATCCTCTGCCAAGACGGCCTGACAGTAAGCAAAGCAGGCTTTTGAATCCTGGCATAGTCAGGTGCACTGCCATCAAAATAAACTGGAGGTTTTTCTTTGCTGATAAATTACAAACAAAGGAAGTCACTAAAATACCCTGGAAGGGTAGCTTCATGCAAAAATTAGAGACCAGGGAGAGTTCTTTATACTCATTGGGTTGGAAGCATTCTCTGCTTACCTGTGGGTGGTGGGAAAGTTCTTTTGTTGGGAGCTTCCTTGCTTACAGGCAGAGAAAAGCTTTAGAACATCCAAGAAGAGCAATTCTGATTACAGGCAATGGTGCTCCCTGAAAGCTGACTTTTGCACAGATAGCTAGTACCTGACCAAGGGACTCTTCTGACTGACAATCTAGACACAAGAGTGAGGGTCCAGATGACGTGTGTGAAAGATAGCTATGCGTATGGGCAGTTCTACTCATTAAAAGGGAAACTGGGAAGTGTTATACGGACCACTGTCTTGCTCCGGGTCTTTCTCCTTCTCTATCTTCGATGAGATCTGTGGACTGGACTCAGTGCATGAGCCTGGCCTTCAAACGCCTGATGCATTTGATTGTCTCACTGTAACACTGGAACCTTATATAGATAGGGCCTCACTGTGTATGCATGCCAGGCTTGGAACTTGCTACATAGACCAGGGTGGCCTCGAACTCACAAAGTCTGCCTCTACCTCCCTGAAGGGATTAAAATCATGCAGTATCATGCCTGGCTAGAGGTTTTTTTGTTTTTTGTTTGTTTTTTAATAGTATTTATTGTTGGCTTGGGGCATTGGATAAATCAACTCATTTATCATTCTACAGTCCATGAGCAAGAACTGTTTCAGCTGCAGTGGGTGATACCAACTCAGCTTTCCAAGGCTCGACTAATTCATAATTTCCAAACTTTTGATAGCGTTTCACATTCTGGGTTGCATTTCAAGCAGCCCCTTCTCCCATTGATTAAGGCAGAGCATATTTAGGTAATGCTTAGATAAAATGTACTTGTAGCACATGCATAAGTGTCTAAGAAAAAATTAGGAAGAGATTGTCAATAGCATGGCCCAGGGCCCCACCAAATGCAGGAATTTCTGCAGTAGCACATTTGAACCTATCTAGGAATGAGGACTTCACACACTAATGATGCCAGGTAACACTAATGACGGCAGTTGGCAGCTTCTAGGTTTGACGCTTGTTTGATGTTGGGCCTTGTATTACTGTGAGCACACTGCTCTTCAATGTAAGTACAAGTGAACAAAATTATTTCTTAAGACCTTGTCTTTACAGTGCACTGAATTCTTCCTCTTGCTGTTGGCCTTGCAAAGGCCCTTCACCACGCCACAGAATAGGCTGGTATCTTCAGAGAGCTCATGTATTCAGTACAATACTCAAACTCTTTCTTTTCAGGGTGATGTGGTCTACCTGTCAACCAAGGTTTCTCATCTTGCTAGCTCTCTTCTACCTTGCTGTCCATTTCTTCTAGATGTGGGCTCTCCACTTCAGCATCCTAAGCCCAAGATTCTGAGGGGCAGAGAACACAGAACTACTTACCTCCCTTGACCATGGACGATCTTCATTAGCCAGATTCAGTGATGGCCTCCTTTGTAAGCCAAGGCCAGCACATCTCTAGTTTGTATATACTAAGGCAAATTAACGTTCCATGTCTTTTTCTTAAGGCCCACTACAATGCTGGGACCCTTCCCTGCCCCGGCAGTCAATTGTAAATCAGAGGATTCATTCAGAGGGTTCCACATCTGTCCTTAGGGCTGTTGTTGTCAAGTTGGTTTTTTCCTCATTATCAAGACAATTTTGATATCCAGTTTTTAACTGTTTGTTAGTGATACTTTTATTAACTTATCATGTGGGTGTTTGAGTTCACGGTTTGGTTTGGGCAATGGAACCAGGGCTTTCCCATACACACACACACACACACACACACACACACACACACAAACATACACACACATACACACACACACATACACACACACACATACACACACACATACATACATACATACACACACACATACACACACACACACACATAC
>NC_034594.1:37114313-37115458 GCF_900095145.1 Mus pahari
ACACACACACACACACACACACACACACACACACACACACACACCTTCCCTCTCCCTAGCTCTAAACACCTGGAGTCTGTTTCTTTCTCCAAGAGTCTTCAGCATGAGAATTTTGTTAGTTCTTAAAAATAAAAAATCTAGTGTGATGATCCCACATTTACCTTTTTGTCAAAGAGGGTACGGCAAGGGGATGTCTTAGCCCAGCACATTAGTGGCACTCACCGTTGGTCTGTTTATTATACGTTACAGAATCCCTTTTATGACTAAAACAAGACTGATTTAGAATTAGTTTTAGGTTACATTACTTTTTTTCTTAAAAAAAAAAAAAAAAAAAAGGACTGAAAATTGCTTCTTAGCACATTATTCATCTCATTTCTATAGAAACATGTTCTTAAAACAAATCATTGAAGTGACAGGAAATTACTCCTTACGTGTCTCTCCAGCATGTTGTCATGTTCACACCTCCTAGGAGAGATAGTACTGAGCTGAGGCATGTCCAGACAGTAAGCTGGCACCTACAGATATGCTCCATGACAGTATCAGTGGCATGACTATGACAGAGACTGTGTTGACGGCACAGTGTCAACTACAAATGTGTTTTCTCCAAGCAGAATAGTCAGTTTTATTTGCAAAGTCTTTCTTGTTTCTTCCTTTTGCAAGTAATAATAATAACGATGATAGTAATACTTGGGCCTTTTAGATTAATGTCAAATACCTCTCCAATAACTCACAGTGCTTTCATTACTACTTTGTAGCATTTATGCATAAAATGCTTTTTATATGTTTTCCCCTTCACCTTGAACTAGATGGAGAAAAGAGTACAAGGTTAGTAGTCATAAGAAACTCAAATCCATGTAGTCAAGGCATGAATCTTATCTCGTTAAAAGAGTAATATTTATGTTAATGTTTTTGAAGCATTCTCACACATTTTCTCATGTGAAAAAATATGGAAATATACATATTTGTTCACTTTAGGAGATACAGAAATGGACACAAACAGGTTAAAGCACAGCTAACATTTTACCAGCTGGAGATGGTCACTGTTGAAGTTTGGTGTTTGCTTTCCTGATACACATTTTGGGGTGGTTGTAAGAGTACATGGTGTGTGTGTGTGTGTGTGTGTGTGTGTGTGTGTGTGTGTGTGT
>NC_034594.1:37115643-37153135 GCF_900095145.1 Mus pahari
TGTGTGTGTGTGTGTGTTCTCAACAAGCCTCATGAAAGACACAAAGGTTAGTGCTGAAGAACCAGTGTAGAATAGTAGTTAAAAGTGCTTTGAATCCTAAGGGTGTAACTCAGGAGTTCCTGGGTTGAGTCCCTAGCAATCCCCCATCCCTGGAGGGGTTCAGTTCTGACACTTTGAGGCTCTATAGCTATACTGATTATTACCATGCAGCGACTGCAATTCCAAAACTCTCTAAGTTTCCTTGTGCCATAGTGCCTATTCATTATTAGAATTAGTAAGAGTGTGGCATTTGGTCTACAGCCTGTGTCGCATGGGTGTGAGCTATAGTTACTAGATGAGTTCTTTTCCTTGTTCTTTATTCACTCAAATTCTAGGGTCAAAAATTTCCTTGTCAGAACATATTTGAAAACACTTAGAAAGACTGCATACATTTCAATATATGAATACACTTGGATAGTATCATTTCCCTATAGTTTGCTCATTTCTAGTTCTTTGCCACCCTAAAGAACACCACAGCTAATATCCCATACTTCATTTGTGTGTGTGTGTGTGTGTGTGTGTGTGTGTGTGTATAGGCAACAGATTCAAAGATGAATCTACTCCTAATGGCATTTTTATTGAAAGAGAAGAGATTTCAGAATTTTTTTTAATGTTTACCAACGTGCCAGATTAAACGCTGTGTGTTCTCCACAGCAGAGTTTCCCGTTCACCCTCGCACAGCCTCTTTGAGGGAGGTCTGCACCCCTAATTTTCAGAGGAAGAAGGTCTGAGGGCAGACAGGTTGCTTGCCCAGGCTCACAGATAGTTAGTGGGGTTGGAGACAGAGGCAGCTGTCAGGTTTGGAAGCTCAAGCCTTTTCCATTCTGCCATACACTCATTCCTGTCTCTTGGAGGCCAGCAGAATGAATAGTCACTATTGTGCTTTCTGCAAAATGTCCTTGGGTGCCACGTAAAAGATAGGACACTTGGCTGGAACTCTTGGCTTGCTCAATGCAGTCCCTCTCATGCGCGGATGTTCTTATACATCTTATAATGGAGCCTCATTATAATAAGGCGTTAAGTCAAGGGAAAGCAGCATTGATATGATTACTTGATGAAAGCATCGCACGTGTAGAAGACATCTATTTAGTCAATACAACAGAAAGCTTCTTTGTTTTTTATTGTACGGACTAGGTCAGAATCACTAATCTGCCCGGGAATCAGAGTGCTTCACATAAATCAGCTAAGGAATTAAGCAGTAAGAACACTCAAAATAAATTGATACTGTCAAAAGAAATTGCACGTTTCTCTTCTTGCTTATTTGGTATTGATTAGCTTTAGCCATAGGATGGTACTCGCTGAAGGAGTGTTGATAATACTCTGAGTATCAGTCCAGGTACGGGGGAAACTTGAAGTATATTGGGGTATATACCCCCGCCAAAGAACTATTTGTGAGCTGCCAAGTTGTCTTTAAAAAGTCGGCGTTGGGAACATTTATCTTGGCAGCTTTCAGATCTGACTCACAGCATGCCCGTGTGGCAGCCAATCTTGGAGGAAAAGCATATAATTAGTATGACGAAGAAGGCACAGGTATTGCCAGTCAATACCTTACATTGCTCCCTAACAAAGGGGCAATTGAAGTTACTTTCTAGTAGGGTGATCGTGGTTTGTCATTCTGTAGATTCCAATTCCTAGTCAAAGTGATCAAGAAATAAACACTGGCTGTAATCTTGCATATATAAGAGCTGCTTTGCTGTAGCTTTTACAGCCAGTTACTGTCTAGTCAGGACAGCTAGCTTTGGCTTGTGAATTCTCGAGGTGTGCCATCTCTTGAGCTCACACACTTCTTCTGTCTTGTGATCATTCTGCTTTCCTTCAGTAACCCTCATGCTTGAAAAGGAGAAGCATTCACTTCAGAGTCCCAGTATCCGCATGGAGGTGTTGTGGGTGGGAAGTGCCCTACCAGCCAACCTTTAGTTCTTTTCTAAAGATTGGACCTGTCGCTTAGTCTACCAGGTCCTCGACTCTCCAGTGGGGATAAGGGGGATTACAAAGCCACAGATCATTTGAAGGTTCAAATATATTGAACGAATCATTTGGCTAACTCAGAAGTTCTTTCATGCTTTGTTTTCTTAGTTATTAGAGGAGCTAATTTAAAGTATTTTCAGATGAATAGTGACTATATTCATCAACAACAAGTACCTCCCCTAGGTCTAACCCCACAGGCATTTCTGACTCTTTGCAACCTTATTAGATGATACTGGCACGGGCCTTTACTCTGCTCTGAAACCCCTAATTGCCTAGCTTAGCATCTCTCAAAAGTTGGATGCTCATTCCTGAAGCCCAGTCCTCGGAGGATGGAGAGTTAAATTTGAGATTGAGTCTTAAAGAGCTGTCTTTGGAACACTTCAAAGTCCTTTGTAAAGGTAGACATTTACGCTACATCTGTCATCATAGAACTCGGGAGGCAGAGTCAGTACGATGGCTCATGAGTTAGAGGCCAGCCAGGCTTAAATGGGAAGTTCTAGCACAGCCAAGCCTACATAGCGAGACTCTGTCTCAAATCTAAAACACAGATATTTGGATTTACTATGCTGTCCTGAAGTAGACGCAAAGCTGACATATTCGATATGCATTTTAACTTTCAATATAAAAGCTCAAAGGGAAAAAAAAGGGGGGAAAACATTCTGATAAGATGACATTGTAGAAAATTGCAGGAGACTGTGATTATTCAAATAGTTGTGCTGCTGGGGAGCAGGAAAGAGAAGGAGAAGTTAGGAAGCTTGACACCAGAAAAAGCAGGCCTATGGGACGTCAATCCCTCCCGCTGTCCTCCCCTCATCCTCCTTATGTCAGGATCAGAAACCCCACCTAAACTATGGAACTGGAGCCATGTGTCTGCTGGAGGAACCACTATGAAGAACCAGTGTGGCTCTCTTGAAGATGACCTGAGGTCGGTTCCCAGCATCTGTGTAGGCTGCCTCAGAATAAATAACCTTTAAATCAAGGGATCTGACCACATGGCTTCCTTATGTACCTGCTCTCAAATACTATTACCTTCCCCCACCCAACACACAAAATTTTAAAAAGTAAGCTTTTTTAAAAGAGTATTGTTTCAAAACGGTAATAGCATTTTTTTTGTTAATCAGTAGATAATGTTTGATATGAGTTGATACATTGAAAATTAAAATATTTGTGTATAACAAAAAAAGAAAAAAGAAACCCATCTATCTTCTTCCTCTGCCTTTATCTCCCTGTAATAGAGCGAATGGCCAGGATGGGAACAGTCTTGATTGATATGGTAGGGTGTTTATGAAGATGTCTACAGATAATTAATGGTTGAAATGTGGGGGGTTCCTTAGGGGTGGGAGTCAAGTACTAAATATTTTAAACAAATCTCTTTGACCCGAGTGAGCTGACCCAAGGCCCATAGGGCTCAGACCTTGCTGAACATGCTTGGTGACACCTAAACCTGCATGCTAGTCTCATTTTGGAACTGTGTCTGGGTTTTGCTTTTCCTTCCACACAGGAACTATCATGAAATTCTGTCCTTTGCTTTGGTGCCAAAGCTTCGTCTCATCCATTTCTTCAGCAGCCATTTCCTGAGTGTCTGCACTGCAATGGGCCTGGTTAAAGGCCAGGGAAAAAGCAGATGTTGGAAAAGAAGCATGCATACTTCCATAGAATGTAAGATGTAACTCAGAGTTGAGAAAAGGGAGAGGTGACATTTGTAACTTTTTCCCTTGCTGTACATTCTATAACAAATTATACTACATAAAATTCTTTAATGTAGCTGATCCCTTTAGAATGAAAATCCTTTCCTCTCCTTTCTTTCTTTCTTTCTTTTTTTTTTTAACTGTGACTCAGGAAGCGTCCACAGTACACAATTCCAGTGTAGCAGAAGACTTTGGACAGTCCTTGGGAATGAGCCAAAATGGGATTTGACTCATGTAGCAAGCTCATCATGGTTTTGATATATTTCATTTCTACACGTCAACAAACAGCCTGGATATTAAAGCCAGTTAAATCAATATTTCTTGCTGTAGTTAACAGCAGCACACATTCAAAGGCAACACACCCCAATCACCATACTTTGTTGGATATAAATATACGTATATATGTATGGTATGTTATATCATAAGCCTAGCTGACCAACCTGTCTTCCGGTAGATAGGATGATAATATCAACATATATTTTTAAAAGAATGTCAGAGAAGTGTAGTTTTTGTTTCTTACCTCTCACTTAAGCAATCGCATAACTCATTTTGCTCACACCGATTGTAAGAAAATACATAGTGAAGCCTTGAATTACAGGAGCTGTGATTTCTTTCTCTACCCTTCTACAACTTCTGTCCCAACCTGAGGACTTCTCCCTTGTGGTTTTAACTTATAAACTTGAATTCCTTCACAATTTCATACATGTATATGATATACGTTGATATATTCCTTTCACTATTATTTTTCTTCCCCTCCCCACAAACCACTTTTAGCAGAAAAATCTCCTTCCTACTTTTATGTCTAATTGCATGTGCCCCACTGAGTTTAATTTAGGGTTGCTTGGGGGTCTTTTCACTTGAGCCAGGGTGACTTACCTACTGTGGTACAACCAAAGGATAGGACCTCCACATTCCAGCAGCCATTAACTGCCTAAGTTTCCTTAAGAAAGTGTGGCGCCTCATAAATTCCCTTTAATCCATAATAGATGTTGGTGGGCCAGGCTTGTGAGGCCTTATGAAGGCAGCCACTGCTACTGAGGGTTCTTGTCTGTAAGAGTCCTGTCATGTCAAGAAGGGACTTTCACTGTAGTGGGTTGGTCTGGTGCTTACATTCAAATACTAAATTCTGTACCCCAAGATCTGGAGATCCTCACATACACCATCTTTTGGTGTGTAAACTTTGTTCCCCAAGTCACCCCTGATTGGTTAATAAAGATACCTACAGCCTGTAGCTGGACAGGAGAGTGTAGGGGGAGGCTGGAAGCCCTGGGCTTGGAGGTCTCAGGAGAGACAACGAGGGACCCCAAGACGAGGAGAAGAAGGAGGAAGCCACCATGGGTATGTGGATCATGAGGGCACAGCCATGAGGACCAGTCTGTTGGAGTTGGAGTGGCCTAGGAAGAGCATGGCAAGGGTTACCTCAGGAATCATCACAGAGAAGTAGACAGAAGAGCTTAGAGGGTTGCTATCTGCCCAGCTCTAGTGCTTTAAGGCTTATTATAAATATGAAGGCATTGTGTTTTTCTTTGTGGACTAAATGATCTGAGGTGGGGTAGAAGCCGCCAAATAGCATTTACCGCCACATTTCCCAGCAGTCCTTCTCGTCTTCAAGCACTCAACATTCTTTTCTCCCTCTCTTCCACCATGTTCTCTGAGCCTTGGCAGGGACAATGCAGTTGTTGGCTGTTCTTAGTGCTTTGACCAGCGCTGAGTTTTTGCATTAGCCGCCACCCAGTACAAACAGAAGCTTCTCCAAAACAGAGGTTTTTGTTGCTGGTTCAGTGAACTATAGAGTCTAGGCCTGTAGGAATCATGTGGTTGTAACGGGAAGGGATGTGGGATAGTGAGGTGTTGAAGCCTTGCTTTCTCTTCTGGAATTTTTAAACTGCTGGAGAGTGTCTGTCTGACTCACAGCCTTTCTATGAACAGTTGACCCAAGGCATCAGTCTACAGGTACTAACATACTGCTTTATCATTTGTTATCAGGAGTCTGTCATCCATGTGCCCCCATGGCATGCATATTATTCTCATTGTAAAGGTGTGTGCAAGATGAGCTATTGAGTAATTTTTCAAAGGGCATCAAGATCAGAACAGGACAAGCTGGGATTTGAACCCCAGTGTGCTTGATTCTAAAGCCTTTCCAATTTTTACTGCATGAGATTGTTGTTAATAATAAATGAGGCTGAAAAAAGTTTTTTTTCAAATTGTTAAAATAATACACACTCATTATAGAAAGTTTAGAAAGCAAATTATAGAGAAGAAAACAATTACCTATAATCCTGCACCCTAGGGATAACCACTACCAAATTTCATCTTTTTTTTCTCTTCCAGGCTTAAGAAAGCTATAATTTATATGTCTAAATGAGTCCTGTAGCAACGTTGTCTTTGAGGCTGACACATGAAATCAACCATATTGCTCTTGCATCAGATAAAACCCCTTTCAGAGTCTGGTAGGAGTTAAAGCCCCTATGTATGATTCTCAGGCATGGGAATAGAAACTACAAAGGCGGTATATCCATTCCTCATATCCTAGCAAAATAATATGTGACATGTGCGACCATTTCCTGCCTTCTAAACGTCTGTACTGCAGCTATTTACCATCCCACAAGGAATACCACCTTGTTGTATCAAAGAACCATAAATATCTTGTGCCAAGTTCAGTTGTGGTGGGGGATTGGATTTACCAAAATGCAGCTCTTCATGTCAAATATTGATGGATATTTTGGGATATGTTTAAAAAGCCTTTATTAAAAATTAAATCTATAAATGTTTAATATCTTATTTGACAACTCATTTATTACATTGTCAACACAACAGTGTTTGCCTTTGGTGGTACATAAAGAAAATCAGAAAATTGCTTTTGTCAAAACTTTGAAAAGCATATTTTGAAATCAATTCCTATTTAATAGAGGTATTACACTCACTGAATTATTCCCCTCCAAGGGGTTCTTGTGAAAGCAAATGGATCTAAGTGTGACGAACTGATCTGTAAATAAAGTCAGTAGCGTCTTATGTTGAAGTAAATGTTTCCCAAAGACACCTCTCTCTGTGTCTCTCTGTCTCTGTCTGTCTCTGTCTCTGTCTCTCTGTCTCTCTGTCTCTGTCTCTCTCTCTCTCTCTCTCACACACACACACACACACACACACAGAGAGAGAGAGAGAGAGAGAGAGAGAGAGAGAGAGAGAGAGAGAGAGAGANAGAGAGAGAGAGAGAGAGAGAGAGAGAGAGAGAGAGAGAGAGAGAGAGAGAGTTACCAACATGGCTACTGGCCACTGGTATGCTTGAAGTCTGGAAGCCCTAGAAGCTCCATACCCTGGGTCCTCATCTGACTGTGACCCAGACATCTCACTAAGTGGCTGTTTCCTGCTTTAGTTTTTAGCAGGCACTCTGATCTACCCCATTACCCTAATCACCTTATCCACCAACTGCTGGACACCTGGGACCCTGGGTTTCTTCAGATTGGTCTTGATTCTCTGGGGCCACCACCAGGGTTCAGGATAGAGCAGGATAGACATGCATGCCTGCCCTCAGGCTGCATTCTTCCCTTGTCTTCTGGTTGCCAATATTTCCTATGATAAGAATTGATCTTGCTCACAGGACTGATTATGAAATGCGGCTTGTGTTTTATGTTAATGACCTTGGCACTGTCCTGACATTGTTCATGCCCCTGGAGTGTTATCGTCTCTCTTAGAAGCTGGATTGTTGGGAGAAAAGATTGAAAGAAAGAGTTGTAGATAAAGGTCTCAGGATGTCCAGGTCAATCTTCTCATGTAAATATGGAACCCAGAGATGTTAGGAGAGAGGAGACGTACCCGGAGAAGTGGTGTCATAGCCAGACACACCGTATCATTTCATTTTTCAAAAAAAAATATTAAAAATACTTTCATACAATTCTGATTATGGTTCACCTTCTCCAACTCTCCCCAGATCTACCCCACTTCTATCTAACTTCTATCTTTCTCTTTCTCATCAAAATGCAGCTAGGCATCTATAACAACAACCACAACCATAGTAGATTAATAGATACAATTAAAATGGACAAAACAAACAACTAGGGGAAAGAGAGCCAAAGAAAAAGCACAAAAAACACATACTAAATCTGAGTCATAAATGTGTATACAAACACAGACACACACACAAAAACCCTCTTAAAACAAGATTGGAAACGTATAATACATAAGCAAGTATATAAGGGAAAAGAGTTGCCCCGACAAAGCACCGTGGGACAGAAAGCTTTCAAAGATACACTTGAATTTGTTTTGTGCTGGCTTTTGAGCATGGGGCTTGCCCTTAAGTATGGCTTGCATACCTACTGAGACTCTCTGTTGGAGAAAAGTAACTTTTCATTTGTGAGTGATTATCAATTGGAGACAGCTTCTGGGTAAGGGGTGGGGGCGTGTATCTACCTCCTCTGGAAGCGCTGGGAATGAAGGGCTCTAGCTGGCCTGAGCATGGCAAACATGGTGCCAACAGGTTTTGTCTTTTACCCTTTCCCTGCTTGCTAAAAACCATTGAGTACAGTCCTAAAACTACCCACCAAGGTCTATTCCCTTATTTGGCCATTTCCTTTTTCTGAGGCTAACACCAAGGTCCAGGTATCAATATATTGAGTTCCAGCAATCAAAATCCCCTTCTGGCTACCCTAATTAAGATGTCCAATTAAAACTAAACACCTCATCCTAACACAAGGTTTCTTCTTGTACCTTTATAAACCACCATCTTCCTCTGGGCCACATCTGCCACCCCTCTACCCACAGGGAGTCCTTTATCCTACTCCAGGGCAAGCACCTCGTCCCCCTCTCTCTTGTTCCTTTCTTTTTCTCCCTCGTCCTCTATCTTCTGTCTTTATCTTTTATTCCCCACCCTTTGTTCCTCTGGGACAAATAAATATCCTTTGGGCTAAGAACTTGGTCTTGGTGTGTCCTGGGCCAACGCTGGTCCTTTTGGGGGATTCTATCTAGTTTAGAGCAGTGCATGCTGGCACAGTCTGTGTGAGCGCATCAGTCATCTTGTATCTAGAAGGCCTCGCTTCCTTGGCGTCCCCCATCCCCACTGGCTCTCACCATCTTTCTGTCTCCTCTTCCACACAGTTCCCCGAGACCGGAAAGGAGGGATTTGGTGATGACATCCCATTTAGGACATAGTGTTTCAAGGTCTGTTATTCTCTGCACCACATTGTCCAGGTGTGGGGCTCTGTATCTGTTCCCATCTCCAGCAGGAAGAAGCTTTTCTGATGGTGGCTGAGCAGGAGACTGACCTATGAGTGTCACAGAACGTCATTCGGAGTCATGGCTACATTCCTTGAGCAGAACAGTAGTATTTGGTTTTTCCCTTAGGTCTATGGCCTATCTAGTCTCAGGTTCTGGGACACCTAAGCTGTGTCAGTCGTGGGTTCTATCTCATGGACTGGGCCTTACATGCCATTCAGATAGTGGTCGGTTACTCCCACAGCTGTTGTGTCAGGAGTCTACCAGCGTATTTTACAGGCAGGTCATCATTTGATGTTTACCTTTCTCCTCTGGAAGAGTACTTCCTGTACCATGAACATGAGTCAGTAAGGGGGTGAAGGCGCCAGGTAAGCACCAGCTTGTCTTTTCCATGTTTAAGGAGTTATGTAGATGTTATCTTCAGCAATAATGTCTTACCATCAGCTTGTGGGGAGCAACCAATCGTCTTGGCAATAGCCTGGGTTGTTTGGGGGTTCCATGGGGCCCCAACTTAACTGGATATAACCCATTCCCAGCAGTCGAGGTTTCATTTGGTGTCAAGGGATGTCTAGTTCAAGCTTTTTCTCCCCTGTTATTCAGTGATTCTATTTTAGATTTCTTTCACATATACATTTTAAGCATCTTCTACTGTATTAGGCTTTCATGCAATCCCTCCTTAGTCTTGGTTGTCCCTCCCATAGTCTCTTCACTACCCTACCCACATTTTATCCTTTTAAGCACCTCCCTCCTTCTTGTCCCTCCTTCTTGTTCTCCAGGGAGTGGGACAAAGGACTCCCTCTGGATAGAGGGAAGAAGACAGGTATGGCCCAAAGGAAAATGGTGGTTTATAAAGTTTATAAAGGTCTCATGCATGTTGACCTTATGATAGTGGGATCTGTGACCTAAGCATGTGAACCCCCACAGAGTGTTCTGAGGATCACTTATAACACTGGGATTACTAATAAACACAGAAATGGGGTGGTGTGTGAATGAGTGCCTGGTTGATTTATAACCTTGGCACACGTCTCTGTGTGTAAGTATTAACTGGCTGAGTAGTGAGTTCTGTCATTATACAGTATAGGCTAAGTCTGGTAGAAGATAATATTATACAACAGAAACAATAGCAAACACTTACTTTTAATTAGTTAGACAAATACTGTGTGACCACATTTTGTCACTGTTGGACTCCCAATCTACCAGATTCTAGTGTGGCTTCAGTAGTCTGACCATTTGATCCATCTGTGCCTTGTTTATTAGTCTCTGTCAAAGGCCAATGATGTCAGTGCCTCCCTTGGAGTACTAACATGGCTAGTATGTGGGGACAACTCTGAAACAATTCCAGAAGCTTTCTAAATTCATAATAAATGCCAGCTATTGTTGTTAAATGTCACCATTACATGCTAGGTGTGTTGAATGCATTGCACGCCTTGCTTATCATGCAGCGAAACACTTGGTGAGAAAGCTATTATTATCCCCAGTTTACTGCTGAGTAAACAGACTCGAATTATTCTGCCTACCCAAGGTTGAATTAAGTCATGTGTGAGGACCAACTCATTATCTGCCAGCCTCAAGATTCTGAGATACAGAGCGAGTATAATGGGGAAAGGGTGAGGATGTTGCCAGTGGAGACCAACCAGTCTGACTCTCCAAATTAATTTTCTTCCTAGGAGACTCCAGAACCCAGGCTGCTTTCAGGAACGTCTCTGTGGATTCCCAGGTAAGTAGAGGTGGTCCCCTCTTTCTCTATGACTTCTTCCTGTCTTTGTGGATGCTGCTTCCCTTCCCTTGCACCCGACTCCTGGGGAGCTTTGATGGACAGGAGGCCCTCCACTGCCTCTTGAAGTTTCAGGCTCGAGTTGGCACTAAAGTATGAGGACGGAGGCTATTCAGTTGGGGCCATGTGGCCGAGGGATCTGAGCCACTTCTGTTCCACCCACATCCCCCTTCCCATCTATATCACCCTTCCCACCCACATCTCCCTTCCAAACTACATCAGTGTTTCCATGGTTATTGTTAGAATAGCGTCATGTAAGATTCTTTGAAGTACCACAAAAAGAAATAAAGAACCCAATGTCTATTATAGCCATCCTTGTAAATTGAAAGGGAATTAAGAGTTAAGAGCATGAGGCTCTAGAGTCAGACTGCCCGGCTTTCCACTGTGGTAGTGACAGTCCTGGCACTGCTGTTGAAGACAACCCCCAATGAGTCTAGAGGTTGGACTCTCAGCTGTAGTTTCCGGTCAGCATGGAATGGGAGCAGAAAGCCGAGTCAGCCAGCCTGGCCTTGCTTCCAGTCTCCGGCTGCTTAATAATGGCATGGCCTTATTTCTCATTCTTCTGAGCCTCAGTTTTCTCCTCTCTGGTGTATGGATAGTCTGTAACCACAGCACTCTGTCTACCCCTGATCTCCTCCGAGATATGATAATCACAGTCATCTTCAGAGGTGTTGGCTAGCTCAAGGTCATCAATGCAGAGGAAACCCACGTCCAATAAAATGATAAATGTTGCCAGGTATGGTGGTGCATACCCTTAATCTCAGTCCTTCAGAGGAGGCAGAGGCAGGTGGATGGATCTCTTGTGAGTTCAAGATCGGCCAAGGCCACAATGTGAGACCCCCCCCACACCTCAAACAAACAAACCAACAAGCCAAAAAAAACAAAAACAAAAAGTTAACTATTTCAGTAGTTATTCGTGTGTGAGTGATTATGTCATTAACTATTTCAGTAGTTATTCATGTGTGAGTGATTATGTCAGAAGTCATTGTAGACAGAAAGCAGATTGCATGAGGTTCCATACATTCTCTGAGATTCCCCAATAGTCTATAATCCAGATGGAAAAGGTTTTTGGTCTTGAAATTAAAAAAAAAAAAAAATCACAACTTCCAAATTGACAACAGTCCAGCGAAGCAACCCTAGGTTCTCCTAGGTCTCCATTAGTGTTGAAACTTGATTCTTTTTCCATAAACCAGGAACTTCAGGAAGATGACTGTAACTCTGAAGAGAGTCATTGATTCTAGGGGGTGTTGGTCATAATCCATGCATGTGTTGGGATGTTTGACTTCCTTGTGTTGGAGTCACCATGAAAGTACTTGATATTTGCTGGAAGAGAATTATTATAATAAACTCGGGGTGAACTATTTCTGTGTCCACACGTATGTACATTGTGTGAGAGCATGAGAAGTCCATGAACACAAACTCCCCGCCCTCCCCGCTCTGTTTCGTTGTCTTCTGCTCACGAAACTGAAGAGTTAGCATGTAAATTCTGGCAGCCTTCTCCGCACCAGACAAGCAAGGACACTGTCAATTCCTGTTTCCTTGGAAAGAACACCAAGATAATCAGAAACTCTGATTATTCTGCTGGAAGGCAACAGCTTGATGGAAAGATGTACCAATTGAAAACAATTCTGATCATATTTTTGTCAGGAGGATGAGATGCCTCCAGCTGTCTGCCACTAATCATATTAGAGGTGGGAAGCCGGAGAGCTTTGGCCTGAAAAGATTGCTCTAATCGCGTGTTGGAACACGACTTCTCCTGACTGTTTACCCCAGAACGGTGACATTAGACATCCCTTCCATATCAGGTCTTGCCAGTTTGTAGTTGTCTAAAACATATGCCCCAGGAGTACACTTAAGGAATTTTCTAATTACCGCTCAAAAGCTCTGCTTTCTATCTTTTTATGCTGGTACAGCAGGCATGGCTGATTGAAGTGATTTCTCCCTTAGCATAATCCCGTTGCCAGCAGTGACAAAAAGATGGGAATATGGGAAATGAAACCCACAATAACTGAAGAGATGTCCGAATTCAATTAGGAAGAGGTCTTTCCCATGTGAACACATGAGCCATCTAAATCCATTTTAATTGTGAGCTGGGGTACTTTTCTGGTCATGTTTATTTTGGAGACAAGTGCCAAAGCTGGATTTAGACCAGAGTTCCAGATCTTCGAGCCCTAATGACTAATTTGGGTACCCATTGAATCCCTTAATTCATTTCTTAATTAGTTCTCCCAGAATCAGAGGGTTGCTTAGTTACGATCATCGTCACAATTTTCTCATAAATCAGAATAAATGTATGTAGATTTCCCTCCCTAGGTTCACGTACTATTCCCTGATCTTGAAGATCTATTGTTATCGAAATAACAATAACAATGTCAACAGCAATGAAACTGACATTCCGTAAGGTAATCGTGCATAGCAAGCAGTGTAAGGTTCAGAGAGGTGTGGCTTTTAAAGATTTTAACAATGTAAGAATGATAGTTCTTGTATATAAATGCTTTGCCTGCACGCTTGTGTACCCATGTGTACATTGCCCGGGGAGGCCAAAAGAAGGCGTTGGGCTCCCTGGAGCTACAGACATTTGTGAGAGGTCATGTGTGTGGGTGCTGGGAACTGAACTCTGAGACGTCTCACCTGCCTCAAGTCACAGATGTGGGACCTTACTTTCTCTGACTGTGCCTCAGTTTCTTCTTCTGACGGGAGGAATAGCCGTATCTGCTTCATCAAATTGCTTTGACAGACTAACGCAGGTAAAGTATAGCCATGTATGTGAATAGTGTGTGTTAAGCTGCTGGCACTGGGAGGATGTGAGTTGCTCTTTGTCATCAAGAGGCAGTGACACACCGGTAAGCGCATATTGTCGGTGCTACACTGATAGCTCCCATTTCTGCAGTCATACACTCCATAATAATCAAAACACTGAAGACGTGGAAGTTGGACTTAATCCTTTTAAGATTAATCTTTTGTTATTTGTGATTACATTCCTTAATTTGGCTACAGAAGTAACCTTTTTTTTTTTTTTTTTACAGACTTGATTTGTGTTAAGTTGAAACTCTTTTGATGCAGAATTGCTTTAAATTTTGAAAGAACCTTTTCTTCTTTCAGTAAATGCAATATTGGCTCTATCAAAAAGAAAAGATACCCTTACCCAAAAATGTTCGAGTGTGTGTGGGGAGACTTATTTAGGGGGAAGCAGCCTCAATAAATCTGTAGAGAATCACAGACTCAAGAGAGTAAGTTAAGATGTAGCTAGTGCCTTGGCTTTAATTTGGCTAATGTGCAGGAATTAAAGTCTACAGAAAGATAAATCTAGAAATTAAATGACCTTTCTTCAAAGCTGTATAAGAACTAGTTAATATTAAAATTGATTGGCAAGAGACACATTGGAATTAATTTCCTTTAGAATTTCACTTAGGATCTTTAAAACTAACTCCCTCTCTACCCCCACCCCCACCCCTGTCCCCAGGTGCTCAATGTATATATACACGCATGTGTGTGTGTGTGTTTTCTGTGTCTGTGTGTCTGTGTCGGTATGTTCTAGTGAAGTATATATTCAAGTGCATGTGTTAAAAGTGTGGTCATATGTTGAGATACTGTATAGAAATGGAAGAACTAACAACAACTATAAAATGAAATAATGTCACATAGAAATAGAACTACATTTATGTGAAGTATAGAAATAGAAAAAAAGAACTAAGCTATTACTCAAGTATGCATACATCAGTGCTAAAACTCTAAAGAAAAACCCAAATAAAACCATCCAGAGGTATGCTACAAACTTGTCATCTTAGCAGAGGTAGACAAACCCTGGGGCTCATTGGTCAGCCGCCTAGTTGATTTGGTGAGCTCTGGGTCAATTAGAGACCCTGCCTCAGAAACAAATCAAAAAAGGGTGAAGGGTGTCTTCTCTAACAAGGCTTCACTGTTGATGTGATTAAGCTGTAATGGCTTTCAGATGCTGGGGCGTGGGGTTCCCTAGTTTGAAGCTTCTCAAGGGAGAATTTAATTGAATCAGCTCAGGTTGATTGGCCTCGATTTAACCTGCCCGCCTCAGCTGAGGGACATTGTCACAAAGTGTGAATGCAGTGCTTGGAGTTCTCACCTGGTACATCTTACGAAATTTCAGGATGCCCATGATCTTCATCCTTCAAGTGGTACTGACATTACATGGCTGCTAATGACTCAGCTTTCCTTAGGGAACATTTGTAATCAATAGTAAAATAATAAACACAGATACATTGAGAATGTTGCTTTTAGATCAGTTACAGCATCCCATAACTGAGTCTGGGCTTCTCGTTCTCTTTCTGACGTGGACACTGGGCTTCAAATCACTCTCACTGGTGTCTAGAATGGTCCTGGGATGAGTTGTGGAGCTTCCTGGATGTGGGTTGCCATCTCTAAAGTTTGCCTTTACTTCTACATCAAAATTCTCACTTACCTCTTGTGAAGAAGAAGGCCCAATGTTTACATTCCTAATGGTGGTGTTTTCCCCGACAAAGAGCCTGGCTTACCCTAAAACTTTTGCCAAAGGCAAAGAAGATAAGATAGGCACATAGAGACTTCATTTTACAGGTCACCACTCCATGACCTTGACTGTCTTCTCCTGTGAACTATGAATAACTCCTCATCACTCTTAGGCAGAGGTCTACCGAGGGCAGCCATTCCTCAAATCACCGGAGGACTTAGTACCTAGCACCTGTTATGCCAGGGCTCAAGCAATCACTGTATCAAGAATGGAGGTTCTGAAAGTGGACACATGTCAAAAAAAATATGTATATTTTCCAAACAAGTCAAATGTTTCCAAATGTTTTCCTAAACAGTATCTTAACTTGATTTGGGGTGTGGGAGCATTCAGTTTTAACATTTAAGAGCACCAAAATTTGTTGTTTCTAAGCATGTATACATATAAACAATAGCCAAATTCTATATTGTTCATCTTTCTCTAAACAGAAATTTTTTTTTTCCTGAGAAAGCATACCATCAAAGAAGCAGATGATGCCAAATACTCCCCCAGTTTCCATTTTCCAGAGGGTAGAGCTATAATGTCATCCCTAGCCCATACTTCATAGCCAGCTCTTTCCATACATTATCAACACAGAACCTCACGCTGGTTACAAGAATGGTTTATCTGGCAGTTTTAAGAACCGAGCCTTGAAAGGCTGAACACCTGTGGGAATCTGGCTGCCAGAGGTTTGCAGGTGTTCTGACTAATGCTTTGAGAGGCCAGCACTAGCAATAACTTGCTGTTTTTCAGGTCTGTAATGGAAAGATTCTGCACCCTGGGTCTCTAATCCTTGGTATTTGGAGGGAAATGAAAGGGGAGGGGTAGAGCATTCTCAGAGGTTAACCTTTGAACTCTGGGCCAGCTACAGTCAGTAGCAAAGGCACCTTGGTGGGTTTGCTCAAACCCTGAGCTTTCTTGGCTGTAGAAGTTGACAGAATGCCAATAAAAGGCCGACTGGCATTCCTTGTTGCTGAGGGGGGAAAAAAATCTTGAAGGAATGTTCTTTTTTTTTTTTTTTTTCCTTTCAAAGAAGTATCTACAAATTAACATTTTGGGGGCATAAAAATAGTTTATGAAGCTTGCAAGTTTTTCTGAAAATAAAAATTTGAAGAGCAATCTGGGCATTTGTGACTTACTCAGAACAGTCACAAGAGGAGGAGATGTGTAGCCCTGTCCAGTAAGGGCTAGCTCCGATTACCAACTGGCGGTCTCCTTCCTTCCCTGTGGTAGGACACAGCATATCCAGCTATCCCGAGACAGATCAGCGGCTGACATTGTGTCTGTTTCATTCCGGGTCCTCCCAGCCCTGTGCTGGAATACAAGAATACTTCATCACTAATGATCACCAGTGTGAAGGAATATATTCAGGTCAGCCCATCTGTGATCCGTGTGTTGGAGATCTGTTTATAGGGATAGATGACTCTGAACCACATTAACTCTGGAGTTAGGAGCCAACTTGGGTAGCTTGAGATCATCCAACATGTGGATCCGGATGATGAAGAAACAAGTAACCAAGGGGGTAACATGGTAGCCACAGCTAGTCGGCTGTAAAAGACAGGAAGGAGGTCTAGGCTGAGGAGCACATGGTGTGAAGGCCAAGGGGATCTTCTTTGCTTCATTTCTTCTCTCCCAGGGCCAGGCATCTTCAGGATGTGCACCGCTAGTCACACAAAACCAATGACCAAATGAAGGTAGTTCTGCATGCAGTTATCATTAAAACCCACAGAAGGAGCACGTCGGGGTGCGTGCCCTGCTGACTGAAGGCAGAGCGTCCTTTCTGTACCTCAGGGACAGAAGGTTCAATAAAGATTTGAGTATGGAGAATACTTCACACTCCAAGTGTGCCAAACTGTGTCAGCCAGAAAAGTGTTCCTTGGGGTATACGATTTCCTCCGTTTCCTAAATTAAAAAAATGAACTGTTGACTCTAAAACAATACATGTTATTATCATATAGAGAGCAAAAAGTAAATAAAGACACTTGCTTAATGAAATAACAGTTCATTTTAACTTAATGGAAGTCATTTTTTTCTGTGCTTCGTTATGGAAATAGGCCACCGTCGGTTTTTCTGCCATTCTTCATAACCTTGTATTATGCTTCCTGTTTATGCTCCTAAGAGCTGTTTTTAAAGAGCCTTAAGGGACATCCTTTAATACTTTCCCTTTAACATAATTATTCATCTATATCATACACCCTTAGAATGTTTGAGGATTCGGAGATATAGAAAGTTCTTAATGAGATGTGGTTAATGATCTGTGCGAGGTATCACCTGGCTTAGCTAACATAAATTATATTTAATTAGTCATTCTACAGAAGTAGATAGCTCAGAATAGACTGAGTACCTAAAACACAGTTTGCTTTTTATGTTTAGTGGTCATAAATAAGATTCTTTTTACAATTTTTATTATGTATCTTTATGTGTACGGGCATTTTGCCTGCATGTGTGTCTGCGCACCACATTGTGCGCAGTGCCTGCAGAGGCCAAAACGGTGTCAGATGCCCTGGGACTGGAGTTACAATTGGTTACCAGTGCTCTTAACCACCAAGCCATCTCCAGCCCCACAAATAAGTTTCTATGAGTAGTATTTCGGGATTTTTAAGGGCTTGTTTGGGAGCTGGGGAGACAGGCAGTCGAGTATTTGCCTTATAATCGTGAAGAGTTGAATTTAATCCTGAAAACCCAAATAAAACAGCTATGTGTGTGGCGCGTGCTTGAGCTAGTGGACGGGCAGAGCCTGGGGCTCATTGGTCAGCAAGCCCATTTGCTGAGCTCGAGGCCAAATAGAGACCCTGTCTCAAAAAGAAAAAAAAAAAAAAAAGGAAAAGAAGGATACTGGAGTAGTGACGGCCAAGGTTGGCCCATTGCTTCCCCACACACAGGAACTGCACACATGCCCCCATCCCTTGCACATATGTACCCCCTTCCACATTCACAGAACTTGTGTGTAGTAATGAAGTCTGTTCTTGAGGACGTAAGTCATTGACTGTGGATGTGTCCCTGGAATGCTTAAGGCCCCAGGTCAGTCTCCAGTATCGCCCACACATAAGCCAGAGCAGAGGGAGAGATAACAACACCAAGAGCTTTGTCCTGTTCAGATGGTTCTTCCAAAATATCCACAGGGAGCAGGAGAATTGTTCTTTCTCATCTGTGGCTTGCAAACTGATCAGCTAATGACAGGCCGCACGGCGCACTTTCTCTGTCCTTGCTTAAAGTCCGCTCTCCTTTCTCACCTGTAACCCTGTGGCAGAGGGGGCCGAAGCGCTCCGGCTGGGTTCCTTCACCACTCACGCACCCTTTGAACCTTTCAGACCACACTTGTTTCTTCATTTCTCTGAAAGAACCTTGAGGATACATTACCAATTTGCAGATGGCAGCTTTGAGTCCCGCGCCATGGCTGCCTGACTCATCCATCACCCATGACACATCACAGGGGTGGTCTTTTATGGTTCACTCTTGTGGGTTCTCTCTCTCTCTCTCTCTCTCTCTCTCTCTCTCTCTCTCTCTCTCTCCCCTCTCTCCCCTCTCTCCCCCCTCTCTTTCTCCCCCCTCTCTCTCCTCTCTGTTGTGGAATTTTCTTTTCTTTGGCTCTCTCTGCTGTAAACCTTCTCTCCTCCCTCCCCCTCTCTTCTTTCTTTTCTTTCACCTCCCCTCCTCTCCCCTCCCCACTCCTCTCCCCTCCCCTGTTCCTCCCTGGGTCTCCCTATTTTGGTATAATCTTTAGGTTGGTTCTCAGTTTTTGATTACTCAGTTTCCTGGGGTTTTTCTACCCATCCTGTCTACTGAGTCTCTCTGTTGCCCCCTATCCCCGTGTCACCTGGGTCTCTCTGTGTCATGTGGGTCCCTCTGTGTCACCTAGGTCTGTCTGTTGCTCCCTGTCCCCAGTGTCACACCCTTCTTACTTAATCTTTTCTATCCCCACTGCTCCAAGACACTAGAAGCAAGAAAGCCTGTTTCCTGGGGTGCTGCAGCCGGCTCCCCAGCCCACTCCTTCCCTGGCTGAGGCCCTCTTTCCCACAGCATTCAGAGGTGTGTGCTGTACCCCCTCAGAGTGCCCACAGGGAGCGGCACAGCCCTTCCTCCACAGACTCCTCCAGAGAGGCTCTGCTTTGTGTGAGTGAGGAGACAGCCATGGGAAGCAGGCTCTGACAGCCACCACGGGATACACGTACAATGCCTACGAGTACTTAAATTGCACACGGTGTTTTTATGGGAACAAAAATAACTGGGGTTCTCTCCAGGAGCCACACTTGAACTCTTGCCACGCCTCTTCCGCTTGAGTCATTCTATCCAACTAGAGGTTTCCTTTTATCATGCATTTTGCTTTTGTGAAAAAAAAAAAAAAGATAATCTGTCCTCTGGTAAAATTATGAATCAGAGTTGCAACATCGTTGTTAAAGATAAGAATTCCTCCCGTGGCTGTAAACTGTTTAGCTCTGGTGATGAGTCGTGCTGACATTTTTTGGGTGTTTGCATGTAGGCCTTTGTGTCCATGGCTGATTTGACTCCATTACAGCTGCCTTAATGTATGATCACAGTTAGTGCCCGTGCAGCAGGCCTGTGAGTGGACACTATCGATATTGCCCTGTTTTACAGACGCTGGTATGTGTGGAAGCATAGGCTTAAGTGGCCTGTGTAGGATCACTTACGTGCAGAGCCTGAACTCAAAACAAGACCACCTAACTTCACTGACTTTGTCGTTGTGTTTTGTTTTGCTTCCCTGGAAAAAAAAAAATCCTCGTAGCCCAGGTTGCCCTCTAACTTGCTGAGGATAACCTTCAACTCCTGAACTCTAGCCTATGCCTCCTAAGTGCTGAGATTACCAGCATATACCCATATTCTTAACCATCACAGTAAACTTCCTAAATGATTCTCTGAAGAGAGGACAATAATACCTACTAAACTGTAAGAATCAAAAAATTGTAAACCATAAAGTTTAAGTGTAAGCTAGATGTCAACATGTTGTTTCGTATTAGAGGAGTCTTGTTACTATATTTGGCCTGTGCTACTTCCATACCCTGCTAAGTCAGACAAGGTAGAAAGGAAGACATGTTTACCTTAAGGTTGCCTTAAAGTTGCAAAAGGCATGAGCTTTCATAATGAGACTGATCCTTTCCCCTAAAACAATGCCATTTGGAAGCATTTAGATAGAACAAAACGAACCATAATGTTTGTAGCATGACAAACAAGTTCAGGGCCATTGCTGTCCTTTAATCCCACCCCCGTGAGTGGAGCACTTGACCCTTCTTCCTTGATTTTAAACCGTGCCAAGGGAAATCTCTTCTAAGTATCCATTTAACATATGCCATGAACTTGCCATTAGCTGTTGTTCAGCGTGCACGCAGGATTTGGGACCGCGTCCCTGACTACAGCTAGGAAGCAATGAAAGAGAAGAGATCCTGGACAAGGGTCAGGCCAATGGAAGAGAGCTGGGTAAGGGTTCCAAAGATGGGGATTCACGGAAGCCACAAACCAACCATCATCATCACCATCACCACCACCACCACCACCACCACCATCATCATCATGTCTCAAACTGTGGAACTAGAGACCAGACCCAGCAACACAGAATAGCCTGGTTGGTTTGGAGGTCAGGGGCCTGGGAAGAAAAAGTGTGCCAAGGGAGCAAAGCCCCCCAGGAGAATGGCCACCTGAGCTTGTACCTTCCCATTGGAAGGAGTGAATAGCCCAGAGGCCTGACTCTGCGCGATTCCTGTGTGCTTTTATGCATCCCAGGATCTGAGTTCTGCTTTTTGTTTTCTGATTTTGTTCTTTTGTTTTTTGTTTTGTTTTGTTTTTCTTTTTAAATAGAACCGGTATCGCATACCTAAAATCACCGCCTGTTTGGCAGGTTTTGCCAGCAGGGTTTGTGATCCTAATGAGTTATTTCTCTCCCCCTCCTTTTCTGGTTAAGAACAATATCCTTGCTATTCAGTCTCCAAATATAGCAAGCGGTTATGATAGAAGAATGTCCTTATGTTAGAAAAGGAGTTGGCATCCTTAGTGATGTGAAATGTCCAACTTAGAAAACATGCTTAGAAGGGAAGGCTGCAGGGAGCCAGTGCTGGAGTTGGGTAGAATAGAAACGAATAAACAGAAACCTCAAAGCGAGTGTGTGGTCTGATTAAACATTCTATCCTTTCTAGCTCTACAAGTAGTTGTTGCCTTTTTTTTTTTTTTTTTTTTTTTTTTTTTGCTTAAATTTCAGATGCCATTTTTATCACTTCATTAAATGTCAAGCTGCAGATTTGTTCTGGCCTCTAATTGGGAGCACAACTTGGATGGAGATGGTGTGACCTGTCACTAGTGGAGCAGGGACTTCCTGCTCTAAATGGCCTTTCAAATGGTCCCGGGGAGATGGTTCACCTGGGGAAGTGATTTTACCCAAGTGTAATGACCCGAGTTCAATCCCCAGCACACATACAGAAGCTGAAAATGGAGGCACATGCTCCTAGCCCTTGCTCTGGAGAGGCCAAGACAGAAAAATCCCTGGGGCTTGCTAGCTAGCCTGGCTAGGTGAATCCATACCATGCTCAGTGGGGGTTTTATCTCAAAAATAAGGTAGAGCAGTGACTGGGGAAAATATCTTGCCTCTGTGTACACATGCACATGTTATAAACACAGACACACACACACACATACACACACATACACAGAGGGGGGGAGGGAGAGAGGGAGGAAGACAGAGCGAGAGGAATGAAGGAGAATATAAGTGTGTACTGATTACTGTACAAGAAAAGCCCTTAGCATAGAGAATGGAAGATGACATCTCATCCCAAAGAAAGAGCTCAATGGAATGCTCTGGAAGTCTCCCTTTATCTGTGGAAAGTATACCTGTAGATGCTCCAAACCATGGAATAATACCAAACCAAATGTATGTAGTATCTTCCTATGTGTATAGACCTTTAATAAATTTTAATTTATAAATTATGAGAGATTATTAGCAACAGCTAATAGCAAAAGTAATCTTATTTTTTAAATGATTCCATTTTATTATTCTGTATGTATGGGTGTTTTGTCTGTTTGTATGTCTGTACAGCACATGCATGCAGTGACCCCAGAGATATCAGAACAGGGCTTCAGATCCTCTGGGACTGGAGTTATAAATGGTTGTGGGCATGGGGTCAGACCCAGGTCCTTTGGAAGAGCAACCAATGCTGTTAACCTCTGAACTATTTCACAAGCCCAACTTTAGTGATATGCTGTAATAAGTTGTTCTCTCTCAGAACAACTTCTTGTTCTGTGCTCGCCCTTCTTAGGATGTGAAGTGGCATTGTCTCTGTGCTGAGAGAAGGAGAAGATGGAGACACTGTGACCTAGCAGTAGAGTCCTGTGCAAGGGTCACTGGATCACGGAGGATGTCATGGAGATCCAGGACTAGTGATTCATGGCAAGGCCGTATTTGCAGCATGAATACCTGGGACGGTTGACATTCTCAGCCACAGGAGCTCAGGGTGGTATGAGATCCAGACTATTATGAGTTGGCAACTGATGGAATTTTTGCTTTAAAGTTTTTGGAACAGGGCCGACCATGAGTGACTGACACTAGAGAAGGAGGAGACTTCGCCATGCATTAGTTGTAGCCCGCGTATGTATAGAACATGTGTTCCTTGACTCCATCCCACCTATGAAACTACAGCTAATAGTCAATACCATTGTAGACCTCAGCACATCTGTGACCTTTGACAAATCTCAGTTGGTCCAATGGTTTTCCATGCACCTCATGTAAGCTAAAATGGATGACCTGGTTTCTAAAAGGCAGTTTGGCAATATGGTTTGTTGTTGTTTTGATTTTTTTTCTTTTTCCTTTTTTATTCCTTTAAACTAGATTAATTGTTTTGTCACAAATGTTTTATTTCCATGCATTAAAGCTAATGAAATAATTAAGGATATATGCAAAGATGTTAGCCACAAAGGTTGATACAGTGCTGTTTACAAAATGCTAAAAAGGAAACTGTTTAAACAATAGCAATAGATTAAATAATTATATATACATATATCATGTTACTGTCATTTGTAGAAATGCTATTCAGGCACCATAGACATACAGCAGGTAAATAATGAAATGTTTGTTAGTGTACTGTTGAGAAAAAAAAATGTTACAGAACCAAAGATGCACAGTGTAAACACATTTTAATATAGGAAGGAATTTTTAGGAATAATAAGAGCTTTTAAAGTGATTCACTGGGTGGTAAGATTACTGGAATTTAAAATGTTCTTTCATCTGTGCCCTTCCAAAAAGAATAAAACAAGACGGAAGAAATTGATTTCTCTCTCTCTCTCTCTCTCTCTCTCTCTCTCTCTCTCTCTCTCTCTCTCTCTCTCCAATAGAGCTGAGAACAGTCACAGACTCCTTCTGAGCTGGATTTATTCATACATTTTATTTGTTTGTGATATTGTCTCACTGTGTTACCCTGGACAACTTGGAAATCACTGTGTAGACCAGGCTGAACCTTACCCAGCTTGAAAACATATTCTGGCCAACATGTGGACTGTGATTTTAAAAGTCACTTTGACTTAGCAGAGAGTGCAGTTTTCTTGCAAATCTTCCCTGAACAAAATGAAGACCTTCAATTTATTAGGGCATTTCTGGGCTCTCTTCCTATTCCCACCCTAGTCCCATTTCCACCCCCATGAAGCTACAACTCAGGGGAGACAAACTCCCTGAATTACAGATATTCATAAGTTGCCAAGTGACGTAAGAACATATTAATAAGGACTCTCATTGTTTGTAGACACTCAAACTCTCCAGCTCTGAAATATTATCCCTAATCTAATGCTTTAGAGAGTGACATTGAGAAAATGTAGCTTTCTGTCACCTGTTGCTTACCCTGGCTAGTTCATTTTTTTTTTTTTTTTTTCTGGGAACTTCCGGGAAAGGGATGCATAGCTGAGAACTGCTCAGTGATTGACAGGAACATTAGCCATTAGGCGGGAAGCAGTTGAAACCTCAGCAAAAATTCACTCCCACCAGAAAAATCAAAGTCCTGCCAGCTGGGACCCCTGGCAACCTCTTGGACTCTTCCCTTTGTAGCAAGAAGGCCTCTGTCTGTCCCAACCCATGGACTGGGTTTAGTCAGCAAGGCAAGACATTGAATTTTTTTTTTCCTCATTAACCATCCTGTGACATTTTCATGGTACGGCAACTCATTTATCCAGTGCCTAAAAATACAATGTCAGAATATGGGCAACGGTAAAAATACAGATGTATAAAACGCCATACAAAAAAAAAAAAAAACAAAAAACAAAAAACAATTATCTTGTGTGCTAATTTAAGAACCAGTTCTAAAAGTTTAAATGCGTAAGTTCAGGACGACTTCATGGTGAACATAGAGGCAAGTCATTACAGAACTTGGGCTGGCACACTGGCCCATCCTGTCACCTCTGAAAGAACATTGGTGGGAGAGTCTTGACCCATAAATAAACCCCATGCCGTGACACGTGACACACTGTGAAGCACAACAGATGACCCTGCCTTTTCCTCCCGGGGTTCGAATAGGGCCATTTCCAGGGTTTCTCTCAGTTCTGAAGCTGAGCGGTCTTCAGGGTTGTTGAGCATTGCCTCTGTTACTGTGAGGGAGGGATGAGCACTCTGGCTAGCACTCTTCTGTGACCCCTCTTCCTCCTGTACCCCTGCTGGCCCAACAAGCCCTTGTTCCTTTGTATACCTTTCTTTTTCCCTTTCTTGTGTCACACTGTGTAATTTCAAAGAAAATCTCATTTTGACAATCTCCATATCTTCCGATGTATGATGTACCTTTGTGACTCCTGAGGAAGAAATCTTAAAGGCAGCTAGCTACTCCCATTATTCTCCAATTTGAAAAGCTCTCCCCTGGGCACTAAATGTCAATTCAGAGAATTCTGCATTTGTTATCATGTCTAACCTAGCCAATAGAAATCTAAGCCATAATTTGAAACAGAGTGATTCTTGCCTGGAGACAGTAAGCTCATAAATATATAGCTTGATTTATTCCTATAATTTAAGAAGATATTAGGATTTTTAACATATTTTGGAACATTTATTTGGTGTCTAAATTGAATATACAAGATTGGGCTAATATATGTGCTTACAGATCTTGCATTTTTAATTGTAGATAGGATATTTTTAATTGAATAATAATTTTAACTGTAGCTGCTGTGAAATAAGTCAGGCTATTACCTCATAAAAGATTTTACAAATCAAGTATGTATGTTTAATTTTAATTAGTCTAATTTGTAGACTCTGAAATATGTCATTCCTTTGTATATATGAAATATTTTCTTGTAGTAAATATTTAATCTCAATTGGGGGTTTCTACCCCACTTTTGATCTTTCAGGTCTCAGATAAAAGACACCCAATGTTTATATTTAAAATAAGCCTTTATAGCACTAGATTTAGGTAGATATCTACCCTCTATGCTATCAGAATTTACTTCCCCAACAATAACTCCAAGTTATAATTTGCCACATTCCATCAAGGAGGCTCTCCTACCCCATGGTGTCTTGTCCTCTCTCCATCTTCCCTCTCTCCTTCCTCATGATCTCCTGCCTCCCACCCCAAGCCCAGAAACCAAAAGCCCCCATCTATCTCTCTTCTGCCCAGCTATAGGCTGTAGGCATCTTTATTCACCAATCAGGGCTAACTTGGGAGGCAAGATTACATAGGGTCACATGAGTCTACTGCAGATTCTCTTGTGCCTGGGGGCAATCAGACCTTGGAAGCCTGTATTTAGCATTGCAATGCACAGCAAAAGACCAAACTTCAGCAATATCTGTCTGTTCTCTGCAGTAAGTACAGAAAATTCAACCCAGACAAGTACAGAAGAAGCCACGAACTGCTTGCCCATGACCTGTTCTTTCTGTTTTCCTGGTAGAGCAGACTTTAGTCTGTGGAGTAAAGGTGTCTAGTGGAAAACCTGCTTGCTCTCCCCTCCCTAGCCATCAGCAATGACCAACACAGAATTCAGGAAACATCTTCAGTGAGAGCTGACTGGGCTATATCCTTCTTTCTTGATACAAGAACTTGTATCAAGTTCTTTCTTGTCCCTTTCTGAGCTCTACATTATTGTGAGATGATGGAGACAGTGTAGCTCACGTTATATTCTTCATTCAAGAGAAATGATCAGAAAGAGAAAGCTCATTTTCCTCACAACTTAAGCAGAGTCTTACATTTGCTTGTTGTCCTGGTGGCCCATTTAGGGCTGCATTCAACCCATAACTAAGACATGTGGAATGAGGTGTCGCTGGGTTCACTGTGGGTCATATTACCTACCCCAGGGCCCCAGTCTCTGGTGTCCTTACTGGGTCTCCCATGCAACACGGTTACTTCTGTAACAGTGGAAGTAGGACGGATGGATGCTTTCTCAAGCCATAATGCCCTCTCACCACGTTTGCCAGTTTCTTGAATCATTTTAGTCACTAGAAGTATAGTTAAACTAAATGCTTGGTTTGTAAGGTTTCATGACCAATGATCTGGCCATCAGATTTGTTTACAGTAAATTAAGTGGAAAGCTGAAGATGATACCATTCATCCAAATTAGATATCAAAATATATTTCTTTTAGTTTTCCAAAGCAATGTCTTAACAACATGTAGTAGTAAAAATTTCCTTTCTCATTACTTTTCTCCATGTGGCTCTCCAAAAGGATCAAATCAAAAGTTAGCAAACAAACTGTTTCAAACTCACAGCAACTGTATTTTCCAATATAGCTTGCTGATGTAGCAGAGAACATTGTTTCTGAACATAAAGTTGTATAATACATTAGAGCTAAATGAAATTTAAAACGACTTGTGATAAACCCTGAAAATGTAATGCTTTAAAATAGGAATGTCAGCAGGCTGCCTATTATGTAAGGTAATACTAGCGTTCTGAGTTTCAATGGATGAGTTACAGGAGCAATGACAAAAGTGCTGTTGTCTTCCCTTTGCTGTAAGGGAGTATGTAAAGGTGACTGATTTTGAAGTGTTTGACTGCAGAGGCATGTTGGGACACATGTTCTGAAAATATTCAGAAGGCCCTCGGTTAGCTTTGGGCAAGGCAACTTCTTGCAGAAAGCGTTGTTACTGAATTTTCAGAATGCCCCCTAGCCTTTCTGCAGGAAGTCTGATCTTGGTGATCCTTTAAACCGCAGGGAATGGCCTTAGAGAGTGAACTGGGAAAGAGTCTCAGTGACTGGGGCTCATCTAACTGGGCTGGGGACAGCTGGGACTGGGTGGGACACGGTGGTGAAATAGAAAGGTAGAGTGATTCCACCATGTGCATGGCCGCAGCTGGACACTGACTTGGTGTGCGCCACATTACTGTGTCTCTTGGAGTTGGGCACACAGGAGACTAATGGGAAAGGGTAGTTGGTGCATCTAGCTGAGTGCTGTAATCTGCCCCAAGTTTTCAGTACGTGCCCAGCCCATCCGTGTTGGGTCGGAGCTAATCCTGGGAGAAGGAAGAGAGTGCTGGAATTTTCATCTTTCCCCTTTGTTCATTTTAGGGAGGAGTTAAAAACACTACGTTGTGCCTTTGAAGAAGTTATGTGTGGGATCAGCCTCAATGCTGAAATGTGTTTCCTCTATGGGAGAAATGGGTTGGTGTATAGGAGCTTCTGAGTAACCTCAGGGTCTTGTCCTATACTTGGGGTGCAGGTTTGTTACTGTACCCCACCCAAGAATGCAACATTCTTGCCTACTGAAGGTCTTCAAGAAATGAGTAAAGCCTCAAGCACTTGACACCCTGCTGACGACCACTGATATCCTCATCCTAGGTCTTCTGGGAAGAGTGTCTCAGCATCTCAGAGTAACAGGATCCAGGGACCATGATCCTTCGGTTTCAAATGAGGCCAGGCAGGGAAAAGGGACCTAAAAGCCACATCAAGAGGCAGTGACACAGGCTGAGAGTCAAAGCGAAGTTCCCTGTGTACAGGTCGTGGAAATGGTGGTGCCAGCCACTAAACAGCATTGCATGTTCTAGAAAGCTACCCTGCTGGTCTCCTAATCAACTTTTTATCCGGCCGCAGAAGGATGCCCATCCTTTTCTGCAAATTCAAGTTGTCAGAAGCCACCTAGCCCTCCTCAAAATGTCAGTATTTATGAGTTTTTCCACTGTGGTCCCTCAGTTTCTCAGGAGCGATGTCTTCATCTCCTGGGTAAGAGGCATCTGAGAGTACCCTCCAACTTAGATTGAAAGTTAGAGAAGGGGGGGGGAGGGGGCACTCTTTGTTCATGCCCAGACTTCATTCCCAGCCTTTAACTTAAAGCCCTCCCTCTGCAGAGCCTCTGTATAGCTAAGCTTCGAACCTGGTGGGTTTTTCTGGAAAATAAATCATTCTTTTCTCACCAGAGATGGAAAAGGGTGGTTGGCTAGCTGTAGGGTAGATCTGATATCTTCCTAGGGTTTGGGGCAGGGGTACCACATGCTGCCTTCTTTGTCTTCTTGATCTGTGTGCCTGTTTCCCAAGAATGTTGGCTCAGGTCGCGGCTATTTTCAGCATATACTTTTCTCATCTTTCCTATCTAGTGGGCTCTGGAAGGAAGCAGAGCTCCCAGCTCCCGACAGGCCTCCTCACTGCAGGGATAGCCTAGGCTGAGTGTGGCTCTTTGTTTATTTGTTCGCTTTCTCCTTTATGAGATGTTAAGGATCTTGGCCTTCAGCAGTACAGGGAAGGAGGTCTCAGCTCACACGGACAAGGAGTTGCCATCCGTGAAGATCACACCAGAAGCTCAGGCACTGCCAAGAGCCTTCAGAACAGAAAACAACAGCAGAAAGAATCATCTCACGTTTTGTGTTATTACCGAAAATTAACCTCACAGCGTGGTTCACGATCATATTTATGAACATGTTTTTGAGAGTGAAGCGTACTGCAATGCGGTCCAAGGGTGAAAAATCAGGGTATTTTTCCTTTGGATCCCAGCAGTCGCAGGTGGGAGCCGCAGGCATCCCTGTGAGTGTTTGTGTTTTCAGATTCATAAGCAGCAAGGGAAAGCTGTCCTCCAAGTGTGTTCACACTGGGAACAAATGTTTGCTAAGACTTAACGTATGGGGGATGTTTGCAGTAAAAGCATCCAAAGTCAAAAGAAAGCTCTTCAGAATCCTAAGAATTAAAATTAAGTGAATTTACACGTTTTATTTTGCCAAGAACTATTTTTTTTCACGAAAACATAAATACACTAGCTTGTCAGTAACTTTTCCCCAACACCTAATATATTTTTGTTACCACTGCATTAGTCCTTGTGTAATTGTTACCAAAGGGATTCACCTAATACAGTATTCAGAGTTGATGGTTGATTTACATAACTTTAGGCTATGAAGGATGGGACAGTAAAATTTTTATATTTGCCTCCCCCACAGTAGTGAGGGGTTATTGATTGAGTCTTTATTTTGAGGCAACCTCAGATCCACCTTGAACTAACATAATGAGTATGGCCGTAACAGGGACTTCCATGTAAGTCGTTCTCTGTGCCTCCTTATTCTGGAGACATTAGATTCTGGCTTTCTTACAGGTTTGGTTATAAATGTCCTGCCTCTAGGCACAGTCTTAAGAGTGTCAAAGCTCCATTTGCCATTTCAGCTGCATCATATCGACCTAATTCTCTGTTCAGCTGATGGCTGCTTGCCTACTAATGAATCCTGGCCAGGCTATGTATCATCTACAGTCCTCTTTAAAAGATACTTATTTATGTTTACTTTATGTATATGAATGTTTTGCCTGTGTGTATGTACATGCATCCTGTGCATGCGTGGTGCCCATAGAGGCCAGATGAGGTGGTTAGATACCCTGGAACTGGAATTACAGACAGTTGCAAGTGCCAGTGTGGGTGCTGGAGACTGGCCCCACGTCCTCTGCAAGAGCTGCAGTGCTCTTATCCACTGAGTCATCTCTCCAGCCCCTCTTCAGTCGGCTTGATCCCCTGCCTACTCTACCTACTTTTCCATTTCAATGTACATCTCAATTTTGTCTATACATGCTTGAACAAAAACTGGAGACTACAAATGGGGTTATGGGCCCCATCTCTTGCACATACTCCACTCTGGGACAATGTCTCCTGGCTTAGAACCAAGAGAAGCACTTGTTTCATTTGTGTTTTGAGTTAGGTTTTCTTGTCTGGACAAACTGATGATGTAAGAACTATAGAAAAACCTAAAATGAGCTTTGCAAGTTCTCCATAAAATAAAATACAAAGGAATTTGGGTTTGAGGCCTCTGTATACCCAGCAAAGGCTAAGAGATAAAGAGGGGGAGAGCTAAGCAGTATTTTTCTCTCTGTTCTAATCATTTCCTAAGATGACTGGCTTAACACATCACCCACACACTGCCTATTGATCCATCTCCCGGGCTTGTGCACAGGCATCTCATGATCTTCTTGTGTATCTCCTGCTTTTTAAAGAGCCTTTGGCTTTAAATAGTTGGACTAAGTGGTAGGGACCCTCAGTGTCTTTTCTCCATGGCCCTTTCCCATCACTCCGTCGGAGAGGAAAGCATTCTTAATTTCTCCGTCTGTGTTGATGATAGGAACAGCCAGCTGCAGGGTCACTCGGTACTGGCAGACCTGAATTCAGAGCTTGACTCCCCAGACAGTCCAGCTCCTGTTCTGCAGTCTGGTGGGCCAGGGAAGCAGGGAAGGTTAAAGGGTAATGAATTCCTCTAGGTAGCTATAAGAACTACATCCCAAGTGGATTCACAGCACAAGTCCGTGTATTTGAGGGGGGATGCACAAGTGGGGGAGGGGTAGACACGTACAGATACACAAGCACAGTCATCTGAGGAGCTTTCCCGGGTGTTCTCAAAGCCACATCTAATTGCAGCTGCTAGCAAAAGGATCTCCATGCAGTGTAGGGTTCTTTAGAGCTTGGAGCATCTTTGTTCCAAGGATGCCCTTTCCATTCTGCTTAGCACTACTGTACAATTACAGCTGGCCCGTGTCAGCATCCTTTCTGATCAAAGTACAGATGATGTTTTCCAACTATCTCGATTCCAGACTTTTCAACCTAGGGGAGCAAAGGAATGAGGATGGAAAAAGTCTAGCCTGGAAACCACATCAGAGGATGGTTGTGGGAATGGAAACTTGGCCCCGTTTAAACCTTGCTTAAAGCAGCAAAATCACTCCATTGAAATGTAGGGTCTTGATTGCACAGCTCAGGAGGAGGCCTCCTGTCTATGCTCCAATAGATGATTTTGGTGAATCTTGAAGGCAATGCCATTGCTGTCTGCTAATCAAAGGCCAGAACCAGCCCACACACATCTCTCTCGCTCTCTCTCTCTCTCTCTCTCTCTCTCTCCCTCTCCCTCTCCCTCTCCCTCTCTCCCTCTCACATGTTGCTTGTTATGAAAAAGGAAAAAAAAAAAAACAAAAGAACAAACAAAAAAAAAAACCTCAGCTTTTTAAATGAAGTCACTACCACTATTGCAGAAAACAAATGGAGGTGGGTCCCAGATAGTTTCATTCCCTATAAACCCTTTTCTATCTTCCTCCCACAGTAGATGTGATGACCACCCCCGTAATTTTTAGACTTTAAAATATAACCATGTTTGTCTTGCCATATCACCTCTTAAAGAAAGAAATCTGTCTCCATGTAGCTTATTCCCTGAAGTAAATGGGACAGAGATGGAGAAATGGGGCTACTGGTGTTTGCCATTCAGACCAGCTCCCGTTGTCCTTGAGAACTAAATACACAATTAACTATATTGAACAATGTCTATTGTACGTACTGAATAATAGTTCTAAAATAGAAATAGTCACTATTATTGAAGGGAACTTTCCTTTGTAAGGGACACATTTCACAAGGCCTATGGTAAAGATACTCAGTCCATAGTCTCATATCCTGTCCATAGTAAGTACACTTTCTGGATGTCAGTACAGGCTTAAATGAAATTAAACATTTACCTAGGGAGTTTGTTTTGAAAGCAGTTGCTTCAGAAAGGCATTTTGGAGCTGACCTAAGCTTAACTAATCATGTACAATTATTTGCCTATGTCCATAATTTTGGCAGTGTGACTCATTAGCTCAGACCTTGCCTTCCACCCCATGAAGGAACAGATGTGTTGGCTAAAGCCAGTCATTTCTGTTCTCAGCGGCAAAGTATGTCAGGGATGCTTGCTTTTGTACAGTGGGATGACTTCGACCTTTGCCTACATTTCTTGATGGATAATTACAGTCACTGGTAAAGAATTGGGAGATGTCACCCAGCCCCCTTTCTGACTTCACTCTTGGACCTCACAGGCCCCCACCAGAACTGAGAATGATTACTGCAACAAGTGACAAGGGCTCTTGTTACTCCGCTGCTCTCCCATTTGGAGGACAGTTTGTAGGAAATACACATAGCTTTTGCTTCTGACTGCGTTTTTAAAGTACTTTCTGGGTACACACAGGAAAATGCTTTCAATTCAAGAGAAAACAGCCATGAGTGCATTCGTTCTTTGCTTGTAACTGAACAAACCAGCTCCCAGCAACAAAGGCGCACCTTTGACGTCTTGCTGGGGTTGTGTTTCGTAGCTAAACATGACATTTAGGAAATGTCAGCTGTGAATGACTTTTTAAAGAGTGATTGTAAAGTCTGGTTGGATATTCCTACAATTTCAGACTTACAAGAACTTGACAAACAAGTTTCCCATGGACATAATAAAAGGCTGCCCCTCCTCCCTCTCCGTGCTGGTAACCCTTTCATCTTTCTTGCCTCCCTTTCCATGTCTCCCTGTGGCAGCCCTCCACTGCCAGCCCTTGAGCTCTGCTATGCAGACCAGGGGGAAAGTCAGCCTTTCTTGGAAATAGCTATGGAGAGTAGACATAGTTAAAGGGTGGCCCCAGGTACAGGTCCTAGGTAAGATGAGGTGTGAACTGCCAGGGTCTCTTTTCCTAACATATTGTAATTCTTTTGGACTTAAAAATAACTTTCTACAAAAACCAGGTGTTCATAAAAGAGAAAAAGAAAAAAAAATTCCCCTGTCATTAAGGTGTTCATATTCATTAGGTCATTCTAATGACCACACCTACACACACAGACACATGCATGATCATCTATCAGTATATAGGTTCAGCAGTTTATATGTTCATTGTTTATAAGAGATTTCTCCGTGGGTGTTTATTTGGTCTTTGGTGTTACTTTACAAATGATGAAAGTGGTGCTCAGAGAACATGATATACACCAGTTGCTAAAAGCAAGCCTGAGAGCTCCAGCTTTAAATCCTGAACTGTGGCCTGCTTCCGTTCTGCACTGCATTGTGCAGCCATTGTGCCTCTTTAAACAGAGAAGCAAACACACTGCACATGACTGGCAAACAGAATATAACTCAGGGAATCTCAAGCCATGTCCAGCTTTAATGGTCGGCAATCTTACAAGATCCTTGTATATGAAAGGTTGGGAATTAAACGAGTGTTGGGCAGAGTTCTCTCTTTATTTCCAGTTCTTTAGACTGAGATTATTGTATGAACCCTATATAGCACACTAAAACTTGCCTATTAGACTTCCCACTGTAGGGCTGGGGAGATGGCTCAGTGGTTAAGAGTTCTTGCTGTACAAGCACAGGGAGCTGGAGTTGAGTCCCAGGCACCCACTTAAAAGCTGAACATAGTTGTCGGTGCCTGTGAGTCCATCATGGAGGGGGGCGGTGTTAGGATAGCTGGCACCGGTGGATGCTGGGAGCTTCCTGGCCAGCTAGCCTAGCCAAACCACTAAGCTTCAGGGGTTAGGGCACTGCCTCAGGGGGATGAGCTGGAGAGTGGCAGAGGAGAATACACAATGTTCCTTTCTGGTCTCTGCATGTGTGTGCATGGGAATGCTACACCCACACGTGAGGACACACCCTGACTGCACACACACACACACACACACACACACACAGTGTTCCTATATTATATTCCTATTTACAGACTGACTTAAGCCCACACTAACAGGGTATTTATGCCTGTGATTTTGAATGACTCACCCAGTTTATTCTTGGTAAGTGAGCATTTCTTATCTATGATGTTTTATTGGAATTCCATACCAGAAAGCAAAGCTCATTAAATATCTGCACATGGCAGCCTTTCTGATGAGAGTCTAGGAAGCATAGTTCTGAAAGTGACAGCGCGCAGCCAAGCCCACTGCGCACGCGCATTACGTAGGTCTGTTTAAGGAGTCGTGATGGCATCACACACTGCCCTGCAGACAACGAGAGAACAATGACAACATCAGAGCAGATGAAGAGGCACCATATCCTGAGATAGAAAATCCTCACATCACTTTCCATAAGTCCAGAAGTAAAAATGGTTGCCAAAAATAAAAAATAAAAAAGGTGTTAAGAATTACACGTTTTTAGCTTAGAAAGAGGGGAAAAAAATAAGCGATCATTAACATTGCCTTTTTTCCCTCCCAAGGTATAGAAACAGTTTCCATTCTCTGAGGCTATGATGCCATGCTCTGAATGAGAAGAAGTGAGGGAAATGGAATTATACAAGTAAATGATAAATTTGTTATCAACTGACTTAATAGAGATAAAAATCTGAAGACCTTTTGATAAAGAACTTGCAGAGCCTTAATAATCATGAAATTGTCATTGTCTAGGAGGTAGTAGAATTTTGTTATGATAAAAAAAAAACTATTGCATCATGCCCACCTTCACATGAGTTTCATCTTCATTTTGGGTTGGGCTTTTCTCAACCATGTACTTATCCATTTGATAAGTGGTCTCTGGAGAGACCACTGCAGCCCAAATGGCACTTCTTCACAGTAGCAGTAGGACTGAGACGTGGGTTCTGCTGCAGTCTGTCACATACCTGGCTGGCTAAGAGAACTACTGAGAAGTAAGGCCACACCCACCATCATGAAAAGCCATCCTGCCACATGGGCACTGGCAGGAGTTTGGAGGGTCAGGCCCGAAGCTCTGCCTCTCCCTGTCTTTGGAGACAAGCAGGAGTTACAAAGACCAGTAATTTCTGCCTTTGGGGGGAAAAAACATAGTGAAAGGAAAGCAATTATTCACATCATGTGCTTTTTGTTATTCTTGTCAAATGCCCGTTTTCCTTAGTTGAAACAAGATTTGAAAAGACAACCCAGGACCAAATTCCCCTCTCGACGATTCAGCTCTCCCTGGCTAGGCGTCAAAACACAGTGGTATTTTATGTGGCGAGAACAAGAAAAGCTATTCTCATTTCACATCGACTGAATATAGCAACTAGGTTTAGATCAGTTTACATATAAGTAGACCATCTGAATACTCTCTGTGAAACGTCTCTGGGGCTTGAAGTCTCCCCAGTTATTTCAGAGCATGGGTGGACGTCTCCCGGTATGTTGGAGATGTCATCCTGAAGGATGACAAGATCAATTCGTTTGTAGCTGAAGGCACCAAAACGCAGTTGCTTAACCACTGACACAGAAACAATCCTGCCCTCATGTGGAGCAGTGTTGCTGTCAGTTGCCAAGCACTCCGGGCGACACTGGTGTCCTGAGAGCCTCACGAGCCCAATTAAGCGCATGAGCAGTGTGGTCTGGATTAAATCGGATCTGCCTCCAAGTGAAGCGGTGGCGATAGCCAGCAGGCCAGACGGCAGGTGTATTTTCTGCAGAACTCTATTTGGAAAGTAAGCTCTGGTCAGATGGAGACCATTTGCAGAATTAGTCACTGAAGAATCTAGCACACAGCATCTGAAAACTAAAGTGTACAGGCACAGGCCCATCGTGTGACTGCACAGTCAGCCTCTCGGTAGGAGGTAGGAAGGCCTTCCTTTCCTTAGCTGCAGCACACTTACTTCCTACTCCTCAGTCCAGCTCAGTGTCACCCAGTCAGATTACCCCACAGACAAACCTCAAGCCAGAAAGTACTATGAAGGCCGCACACAGGAAAAGTCTGACTGAACTGGCTCACAACTTTCCTCCTGGTCTTTATCTGGTAGGTGATTAGAATATTTGCTTACACTCAGAAACCCAGCACATATTCACAGCACACACACAAAGGGAATGGCCCTCCCACCCCCGCTTTCAAGGCAGAACAGCAACGAAATTGCATCTTCCAGCAAACCTTGAGGTTGTGTCCCATCTCCTGTATTAAAGGCTCGGTCTTTGGAAGGCAGGGCAAACTCCAAGCTTTTAAGTAGGGGCAAAGAAACATCATCTCATACTGAGATTACTTATCATAGAAAACCAGGATAGACACTTCCAGAACTCACTTAGGTTGAGATTTTTGGCAAAGGGTAGGATCGCCTGGCATCTGAGACAGCCTCTCCCTTCATCCTTGGCTGGCTAGCAAACCCTTGATGTGTCCATTAGTGGATTCCACGTTCATGCTTTCTTCACTTGATGCTTTATCTAGTAGACTTCTGAGCCACGCTAATCAAAACCAAACCTTTCTCTCCACAATGCGTATTGATTTCCATCTGATCTTTATAAAAATAATGACCTGATGTTGCTTTTAACTTTAAATGTCCAGTGAATCCCTATTGTCCTAGAGCAAAACCAACTTGAGATTTCTCTGTTTCAGTTTCGCTCTACAGGATGAAACCACCTTCCTCTCTCTTCCGGTCACTGACTTTGTTGCCTGCTATTCTCCAGCACGTTAGTGGCCACGACAGTGATGGAAGCCAGGCTCTATCCCATCTCTGTCCATAGGTCTGCTCTTGAACAAGGTGTTTCACAATGAGTGTCCCCTGGAACGCCCTCCCCCTTTCCTTCTGTCTCTGTAAGCCCCGCTCATTCAGCTGCTACTGACTGTCTCGAGTTCTAGTTCAGACGTGCATCTGCCACTCAAGCACAAGCTGCTTGGCAGTGCTCAGGGACTGGCTCAAGGCATGGCATGGCCTGATGCCCCTTCAGTGCCTCTCTGGACTACTGTAATCCTCAGAAGTTCCTCGCTCAGCTTCTGCAGCACATTTATAGTCTGGACCAGTGGCCTCCAGGATAAGAGTGAGAAAATCAGTTAGCTGCCACAAGAATACACCAGCATGTACACTGACGCTTTTCAATTTCTATTTGAATATTCCTATAAAGTATAAGACATGTTCATACTGAAATATGTATTTGACATTTATAAATACCATGTACATAGTGGGCCCTCCATTCTGTGGGTTTGACCAACTGTGGATCAAAAATACCCAGAAAAAAAAAAAAAAGCCTGCTGAAATTGTATACATTTCTTTTTCTTTTGGACTTATTCTCTAAATAATACAGTGTAATAATTCTCTACATAGCATTTATGTTCGTTATGTGGTTTAGCTAATCTAGATGATTTAATGTATATAAAAAACTCAATATCTTATATGCAAATACCAAATTATTTTATATAAGGAACTTGAGAATTCATGGATTTTGGTGTCCTGGGATGACTAACTCACTGATACTGAATTATGGGAACATACTGAATGATTCTCTCTCTCTCTCTCT
>NC_034594.1:37153160-37193449 GCF_900095145.1 Mus pahari
TGTGTGTGTGTGTGTGTGTGTGTGTGTGTGTGTGTGTGTGTGTATTCCATGTGCAAGCACTATAATTAGTGGAGTGAATGATCAAAAACTATGGAGCCTCAATGTCAGAACAATTTCATTGGAGTTTCAGGGATTCTCACCCCATCCATGAAACAGAAGTTATTTAGTGATGTCCACACAGTGCTGCGATGGAGAAAGCAGGCAAAGAGGAGACTGGAGTCCCAGTTTTGTGCCTGGCCGATGTTTTGCTAGAAGATGTGGCTTCAGAGCAGGGTGTTCCTAAAGTTCCTTCCCAGAGGGAGACATAAGCAACCTCTGTCCCTCCTCCTAAGCCCTAACAATAAACCAAGGCATGGATCTACCCAAGTTCTTCCAAGGGAACCGATGATGAATCTACCTAAACTCTTTCAGGGGAACCGATGAGTTCATTGAATGAACTTCCTTGCAAAGCATAGGTGAGAGGTTATTACAGGAGTGTAGGTTCACCTCCCCTAAAAGGCCACACCTACATAACCCATCAGGGATGATGGCTTCCCAGTAGGAACATAGGAATGGAGTTTCCTTCTTAGTCTTCTGCAGTCTATATACTGCAGCTGTTCCCCCAGGCCCTGTGTGGTTAAGGGTTAAGGGCAACCAGATGTGAACAGTTAGCAAGCTCAGGTGAGATATTCTCTTATGAGGTAGTTCTGCTTCATCAGAACCTGACTCTCTAAGACGGTGGTGGTTGCTTGGTTTAGAGAACAGTCACACACAACATGGGGCCAGGAAGATTTGCAAATACTTCATTTACCCTTGCACTGGGCAGATGAGTGGTGGACACGGAGGCCAATCACACCCCCTTTCTAATTCTTTGTCCCTGAGCAGGTTCAGAACCTGTACACCCCCCCCCCAAACTACTTTAAGGCCAAGAACAAGTGAGACAGGCTCAGGCTCAGGCTTTGCTGTCAAAGTAAGAGGCGATTTAGTGGAGCGTGTCCAGTTTATCTTTTCAAACACACCTATGAATTAAGCAGGAGCAATGGGTAGCCGGAGCTCAGCAGTGCCCCAGTGATGTGCTTTCTTTCCTAGTAAGTAATCCTGATCTGTGTAGCTTTTATTGCATTCAAATATATCTGCCCCAAACCAATGACACTATTTCTTTTCTCAAAAGAACTAACAAGATGTACAAAACCCAGGGTTAGAACCAACAGACTTGTGTTCTGTGAAGATCTATCCATTCTGAAGCCTGAGACTCTTGTTATTTGATGCCCCTCCGTGTGTGTGTGTGTGTGTGTGTGTGTGTGTGTGTGTGTGTGTGTGTGTGTGTGTACAGGCACATGAGCACATGTATGCATGCCCGTGAACACCCCCGTATATATGTATGCCTGTGTTTAGCATGGCATAACTGTTAATCATTATTTGAACACACATTCTGAAGACCCTCCCAAAATCCATCCCCTACCCCATCCCTGCCCATGAATACACATCTAGACACAAATATGTACCTACTGTCTCCACCATTGCACTCGGCAGACTCTGGCACAGTGTAGAATGGACATGGTCACATGAAACAAAGTGCAGAGAAACAGAACCCTTGCTTCTAGTTGCTGGTAAGCAAAAGCAGATGCAGTGGAAGCAAGAGGAACCAGGATAAGAGAAGGAGGGTGATGGGGTGGGAGGACATTTTAAAAACAAGAAGCCGGGACCCCTACATGAAAAGGCTTTTCTGCGGCCACCTGCTCTCTCAGGGAAGAGCTCTACTGTTGTGGAAAATGAAAATCTATCCAGTTAAAAAATATCTACAGAGGACTCAGTAGCTGAAGTGATGGAGTCTGGGGTCACACAACTTACTCTGTGTTACACTGCTTCCTTTCCACCGTGGAAGAGATGGTTCCCCAATGGTTCCCCGCCAGGCTTTGTAGGGAATAGGAATCTTCACAACCCAGCAAGCCAGCCCTCTGCCATCACATGACTGTCTGGGGCTATGCATTTCTCTGTGTTGTCTCTGATTTTTCACACCCCGCTTCCATGGTGGAAATTAAATACAGGGATTACTTGCTGTCTTCCCTGGGTTTCTGTATATTTATCCCAAAGATTTAGCTTTTCTAAAGACTCTAATGGTAATTCAAAAATCAGTACCTTGACTCTCCGTATAATCTCTTCAGGGTGTTGGGATGTGTATATACAGACATTGAGGGCATCCAGCCTTGTCCAAAGACTCATGAATGCTGGGAATCCAGGGAAGCTGGTGTGGGAAATTTTGGAGTTAACTATTGCTTGGGATATTGATTTTGGTTGCTGTAACAGAAGATCAGAGAAAAACAAGGTCTAAAAACAAGTGAGCCAGTCCCTCTAGTGTAACAGGCCAGGCGCTGGATGGGGAGAGCTCCATGGTGATGGGGCTCAGACTTACAGTTTTGTCAGCTGCTGACCTCACTTCCTGGCTTCTATTTCAAGACCTTGCCTCACATCACTGCAGGGGAAGACCTAAAGGAAGTGGGATGCCCTTGTAAAGGTGCCTGGAACCCTGCAGATCACTTCAGCTCATGTTCCCTTGGCCGTCACATGCTGCCTGCCCTGTGGGGTCACATGGGGACTGGAAACTATGGTTTTGTCCTGGGTAATGCCTTCTAGTCGTTGATAAGCAAAACCAGATTCTATTCCATGGAGAAGAAGAAAGAGGGATAGAGCGAGTAGGGGGTGAGGAAGAAAGAAGACATTGGAAGCCTGGGTCTCGGCATAGAAGGCAAGAATAAATATTGGGACAACAGGTCACTACGCCTGCAGCATTGCTGGGCTGGGCTATGAAGCATGTTTTTGACCCCAAGTTCAGTGAAGGGACTTAAAAACAGAGCAGAAGATGCCTTAGGATCTAAAGTAGGCATTGCAGATTTGTGTGTCTCGGGTCTCTACGCTTATGACAAGATAACCTCTTTCCCCATTTTTTTAAAAAAAGGTTTGAGGAGCTAGGTTAGTCCACCTGCAAAGTGCTTGAGTGTAAGAATAAGGATCCGAGTTCAAGCCCCAGCTCCCCACATGTGAAACCCAGTCAAGGCAGTGTGAGTTTATAATCCCAGTGATGAGATGGAGACCGAGATGGAATTCCTGAGGCTTACTGGCCAGCCAGCCTAGCTAATTAGTGAGCCCCAGGTCTCAGCAAAAGACCCTGTGTGGGCCTAGATTTTCAAAACCTACTTTTAATAAAGGTTCTTAAATGCTTTAACCTCTGTTCTGGCCCACCACCCACCAGGAAGGTTATTAGGGTATAGGAGTAGTGGACCTGTTTAGAAATAGTTCTTTGAAGCAGAACCAATCTGTGTTGTCAGGATATATTCCAGTAGACCAGTTCAGTAGTATCAGGATAGCAAACATGTCAGCAGCAGTGCCATGACCCAGGAGAAACAGCCAGGCCTCCGCCGAATCGGCACAAGTCACCAGGAGCAACCAGGATCAGCAGGGATGCCTCGGCTGTGACTCACTCAGCAAAGATGAAGCATCACAGACCTAGCTATGCAAGCCCCCATCACTGTCCATTCAGTCTATTTATACTCCCTCCAAACATCACATGTCCTCCCGTGGGTCTTTCCTCGGCCAAACACAACGTAAGTCTATCCTAGCAAAACTCCACATGAGTCTGTATCAGCTGACATCGTTCTACCAATCAGCTCAAGTCTGCAGAAGTGGCAAGAAGCTGCCAGAACCCCACCAGAAGTTTTTGGGTGTGTTTCTTTCTATGAAGTCATGACAAATGATGACCATTAAGGAATGGCAAGGCCTCCAGCGTGTCCACCTTCTTAACATCACGTATCCTTTCACCTGTGTTTGCTTTAGCAAAACATCCTTTCACCTGTGTTTGCTTCAGGAAAACACTCCTTCGCATGTCTGCCCCACCAAAACATTATTTGGCACAACTGATATTTTCAAAAAAAAAAAAAAAAAGGATGGCTCCTGAGAAATGACCCCTGAGGTTGCTGTCCACATTGGCACATAGGCATGAGCATGTGCACACACAGAGGAGGGGCAGGGGGATTCCCACAGGTACCTATTGCTACTACACAGTTAAATAAAAATAAAGCTTCCAGGTGACATTTTGAGTCTCACTAAGTTCAGTTTAAAACTAAGGTCCCATCTTCATGTGTGATTCCAGGCCACACTAACCTTGCTGCCCCTTGACCCATATCCTCCTCTGAGTCTAGGCTCTACTTCCATGAAAGGGACAATATATAGACTTGAGTCATGATCACAATTAAGCTTTCAGTGCTGGTGAATGAAAAACTTGTGGTTAAAAAAAAAAAAAAGTGCTACTGCTCCTCACAGCATATTGTGAAATGCGCATCTCTTTAAGGAATGTCTGCTCCAGGAAAATAACCATAAAAAGACCCTCTGCTTCTGTGTGTGTTTACTTGATTAGCCAAGCGCTTTTCCTTGTTAGTGTCTACATTCATTGTCTTCAGTTATTTTTCTGCTTCTCATCTCACCCAGACAAGACTAACCTGGATTTTGACAGTCAGGCTGATTTTTATCTGTTTAAGCTGCTGGAAGCAAAAAGCTGATTCGGCCCCTTACTTTGGTTATTAGGAAAAGCAATAAAAGCAGGATGTAATTGGATCAAGGATATCTATGATTTTTTAGCTAGGAACAAGAAGTTAATATATAGCTCCAACTTCATACCAGGTTAATTTCAGAATCTAAAAGGTATTAAAAGTTACATGTACAAGTGTGATTCTGAGCTGGTCATTTACCTGATGTACAAATGCTAGCATTTTGAGCACTGTGGAAATAATCTAATAGTGGCTGCTGGCAGGAGTTGAGTGGTTAATACAGACCTTTTCTTCCCCAGGTCCTGTGGTCAGAGCTGCAAGCCCTGGTTAGTCCTGCTGCAAGTACATGGCTGGAACACAGGAAACCGGAGCTTCGGCGAGCAAGTAAATAATCTCCGCTTACTTTGGTGTACTGTTCCATTCAGATAGATTATGTGTTCTGAACAGGAGTGGTGCTGTCCCCAAGGAAATAAAAAACTGGTGGGGAATAGAAAAATCAGCCATTGTGATTAGGGTTGGAGAGAGGCATTCAGAGATGCAATGTGATGGGTTTGGAAGGGAGAAGAAAGATGGAGTCATAGGCTAAGGGCAGTAGCAGTTGGAGGCTTGAACACAGGAAAGCTATGGTTCCTTAGGGAAGGAACTGTGAGCTTCTGGCTGTTAGAACTGAGAGGTGTTTCACACCAAGTTTATACTGATTTGTGACAGCTTCCCTAGGGAATGTACATCCCCAGTTCTCTGTCCTGCTCTGTGCAACCAGACAGAGTGAGTCATGTCTCCAGTGTGTTGTGGACATTGGGTAGAGTAGCTCACAGAAGTGCTAGCGGAGAGAGCGAGGTGTGAGCATGAGCACACGTAGCCCACGTCTGGGTTGCTGGTTGTGTCAATGCTCTAGTTAGGTCTTACTTTGGCCTTGACCCTTCAAAGGTACTTTGCAGATCTCTCCTCAGATCTCTCCTCGGATTCATCTTCTGTTGATGTTGTGATTCAGCTCCAGGAATACATTTTTCTGGAAAGTTCCTTGGCGATGCCTCTCATGTGCTTTGGTAAATGTGTTCTCAAAGCCAATTGTCCTTCTCCATTTGGAGAAGTTTCTGGCAATGTGTTGGGATGTGTGGAGAGGTTGAGGACGGGTGCAGCTAAGGTGTGAAGAGTTCGTCTGTAAGAAGCCAGGTAAGGGAGCAGAGTTTCCAGGGGAGGCTGCCCTTCCCGAGCAGACGGTACTAAGCCGAGACCTGGCTGGCTAGGAGGAAGAAACTGTGAATTTTTCTCTTAAATAATGGGAAGTTTTTGTGAGCGTATGTAAGTCAGAAAGTCTCTGACAAAGGAAATGTCTCACAGCCTGACATCCATTGACTTACCTGTGGCCAGTGGTGTCTTTGGAGCAGAACCTGGGACAAATGAGCTGAAGGTCACAGTACTGTCTCTGCTGAGTCACATTTGTACAACTTTGTACCATCAGAAAAGGAAGCCAGCACTACAGGCTCTCTGCTGCCCCAGTGCTAATACTGTGTGAGTTTACATGCCATCTTCTAACTTTTGAAGCAATGTGAAACAGCGGGAGATAGGACTTCCCCTATCTGCAGCCAAGAAATAAGGGCTCATGGGAGGTGGTACCACCGCAGGCCAGGCTGGAGCAGCGGTCCAGCAGTGTGCAGAGTTGCTGCTGGCCAACAGCCTGGGCAGGACCTTCCAGTTCAAAGACAAGTGTTGAACAGCCCTCCATACACTGGGCTCTCTGAGCTCAGAAATGTCTAGACTACACAGTGATAAGGGCTAATAGGGTTTTGATATAGGTGCTCATGGGAAACAAACAGAAACCTTATTGGCTAACCTGAGAGAATTTGTCCCTTTTCCTTTGTCACCATATCCCACTCAGTGGCAAAGTCAAGGCCCAGCTTAGATGTGACGGCCACCCAGAAGCTCTCGTTGGCCTCCGGGGCTTGGCTTTCTCTGTACTTCCATTCAAATGCTCTAAGAAAGCATTGTGCTTGCTCAGTGGCAGCTTTACCCCAAGTGGGTTCTGTGCCCTGCTGGTGGTAATCCTCACCGGCATTATACCACGCTCGGTCGGTTTTCTTCATCTAGTTCTTAGCACAGGCTTGCCTAGGGGGCTGGGAGATGCTTGGTATAATCTCCCTGAATGAGTAAATCAGGGACAGGAGATGCAGGCTCAGTTCCTGATTATGTTACTTGCCCACCATCTCACTGTGTGGATTTTTTTTTTTTTAATATCTTCCTTAACTGAGACACTTGGGGTCCAAGTTTTCTCATTTGTAAAAAGAAAAGTTTGAGACGGGCCAAAAATTCTTTTCAGGAAATATGGAAATGCTAATATAAATAAAATACAAAATGCTAATATAGCTCATTACCTGTCCAGACTCATAAGTCAAAGGTTATCTCCTACAGATTTTATTTCTCCAGCATGAATTGAGTCTTTCAAGCCACCTACTCATGGCTGTTGATGACTGCCGTCAGCGGACTCACACCTATTTATGTGTTTATTATTCTCTTCTTTGTCCATGACTTCCTTTCCTACAAGATACTCTCTACATTTCTTCTAACAGGAGGCAGCTGAGCACAGTAATGCATTCTGCTATGTCCATGTTTTGTATGACTGTTTGTCTTTATTATTAATTTTTATCAAAGGAAGCTAATGAGAGTTTTTTCTACACTGAGATTTCTCAGGTGATTATAATTCAATGAACTATGATATAAGAACAATGTTAAAAATTCGACAAATATTAGCCATTCATGAACCTGCATTAGTAATACACATAATTAACTATGTGGAATAGTTACTTTAGAAATAAAAGGACGAGAGCTTACCGCTAGCTTGACAGTAGTGAACATGTGACTGTCTGTTGGAAATAGTCACAATGGCTCACACTTGGTGTCTGCTAACTCCAGAGTAGAGGAGTCTAAAAGACTGGATTTGAATCTCACATTTTAGAGCTTGTTCTCTCTGGAAATCCTAAAAATATTACCCTAGGAACCAGAATCTTATCGTGTTCTAACACTTCTCACTAGTAAATCAAATACACTTAGCTGTTTCATTAATACTTTACATATAATTAGTTAAAGAGGTAATTGGCCAAGAATTCTTCAAAGGTATAATTAATTTGTCTTAAAATTTGCCCCGTATTTTGTGTCAGTTGTGACAAATTAAAGACTCAAAAATAAACTAAAATTATTTTTTAATCTTAGTGCAAAGTCTTTTGTTTTTGAAACATGTTGTCACTATGTGTGCAGGCTGGCCTTGAACTCCTGTTCCATTTGCTTCACCCTCCTTGGTAGCTGGAAATGCACTCAGGTACAAGCTGCCATGGCAAGCTATCTCACTGCAAAATCTCAGTCTTTTTGAAATGATAGTAAGATAAAACAGTAGTGTTCTTAATAAACTCACTACATTTAAAACTTAATTTTTATTTAATTAAATGTTTTTGTTGCCTCGTGAAGCATTTCTTTTATCTTTGGACAAAACTCTGTTGGCACAGCTACTATGCTAATAAGGAGTGATTTGGGGGGCCCTCCCCCATTACTTCAGGAGATGCTGCTTGTTTAGCAGTCTTCAAAACGCTGTCTGACCCTGCTGACTCAGCAAAGTGCACTTCCGGGTCGGAGCCTGTGACCTCGAGCGGACAGAGCACATTCAGCTAACAGCGCATCCAAGGAAACAGTAAAGACAAATGGATTTATTGTTTTTCTGCAATTAAATCACAGCCAATAAAAAAATGATTTGATGACTCAGGGACTTGGTAGAAAAACCTTGATGAAAAGCTAGGCCTTCCAAGAAAAAAAAGCGAGAGCTCGGCTTTGTCTTTATCTCGTACTGAAAACAGACTGTAGTGCCCTGTGAAGGAGCTTTTGCATTTGGTTATTCTAGGTAAATTACTGAAAGTAGGTTAAGGAAATTAAGAAAGTAATGTTCGTATTTATGTGTCCTCGCCTTCAAAAGGAATTCCTTTCTTCCCTTTTTATTTTACTTCGATCTCCTGTAGCTCAGGCTTGCATTGAATGCTATGTAATGGAAGCTGCCCTGAAATCCTGAAGGTCTTGTCTCACCTGGGTGCTAGGATAACGGAGGGTAGGATGCTTGGCTGCTGATTCCTATTTTTATGCTGCATATAGAAATGTACAGTTTGAGCTCCGATCCTGAAAGATAATAGCAACATCAATGATGGACAGGATGATATTGCAAATTTGGCTCGGTTCTTTCAAAAGGTTACTTATTTCAATTATTCAAGCAAATGATTTTTAATTGATGGAGATGATGAGGGATATGCATTAGGAATAATGTGTTCCTTTTTCTATTATCCCTGAGTTTTAAATTTACTACACTTAGTTTGATATTTGAAATACATAGCAAAACTATTGTCATTATGAAAACACTGAGAAACCTGGATTTAACTAATCTCCATTGAAGTACAAGGTCAGTTGATGGTCGAGTTTGTAATAGACCAGAGAAGGCACTGGACAAGAGCAATGGTTTGTTCACAAGGACAGCGATTCACACCTGCCTCAGAGAGGTGAGGAGCTAGAAGCCAAGAGACACAGACTTGTCAAAGTAAAAAGGAAGAAGAAATTACCACACCCAGAAGCGCCCTTCATGCCTAGTAAACACTTAATAAGGGGTTTTGAGTGAATAAACGAACTTTAGACTCTTCCGCCATACCAAGCATTGGAGAATTTCCTTTTTGATAAAGCATACAAAAATGGCACAGGGGTAATAATTCAGAGTAATGAAAGACTTAAGCTACTTGGACACCTGCTCCAAGTCTTATTCCCGTTTAAATGAAAACAGGGTCCCAGATACCAATTTGCCTCTCTGACATTTTCATCTCTAGGAAAGGAAAGGAAATGAAGGGAGCTGCTATTTGGATCTAATTTTAACCAAAAAGAGATTGGCTGGTAGAGGAAGTTTTATCCATTTATTCAATAAATACGCACTGGGTGTCTGGCCGTCAGTTTAGCTTTTACCTTTTGTGATAACCATGAACCAAATGATGGATACAGCCCAAGTGTTTCAGAGAAGCAGGAGATAGGCTCTTAGAGCTTGAGAGGCTAAAAGGAAATAGGAACTCAGTCCCTAATATTCAGATTAGGCCCTTCTCTACTCCCCAGAACTCCCTCAAACGTGCCCTGACAATTCCAGTGTTGTGCCCCATGCAATTGTGCTTGTTCCCATCCTGTTCGCTGTGGAACTTTAAGCTTCAAACAGCAACACTGCGTCTATTACCGGTTTGTTGCTTCCTTGACAAATACAATAGAAAGTACAGCAGAAACCTTTAAGTTATATGGTATAAAACCAATCAAGAAACAACTATGAGCCTTTGATGCTGTAAGCAGGAGGTCTGTTCCAGTCATCAGAGATGACTCATACTCTCACACAGTAGGCACACTAAAAGTCTGGCATTCTGTGATTCTTTGAATGAGCAGAATTCAAAATATGATCATTTACAAAAAAGAAGAGAGATGGCTGCAGATGACACAGTCGTATTAACTCACAACCAAAGTGAGCCTTTAAAGAAGTGTGCAAGGGACACCACAGAGACAGCAGATTCCCTCAGAAAGCCGTCAGGAGACCTACAGGATCCAGTGTGCCAAGATATGTAAAAAAAAAATTCTAAAATAACAATAGAAATTTAAAAATCTGGCAAGGAACTATCTTGCAGGAAATGAGGTTGACAAAATAAGCCAGATACAGGAAATGGAATGCAAGTGACATCGAGTGTGTTACATCATGACATCATTACTGTTTCTGTCAGAACTAGAATGCTGTTTCTGGTTGTATTTTCTTATTACAGGATTTTGTTTTATTGCTGTTAAGAAAAGAATCAAAAAGGGACAAAGACTTTGGGTGAGAAAGACAAAAGACTGAAGCCCCTCTGCCTCTTAGAGCTCCTGTCATTCTTGCCTGCTAATGGAGCTACTGAGGAGAATAAAGGATGTAAGGGATCTGAGGCCCTTTCAGCAGCTAACATGTGACCCCCCATCACGGGTGGGGGTTCCTGTTAAAGTGCTGATGTACCCCTTGCATACCTGTCACAGGTCTACCCTAGCTGGTTTTCTGGGAGGATTTCGGAAAGAAATCCAAAGCCTGGAGTGGGTCAAAAAGAAAGAATATAAAATTTCATCCAGATGTTACAAATTATTATAAAGACAGAGAGCACTTGGAAAACAACGTGATGGTCGTTAGACACACAGAGGAAGTTAAGAGGACTAAGGCGTTCTCCTGTTCAGTAAAATAACTGGACTAAAATGAGAGATGAAGAAAACGTGGCATATTGGTGCACACACATTTTCATCAAGGTCATTTTCTCAACAGCTCAGGATTCTATACTGCCAGTATATGGGATGAATAGCAACAGCAAATCGACTCCCAGGCCGAGAGTCAGCGTGGCTGCAGAGGACGCCTTTGTGGACGTAGGCTGTTTTTTATCAGTGATACAAATGGTGACCATACTAGAAACAATGACAGAAGCAGACTGTCACTGAACCTGTGTCCCCCGCTTCCTGTGACTCCTCTCCTCTTGGCTCCATGCCAGTCCTGTGCAATTGACAGTCCTGTGTCCTCACTTTCTAATGAAGTAAATCAGAACAACTCATGTCCTCAAGGTTAGACAGCTTCTAAGTAGCAAACTTGATTCAAGCCCACGCTGTCTACTTAATGGTGTGAGTGACTTAAATTACGTCCTTCAACTTGTGAATGACCAGAGTGAAATGGACAACTAAAGCAGAAAGTTATAGATTTGATCCCCAAAAGAACCCTAATAGACTTGAAAAATATGCCAAATGAATTTGGGCCAAGTATAAAAACTCATGCACTTAAATTACCAAAAATGTCAACTGCCAAGGGAAAGAGTCCATGACATGGGCAGGTCCTGGAGATTTAGGCTGTGGGATCATTATGGCCAGTGATATGACTGCCAACAAAATCAATCTTAAGCTACACTTTATTTCTTAAATGTATACTTTAATTAATTCTTTGAGAATCTCATATAGCATATCTTGATCACAATCTTCCCTACACCCCACCTCCATTTGGGGGTCCTCTTTTAAAATGTTTGTTAAGAAGACACTACCTTGCAGCAGATATCCTGGTCCTCTAGTTCTGGCAATTCTTCTGCCCCATCTTCTGCCATGTTCCCTGAGCTGTCAGTGCAGGGGTTGCGCTCTGAATGTATTAACAGGGGCTGGGCATCCTACCGCCAGTTGTTCTCTTCATTGTGACCAGTTGTAGCTTTCTATAACGATCTCCATTTGCTGCACAAAGAAGCATCTTTGATGAGGGATGAGAGAAGGCACTTTCCTGTGAGCAAAAGGATAAGTATTTAGACATTAATGCTGGTTTAAGAAACTGGAGTCGTAAGTTCTCATCTAGGCTCTATGGCTTCACCCAATGCAGGCAGTTGGCTAAATTTAAATTTATTTTTAAATTTTTTTTGCTGACTAAGACCTCGGTGGCCACTAAATGAGGATGCCCAGGAGGGAATTCACTTACAGGTGGAGCCAAAAAGGGACTGTTTGGTCCTTGCAGACTCCAGGATTCCCTAAGAGTGGGCAGTAGCCTGCTTCTCTCTGGGAAACTAGTGAAGGATGCACACTGAGTTAAGATCGAAGCCATGCCAACTTGCAGGGAAGTTGAGTCTTAGAGATGTTGAGAGTTGGGCTAGACCACAAAACAGACCAACGTCTGCAAAACTGTCTGACTGAAAGCTTTGTCTCCTCATCCTCTGGTGACAGTTTTCTTTATATCTGCTTCAGAGGGTTGAGTCACAAATTGTTTCCTATGAGGACATGGTCTCTGAGACATTTTTGGCTCCGCCTATGGGCGGCTTCTTTCCATGGCTGTCTCATATTTCCAGATGCAAACAGCATAAGGGAAGTGGTTGAGGGCTAGGAGTAGGCTCCTGGGTATCAGCTGGCTGGGACTGGCTTTCAGTGTCCATTTGAAGCTCACACAAAGCACAGCAAAGTTGAGGATGAGAATATTTCCGTGCCACGTGGGAAGGTAAAGACTTTGCAGGTAAAGGCCAAGAAGCAGCTTCAAAGGAATTGCTGCTTCCTCTCCTGGGATCCTGAAGTCACCAGATACTCGAGAGTTCCTCATCTTCATGAACTCTAAGTGAGCAAGTCCCTTTCCAATATCTCCCTCGAATGGCTAACCAGCCCCTGCTCGACACATTAGGTGTCAGCACAGGGCAGCTTTTCTTTCTTTCAAAGATACCAGATACAACAGGAAGGAAGAGGGAAGAGCATCCGAGGTCAAAGTTCACAGAAAGCCTGAGAGTTTGGGAACTTTTTTTCTTACCTCTTTGACTTTTGTTTTTTAACCAGAACCTTCCATTTATGATCATAATGCTTTCAAATACTAAACTATCTTCATTGTGATGAGCCTCCTAGATTAATATTGGACAGTTACCTCTATGTACCAATGGAATGGTCACCAGCATGGGAGTGACTCTCAGGTTTAACGCTAGCTTTGCTGCAGACAGGTTTGGGGGCCTGGCTTTCCCATGTAAGCCTTAGTTCCCATCAATAAAACAGAGCTAATAATATTATCTTGTAGAGCACTGTAAGGGTTTGGTGAGAGAGAAATGGTCACCCAGTGTGGTGTGGAGGAGGAGTGGTTTGACTTGTTCATTGTTGTATCCCTAGCACAATGATCAATGTTCGGCGTAGGGACATGTGCTTGGCTGAAGGTTAGTGAATGGGCAAATGAATGAATGAATAGATGAAAATGGCCAGTAACGATCAGTATTGTGAAGGCATGAGAGACCTGTCAGACACCAGAGGTTTCTGTAGAGCAAATGACTGATTATCAAGAGGTTTGAAGGGGACTGTCAGAGCCAAATTTATGTTTTTCCATTGTGTAGCATGGTTTCAGGATCTTCCAGATGCCTAGTAATAGTGAGAGCACTGAATATCTTTATAGTCTTTCCTTGGTCCCTACTCTGTTTTTAATGGCGAGTTTAAAATGGCCCCATTCTAACTAAGCCTGTATCATTGAAAGCTTGAAATGAAATTGGAACCAAGATTGGTTGGTAGTCATTCACAAATAGATGAAAACCTAGATTAGATTTCAGGCACTTCCCGTGTTTAATACTTCTTGCGCTCATGAGAGAAGCATTTAGCAGAGCAGGGGGGTCCTTCCCGTGTCTGGTTACTTCTTTGTCAAGCCTGAGTGTGGTAAACTACACATTCACTGTAGGACAGCTCCCAGTCTGAGTCCAGGTGCAAATAAATCCAAGGCTGGTGCTTGTTTTTCCCACATCATCAATACATCACATGTTGCTTCCCCACATGTGAAACGTGGCTATAAAGATGTCATTTCGGAGATCCGTGATATTAGATTAAAGCACGCAACATCAGTAAACTGGTAGAGTAAAAAGTCGGGGGCATCATATTGAAATCAGTAACCCTAAAAAAGTCTAGCTTTCAAGACAGCATTTCAGGAAATAGAGGCATCAGAGCTTTGTAACCAAAAGTGATGAGCAAGTGGGAATGACAAGTGGTCTCTGTTGGCTAGCGGACAAAACGAAACCAGGCCTTCACTTAGCCACAAACCTGTGGTTGAAACCATGCCACCTAGCACCTTGTACACTGCTGTCTTGTGTCGTGTAAGTGCTTGCTGCCTGATAGTCTTACCTCCCTATGCGAGCCAACCTTAAAGCTGGACTGCATCCCAGTTAGGTAAACTGCATCTGATCGGGGCACCCAGGAGATCACCAATAAATATTTATCAGCGGACATCTGGACACTAGCAGGCAGTCAGGTTTCCTTTCTGTCTCAACCCGTGACACAATTGAGTCTGCCAGAGAGCTTTTGCTTTGACACTCTTACCCAAGGTGCCTTTTCCATCTTTGCTGATACTGCCCCGCAGAAGTACGAAAAGGGGATCCTTCTCCCTGAAGCCCTTCTGGCTAGAGCCAGCTGAATTAAAATCGCCTCTCCCCCAACCCCTTAGAAATCATCTTTTCAGAGAGATTTGTTTAGTGGTTGGTTGGTTATCTTCCAGTTTATCGTGGTTGTGGCATCTGCACACCGCACAACACACATCCTTATCCAAAAAGTAGTTGCAAATTGTATAGGAGCACACACCCAGCCAACAACGGCAGGGTCAGGAGGTGCATGGTGGACATGTTTCACAATGAAAGTCTTAGCATTAGTAAAAACATCACCCCTGACTGCTGGCCCCTGCAAATCTGCCAAGAACAGGTACAAATGGAATGGAGACTAAAAGATGGATCTATTTCATCAAACATGTGACCAAAACCTAATACATGTACACCTCAGAATTGCTTTAAGGTAGATTGGGTAACTAACTGAAGTCTTCTGACGGAAAATAATATATACTCTATTTAGCTGAGAGACCTGTTCAATATTTGATGTGCTGTACAAAAACAGGTTTTGATGCATTCAATCTTTAGAAATATGATTGGGGGGTGGGAGTGAAGCCACCTATGGCTAAGGCTCATGGCCCATCACGAGCGTCCCATCAGGAACGTCCCATCGCTCAGCATCACGAGTGTGAGCTGAGGCACAGGAGAGGCCCAAGCTCAGAACAAAGAAAAGAACACGACTGTGCTTTTCAGCTTTTGTCCTCTAAATGGAGAAAGTAAATAAGGCAGGCCAAGAGAAAAACTTTCCAAGATCCCAGAAGGGCACGGGAGTATCAACAGCAGCAAAAAAAAAATGGTCACTTGTGTGTATGTTACATGTGCTCATAATGTGTGAATAATGGCGATGGTCATGGTTAAATGTGTTTGCACTGAGTGGCTGGAAGTGACTTTTGTCCCTAACATTCCAAAGAGTGGATAAATTTTAATGTAAGGGAGTTTCCTGGAGACACAGTGGAGTCCGGGAAGGGAGGCATGGAAGGCAAGGTCCTTATGTTTGGACCTTGACACTCAGAGTGACGAGGAGATGTGTCAGTTTGACAGTCTGGTGGGGATAGAGAGGCTCCTGTGGTGTGGCTAGTACCACATGTGACAATGCTAATTCTAAGGCTCATGTCAAGAGAGGGTTCAGTCTTTTAGGTTTTGGTTTTGGTTTGGTTTGGTTTTGTGGATACACAGTTTCCTCTGTGTAGCCTTGGCTGTCCTGGGACTCACTTTGTTGACCAGGCTGGCCTTGAACTCATGGATCTGCCCCTGCCTCCTGAGTGCTGAGATTCATTCACTACCACCGCCCAGTCTGAGAGTAAGAGAGATCCCAGTCTTAAGTGTCAGAAACTGTAAATAGAAAACTGAGGGCTCGGCAGAAAGGAAGGGTGACATAAGGCGGTATTTCTTCCTTCCCCACATCTTTTTGTTTACCCAGCTAATGACAGGTGTTAAACTCCACACTCAAGCAAAAGGCAAACAGGATAAGAAACAGACTTCTTAAGAGGAATCCATTGACCCTACCTCTGTCTTATCCATGTGTATCACTTTGTAAGTATTTACTAATTTTCTCATTATACCATAACTCAGGCGACAGATTTATTTTTATTACTGTTAGACATTGAAAAAGGTTTTCCTAAGATTTTAAATACAGCCTCTTGAATTTTGAGCATATCGAAAGTGATCAGAGTGAGTTTTATTAGCTGCAGTGATACTCAACCCACCTGCATTCTTGTGTCTACCTTTATATAAGGACTTGAAATCAGTTGGAAGAGTTAGTGATTTCCAGACTGTCCCCTACTTAGCCTGCAGTCTTTACTTAGACTTTGCTTGTCCTGCATGGTATCTGTTTATTGTTCTCTAAAGATAGAACCGAAGTTAAGAGCTTGGTCACTAAAACAGTGTTGACATCAGTAGCCATGGAACAAGTATGCACAAGAGGTGTGGTCTGTGAAACGAGGGATTGCACTAGGGGACTTGATGGTGCTGAAGCTTTTAAAATGCTGGGGATGTAGACACGTATAGCCTCTTAGCATGCTGCAGTAACGCCTTGCCTTGGATTCTCACATCCTCTCTGGGATTGCCCTAGTCTGTCTGGATCAGGAGGCAGCCTCAGTGGAAGGGGGGAAGTGTAGAGCCACACAAGGGAATTGTGTGGCCAGAAGCTTGGGTATTGAGAGCCAGTGCTACCGGTGGCTCGGTGCATGACCATAGAGTCAGGAGCCTGAGGTTCTCAGCTGTTAAAGAAGGGCCCCAGGAAAGTGAACGCACAGACTGCAGAATCTAATTATATTCCTTTGTAGTGTTTTTATTGAGCTTTCTGTGTGTCAGGCACTCCTGCAGTCACTTTACAAATATGAATTTATGGCTCTTGCTTTACCTCCCAATGATCTATCTGCTAGCTATTATTATCATAACCTGTTCACCCCCCCCACATCAGTCAGAGCCAGAGCTGGAGTTCAGTATTACTTATTTGTATCATAAGGATCTTTATAGCAGAAAAGAGGTGTGGCTCCTCTCTAGGGTGACAGTACCCCCTCTGGTAGGTGGCTCCTCTCTAGGGTGACAATAGCCCTTCTGGTAGAGTGGCTTTCTGTGCCCACTACCTGTTTGTGGTTAACTTGGTAGGCCGTAATGCAAGGTCAAGTGAAGTCTGATCAGAAAGACTGCGGAGTCCAGTTTAGATCATTTAGTTTAGGTCGTTTTTTAGCTCATAATTTAGATGATCGTTTAGATCATTTTTATTTTCTAAAGAAAACCAAATCAGCAAACTGGGTAACATGAATAGAATGGACGCAGGTAAAAAGCAGCCCAACAAGAAGCTTCCGAATGGTTACCCCAAGCTTCTGAATGGTTACCCCAAGCTTCCGAATGGTTACCCCAAGCCAGGCTCCTCACACCAGCCTTTAACTGTCGAAGAGTAGGCGTCTGAAGCGTTTTCATGTTGTCACTGAAGGCTGGGTTAGCTAACACATTTTTCACTTGGGTCTAGAACCAGACACAGGATTTAGAAATGATTACTTCTGGGTTCAGTGCCAGAACAGTTGGCTCATTGATTAACGAGCCATTCCTGGTGTCATGGGAAAAATGAGATGCCCTTAGCAGATAGTCGTACCTATAACCGACCTTTGGAATGGTGACTGCCATCCCAGCTTGAACTGGCTCCCGGTCTCTATACAGTCAGTGTAGAAGGTTGCAGGTTCCGTTTTATGGATCTACATCCCCAGGGTAAGAACGAAGAGCTGGGAATTCAGTAGCATGGGCATGAAGACAGAGACACTGGACAACTTTACGGAAGGAAGCCTTCAGTATGGGAGGCCCTCTCAGGCCTGGGTGACCGAGGCCACTAGTCCATTGATGATTAATCAGACACACCCAAGATCCTGCCGCTACTCCGGTTCCTGGCTCCACCTCGTCACTATTGCAGTGACTTACTGGTCACAGTAAACAAAAGTTGATAAAGGTGGCCCGTGGGGGAGCAGAATTGGCTGTTCGGCTGCTGATGAAGAAGCAAGCAGCTGGAATAATCTATGCCTGACAGCCTGAAGCCGAACACCAAGAGACCTTGAGAGTGAGTCAAGGCTGGTTGATTGGGACAGCTTAGGAAGAGCTGATGGGTGGATGGGGGAAGTGGAGGGGGAGGGGGGGAAGGACCAAGAGAAACAGGTTGGTTCTCAGAGGCAAGTTCTAATCCAACTGCTGCCTGAGACATTTCAAGAACATGGATTTCTCTGCTGCTTTGAGAAGGTTGTTCGATATATATTTTAATGTGAAAAAGTACTACTGTGCCTTGGTTGGACAGGAGATTTGGAAACTGAAACACGCTCTGAATAACCAATGGTTTCTGTACTGAGAATTTGTTCAGCAACAACTGAGCCGGCCTTCCTGAATAAGCTGTGTACCTGTAGGTGTTCGCTAAGTTTAGTTAAGGGTCTTGTGTTTCCTTATGGGACAGTCATGCCATACTTTGGGGTGGATACTAGAGAAAAAGCTTTAAAAAGCACCCAGCCCCGCCACCTGCAGCAGCAAACCTGTGACGGGACTGGGTGGGCCTCACCATTAGTGCAGATGGAATCCACAGTTGTTCCTTGCAGAGCTGTGATTGTGACAGTTTCAACTCCAGTGTCCTCTCCCACTCCCACATCCAGTTCTTTTCTAAGCTTGTGTGATCACAAGTCTTTTTTCATTGAATCTCTCAGCTCTTTGGAGAACAGGAGTTTGGGGACCAGAGATCCAAGTTCAAATCCCAGCTCGGCAGCGCTGCTTACATGAGTGCCTTGCCTCTTGGCTCTTCCATCTCAGTTTCTATAATAGGAAGTTGACAAGTACACAATTAGCATAAGGCCTGTTGCGAGGACAAAAATGAATAAATACCTGGAAAATTCTAGCATAAGGCCTGTTGTGAGAACAAAATGAATAAATACCTGGAAATGCATAGAAAATTCTCAGGGAAGATGGTAAGCATTCACCCAGGGTTAGCTTTGAGCCTTCCCAGCATCCTCCATGGACCTGGTACATTGTTGGTATTAAATGAATGATCAGAGATGAAGAAGGTAAACCCTTGTCCTTCCCGAGGCCCCTCTAGGTGGTTCATGGTGGACAAAAGGAGAGCATTCTGTGTCTTTTTTTAGCATTCGAGAGGAGTTTGTGCTAAGATTTTGGGCTCTGGAGGGTAAAGAGTTGTGTAAAGCTCTTGTCTTAAGCCCTCTAGGATTTGGGATTTGTAATGAGGGCAATGGGAAGGAAGGAAAAGAGAACCTGTGTGGTCTACGTGGACACAGTCCCTGTGGCTTGCTTTGAGATGGAGTGTGGAGGTTCTTCTGAACCCCTCCTCTGCTCCCCATGCTGGCTTTTCTAGAGGCATCTTTGAGGACGAGCCTATTTTAATAACTGGCGTTTACATCACTGCATCTTAAAAGAACTCCCATGTAATTGAAATCCTGAAACAAGTGGCTGCTTGTACAAGGTCCAGGTCACTGCATCTCTATGGAAACCGAGTTTGTTTTAAAGCCTAGCAATCGAAAGTGGGGCTTTTATAGGAGACAGTGTCAGGTCGCTTTTGGAGAGAGGCATTTATTTATATTCTCCAGTCATCAAAGACCTGTGAAATCAAAATATTTTAAATCAAATGGAAAACCCATGCCACAGATGAATGTTAATAGAACCTGCAGAGTATGTGCACCCCCAGCTCAGAGCCTGTACCAGCTGGGATCACCCCATTTATCTCCACTGTCCTCTGCTTTGTAGCTCCCCATTGCACTCAGCCGGAGGGTGGGGGAATGGATGCTTTGCCACATTATGCAAAAATGGTTATCTCCATCCATAAGTGTATGCTGGGACTATTAGCCAAAGGGGAAAATCAAAGTGGGCCTGTCATGTAGGGTGCTCTGTACTTGCCCTGACATATCTTGTTTACGCTGCGTCCAAGGGTGCTCAGAGGCACAGGACCCTGCTTCCATATGAGCACCTGTCCACGCTGTGTCCACGGGGAACTCAGAGGCACAGGACCCTCCTGCCCACATGAGCACCTGTCTGTTGGTGAAGACATTTCTCCCAGAAAGGTCTGAAATTCGCATCAGCACATCCTGCCCTAGATCCGCTCAAGTGATATTCTAAGTGATTGGAGGCTTTTATCTGCCTCTGAAAGCAGGCCTTTTCAAATAAGTATTGACTGTTAATGACCTGTTTAAATAAAACATTCAATTTTCTTTCTTCCCCCCACAAAGAATTTAGTAGGCAGAGACATTTCTAAAGGAAAGGCTAACCCTGCTTTTCAAAAGAGGCTGAGCCAAAGCTTTTAAATGTGAACATTTTTTCCTGACATTTGCCCTTAAAATGCTATTCAGTGAAGCTGTGCTAACAGTGGGTTGAGTACATTGAAGTGTCTTTGAATAAAAATGCAACCTTGAGGGTTTTTTTTTTCTCCAAATTAAACAAAAATATCCAAGTAAGTACTGCCCTACAAAATTCATATTTCTGTCACCATGCTGTCTCATTGCTTGTATATCCTCGTTCTTAGCAATTAAAGAGAATTTCCTCTAAGGAACAGGGCTTTATATGCAATCTTAAAAGCATGGAAACAAAAAAAAAAAGAACCCATGGAATGTCAATCTGAGACCTCAATAATTAATAAGGGCAGATAGGTGACGCTGGCCCAGAGCACCAGAGGGAAGCCCAGGCAGGAGGAACCCCTCCTAGTAGTAAATGCAGAGAAACTCTCAACTTCACAAAAGAGTAAGTATTTTCCTCCTCGGTTGGCATGCAAGCACCCCACTGTGCATGGAAGACTGGACAATGAGTCTCTGAACTAGTTGGAAGGTGATCTACATAGAGAAGTAGCCTGCTACATCAAGCCCCGTGCCCTTTCCGCAGGTGAATGGTCAGCTTCCTGCCACTCTTGAGAGTCCCCATCAACTCCCTGTGCCTTTTCTGACTTACAGTACCCAGGAGCTACAAAGGACTATAAAGGTCATTGAATACATCCACCTTTTCTCCGCACTTGGAGACCTGAGGGTCACATGCCAGGCCTACATGGGGCCCTGTCAGGATGAAAGGCATCCTTTACAGACAAGTGCGGCTTCCTCAGCTCCCCTGCCCAAGCCTGGCTCCTTTCCTATCTACTCCTAAAGCATGTCACTCTGGGATAGTGGATGTCAGGAGGAAGATGAAATGAGTCAGTCTTTCAAAGGTAATAGCATGCCCTAAACTAAGAAAAACTGCAGGTGTCTCTTAAGATGTCCCTATTCAGGAAGACCGGTGGACATTCTTTTGGCAAAAAGTGGGACCTGCAAGACTGTTCGTACTATAGTTCAGAGTCCCCGAACTCCATGACAGTTACTGTGGGCTGAGGCAGCAGGGCTCGGTTTGAGTCTCGGTCCTCTGACTATCTGTAGGCTTTTAACTTAGTCTCTTTGTGCTCAGTGCTCACAAGTATAGAATGAAAAGAGTTCTAGTTTCTACCTTGAAGTTAAGAGGGATAAATAAAAAATAAAAAATAAAAAAAGCAAATGACTTGAGTCTAGATGTAGCAGAATGCCTGACACATTACCAGTTCTCTGTAAGTGTGCTAATTGATATTGATAAACTTAGCAAAAGTACCACTCTTCAGTTCGTAGGAAATGACCCCGTTTATCCATCCGGGCTTCTGTGGGGTGGAGACTCTGGTCTTAATGGGTGGGCTCTGACCATGAGCCTGGCTGAAACCCTGATTGCCACCTTCCTTCTCCCTCAGCCCAGCTCCTGAGTCACCCAGCCTGCCATGTGGCAGACTATTTGCATTTCTAACAAGTCCTCAGTGGTAATGATGTTCCTTGGGGAACCCCCAACCCCAAAAACCACTGCTCTGGTACAGCACTTTGCAGTAGAACATAATTTTGAATTCTGTAGTAGACATGCTAAAGAAAATATGTAAGTTAAAGGAATGGATTTAAAAATCGGGTACTATACTTTGCTTAACTTATCTATTTCATTATTTTAACATACAGGCAATGTACAAATATGAATGAGACAGTTTACATTCTTTTTGTGTTAAGTCTGTAAATTCCTGGAACTATTTTATATTTCTAGCACGTTCCAGACTAACTATATGGGACATTGAGCTGGAGAACAGTTGTTTTTTAATCACAACCCCAGCTCCTCTGGACCGCCCAAACTTCTCTTTTCCAAATACCTCAGTTGAGGAGTTTCTGGTTATTAAGCAACACACCTGAAGGGTCCCTGCCCTGTGCCATCATGAAGTTAGGACACTTATTATCCACTCACAATGGTAACTTATTACTCTAGTAATATCCCCAGATAAACAGTTTGTTGTGTTTGTTTACAAATTGTGCCTCAATAGAAGTCAATAAGATCGTTTTCTTAAGTTTCTCTCCTGGCTACCTCTGATTCTCCAAAGCCACTTCAGACAGTGTGATGTAACGCCTGAGAACAGGAAACTGAACCTGAGAGCCACCCTGGGTTCCAGAGAAACAAAAGTGAAACCACCATGTCACATCACAGAGAGCCACAGAGAGCCAGGGCAAATGCTAATCAGCCAGGCATCTCAGGCCACTCCTGGAAGTTTCCTGTTTCCATGACTGCAGGAAAAACACAAAATATTTGAACTTGGAGTAGGTAATTGATCACATTGACATACCCAGGAAACTTCATTGTATTATGCCAATTAGAAATGCTAAGGTAAATCTATTTGTCAGGATTCCTACCACTCTGCTTTATTTCTCATAAAAATATTTCCTTTTGTTTGGAAGCTCGCAGGTTTCAGAATGGCATTAATGCATGCTAAGTAAGGACATCACTCAGCGGGTACTTCAGTTTGATAGAACTTCATGCCTGAAGTGGTCCATGTTAACCATATTTATGTTTTATTAATTTTACTCTGGAGGGGTGTAGTGATGATATATTAAAGTGGTGAATTCTTTCCTTTGTGACTGATGTCTTTGCCTAATAAGATTTTTACAACTTTCTTGATCTTTATTTTTGTCTAGGGTATATACTAAAATATATGATAAAACATATTTGAAATGGTAGTACAGCTATTCAAGTTATAATTTTAAGAAAAAAAAATCTTAAAACATTAACTAAGCTTTTGAAACGCTATGTGAATAGCAGCATTTAGATTTTGGGGTGTCTCTGTGCTGGCCGATAGACTGGCCGAGAACACGGTTTCATGGACTAGAGGACAGTTGTTATGTCTCAGAACACCAGAGGAAGAATCATGAGGCAACTTCATTGTTGTACAAGCATCAAGGAGTACATGTACACATGTCTAGATTGTGCAGCCTCTTCCACAGATCAGATGTGTGTCATATGCCAACCTGTGTGTAACTCGCCATTGACCAGTGCCGTATGCAGTACAAGCCTACAGTTAGGCCCCAGTAACTCCGTCTGTTCCAAGAATAGCTTCAAGTGCCTTGTTGACTTGAAGCTCTTGTGATCAACAGATGTTAAGGAATGACTCATGCATCACATTGATCCATAATACACTGCCAGGTGTAGTAACCAAGCAAGAATTAGAGGAATTGGGAAGACCTTTTGTCTCTGAGCACTCACCAAGGGACCAGAGCCATGCCAACACTGGAGGCTTCTGTCTGCAGCTTGTGGGGGCTGTCATTTCCCATGGTTGGATGCTGGTCTTTGTCATAGGCAGGCTGGTAAAAATGGGTCTCTTGGAGGGCATGTTCCTTTACTATCTAGAGTAAACAAGGCTGAGATGAAATGAGACCGACTGGTCAGATGCAGTTCATAGCAGGAAACAGATTCTCAAAAGCTGAGGGCCACAACACAGTTCATCCTCACAGGGGACAGGAATGAGTCTGCCCCCATGGTGCACGAAGCACTGCAGAGGCCAAGCGTGCTTCTGAACACCCAGGCAGGACCAGCACCAACTGAAAGGTGCAAACACTCTTGAGCATGAAGCTGAAGTTCTCCCTCGCCAGCCCATGGTGCCCCTGGCGGCTGTCCTGATCAGTAGAACCCAACTTCGTAGCCAATGACTTAACTCATAATTTTTAAAGGCAAAGTAAAATTTTGATCTGTTTAGCTTGAAGCCCTTCAATTAGTTTCTATAATTGGAGATCTGGGCAGTCTCCCAACCTTCTAGTATCTACCAGCCAACAGAAAGATGTGGTTTGGAAGGAACACTAGAATCTCCACAGAAAGAAGACCCTGCAGGGGAAGCCCTTCCCATAGGGCTGGGGCGGGGACCAGCTCCTACCATTATTCCTATCTTCCTTCACATCTGAGAAACCTACATAGCCCCAATCCACATTTGTAGCCAGCATTTTCTTTCATGGAAAAACATAATCCTACTGGCATTAGTACTTAAGAAGAGCCTCTGTTGAGTTGTACTGTGAGGTCAGTGGGCAGAGAAATTGCCAAGTAGGGGTGTGTGTGTGTGTGTGTGTGTGTGTGTGTGTGTGTGTGTGTTGGTGTTGGTGTCATGCATGAGCTTTATCTTGTGAACCTATCTTACCATCAGCACTGGTGCCACTTTCTCAGAACTTAGGAACATCTGTTCACTGGGATCTCTTCCTGGTTCCTCTGCGGATTATAACTCTTCAGCTTTAGAAAATGCCTCATATCAAATCTAAACTTTAAAACCCAAATGCCAAAACAAAACAAAACCTCTTCCACCAGGTTTCACAGGTCTGTAATGGTAAAGGTAGATGTGTCCAGAAAAGCCAGCTGGCGTAGCTCTGGCTCACAGGATTTTCCTATCAAATGACACCAAAGCAGGTGTCACCACTCATTTCCTGCGTAGTTCTGTATGTGTACGTCTTAGTGACCCTCCCATATGTACATAGTCACACACCCAAAAAAGCTAGGTAACCGGCGATGTTTGCATAATGCCAGAACTTCCATCTGGATAAGACAACCAAACTGGTGTCTGCTAAGTGCCCTCTCCGTAGATGTCTTGCAGGCATAGTGCCGATGAAGGTTTCACTTTCCATGGCTATAATCAGAAAAGCCCTGCACAGCTTCCCTGTTCATTGTTAGAGACAACCAGACAATAATTGTTTCCTGGAACCATTCAAGGGCAGGAGTAAGCCAGAAAAAAGTGGAAGTCTGAATTGCCAGCTAGTACATTTGCTGTCTCCCTCATGCCAACTTTGGAGGCATAGCATTTGCCAACTGAAAGAGGTGAGAGGTATTTTTCAGTGGGGTGGCTGTCTATGCAAAGCATGTTACCAAGAACCACCTTCCTGGGAGGGAGTGTGCAGGGCCTCTGGCTAGCATGCCCAAATGCACATGTCAGTTGGCAGCGCTCTTTGGAAAGTTCTAAAAATAAAACCTGATTGTTTCCAGAATTTGATAATATGTCTAAACAGATTCCTATTTGAGAATAATTGAAGTAATAATAGGGTCTACAATGGATATTGTCAAGCTTTCATCCAAAAACTGACAAAAGGTATTAAATCAAAATTTATATTTTACTTAAGACCTAGGTTTAAAAGAAAGAGGAAGAAATCAAAAACATTTTTTGCAAACAGTGTTGTACATGTATGTGTCTTCTCTGGAGATAGGGATACTTGATGCCAAAAGTCAGAAAGAACACAAGAAAGTGTTTCCTTGGTTCTTGGTTGACAAAAAAAAACCATGCAAACAGGCTGTATATATTCAGAGAACGACTCGGTGCTAACTTCTGGACAAATCTGTCATTGACTTTAACTCATTTCTTCTATATCTCAAAAAGATCAAAACTATAAAAGACTTAAGATACGTTTTCAACAATAATCATTTGAAGATTTTGGCCAAATAGGAGAAAGGAAACTACCCCTGATTGCTGTTAGGGACACAGAGCTCAGAGTGGAGCTCCTCCACAGACAGCAAAGGTGCAGGCCTGACGTTAGGAGGAGAACGATGGCGAGCAGTGTCCAGGGTCCACTGAGACTGGAGATGGGACGCTCACAGTGTTCAGAAGATGTGGTGAGAGCACACACGTATCCCAGACGTTGATAGCAGTGTATTGCTAAGTGTGCCAATGGAGAGCAGGCCAGGGTGATGCCAACTGTAGCTGTCAGGAAAGCTCTTTCTCAGGAAAGAAGAAACTTGAGCTAAGATGAAGCTGACAGAAATAAATGGCCACACTAAGATAAAAGCATTCTGCATAGAAGGAAAAGAAAGAATACTATATCTTATGTAGACAGTTGCAGCCATTTTTTAGTGGCTCATTCTGTAGTACTGCCCACCTGTGCTCAGAAGACCTAACATAATTGAGAGCAACTAAGGCAGCTGATGGTACAATGGGGAACGCCATATGCATGCTTATTTGAAATTGGTATAATTTCAGTTTTTTACTACTTCCTATTCTCTTTTTCATAATAAGAAGAAACACAGTTAGGGTTCATTCCAACCTCTCTATATCATTTTCCATGTTAATACAGTATGGATAAAAAGATATGCATTGTCTTCCAGAGTTACTATAGCATGCTGTTAGAACACACCTGAGTGAAATGTTGAACTGGAAAGTATTTCTCCATTCTAAGATCATACTTACGCTCAGGGCTGAATGGAATGGTTTACCATGTCAGTAGGGAGAATGTCTTGGGTACTCTTTGTTGCTGTGCTAAGACACCATGACCAAGACAACTAATAGAATAAAGAGTTTATGGTGGGTGAGTCAATGATCATCATGGTGAGAAGCATGGCAGCAGGCAGGCAGACATGGTGCCAAAGCAGAATCTAGGAGCTTGTATATGATCTCAAGCTGGAGGAGCGAGGGAGAGACGGAGGGAGAAAGAGAGACAGGAGAGAGGGAGAGAGAGACAGAGGGAGAGAGGGAGAGACAGGAGGAGAGAGGGAGAGAGAGAGAGACAGAGAGAGGGAGGGAGAACTAGGAGTGATATTGGTTTTTGAAAGCTTAAATCCCAGTGCTAGTGATATAACTTCTTCAACAGGCCATACCTTCTTAAACAGGTTCACCAACTGGAGACTAATCAATCATTCAAATATATGAGCCTATGGGGGGGGGCATTCTCATTCAAACCACAACAGGACACTTTGGAGATCATCTTTGAAACATTAACCATTTCTTTTATCCCTTCTTTATAGGGCTTATACCCCTAGAAGGAAGATGGCTGAACTCAACACTCACGTGAACGTCAAGGAGAAGGTAAGGTCTTGACTCTCAGAAACCGCAGACTAGTTAATACAATCCCTGCTGGTAAAAACTTGATTGTAATGGGGAAAAGGGGAAATGGTTTGCAGAGATACATAGAAAGTCCGCTGCATTGATATAATATTTATCAGGACCATTCATCTGTTAAATGTGTGATAAGCACAATACATTTATTCTCTCATTTTTACCGTGATTTCCATGATGCAGAGACAGAAACTGAACGACAGCACAGGTGAACCATGTGGCTTAGTTCACGTAGCACGTCGGCAGCATCTAAGGACTTGAGTGTGGGACTGCCTCTCCAACCATCTTGTGGCTGGTTCAGATAGCCTTTTAGGTCTTTCAACCTTGAGAGTTCATGACACAGAATTCCCCCTCCCCTTGTCCTCTCCCTCTCCCATCTTTATCATTTGTTATGAACTGATCAACGCTCACAGCCCTTACCAGGCTGGAAAGTTTACTTGACTTTCTGTCAACATCATTCTCTTGCCATCTGTGTATTAATAATTACATGGTAGTGTTGCGTCCTAATGGCCTTGAATCATAGCCCATGGAGATAAATCTACCCTACCTACTCCATGGCAACAGGGACTAAGAGATTCACACACGGTCATGAGAGCCTGGCCAGGAACCTAGGTCAGCCCTGACTCCTTCTCTAGAGGTATCCCAGGCTCATTGGACTGCCATGTCCTTGAATGTGGGTATTTGTTCCTCATCGCTTTCTTTGTATCCCTACCATACTGAAAACATAGAATGCATGCTGAGAGGAGTGATATTTGTGAAGTCCTTGCAGTTTTCTTCCTAACTGGATGCCAGGGCTAAATGGCATTGAGCATCCAGATGAAACACCTGCTCATTTAGGGTGGAGAAGCCAAAATAAATACAGTAACATATAAAATGAGCACAGCCATTTTAGACCATGACAGCAGCTTTGACAGTGACACATCAGGTGTGTTTTGGTGGGACGGAGGTAGAGAGGTGACTATTTTACATGAGGATGTCCCAAGAGCTCTTTGAGAGGTCCTGTGAGAACTGAAAGTTGATGGGATCGAAACAACCATGTAAAGATTCGAGAGTAGAGAATCCTGTATACAAAACAAAACAAAACAAAACAAAACAAAACAAAACAAAACAAAACACAAAAGTAAGTGCTTCAAATGCACAGAGGGAATGTGTTTGGAAAACAGGTAGCCATTGTGGGCTTGAGGGTGATGGGCAGAGGGAATGGGAACAAAGGCCAGAGGGTGCCACTTCCCCTCGGCCATTAACCTTCAGGGGAACAGGTGGAATGGAGGATTCCGTGTACCTGGATGGAAACGGTTTTTGTCTTATAATATAAAGGTGCATTTTATCATTAGTCACATCGAGGAGAAATTAATAATTCCTTCAAGCATGCAGTGTGAAAACCCCACAGTAGCAAGACTGCGACTCACATCACTGGAAGCCATAATGTGTTCCCAGCATCCTGGTGTGTAACTTGTCTGTCATCATTTCAAAACAACTGTCATTCTACACCCTGATGCTAGATTGTGCTGTCTGAGGTGTTGACGGAGATGTTGCATGGGATACTGTAGCATGCTTTGTTTTCTTTTGTTTCTTGTTATTGGTATTGGCCTTTATCTCAATAGGAGCTATTTCTTTTTGTAATGATGCATATTGTCTGTCGTGAATTTTAGCACGTTGTCCTGAGAAGGACCTCAGGCTTCACTAGACTGCTGAAGGTGTTTGAGTGCCAACAGGTTTCGACCATGTTAGAGCTGTGTAGGGCTCTCTTCCACAGGCAGAGGCCAGCTGATGGTAAGATGCAGGCAGGAGCGTGGATCAGTGGGACATGTTTTCAGAGGTGACTGTGATGCATGCTTATATGTCTATTCAGTGACATCCTCTTTGATGGGGACACTGAGGCTTGAGGTCACTCTTGACTTTGTCAAAGTCAGACTTTGCTATGTCTGGTTCTAAAGCCCACTCCCTTTTCCCTGTTTCTCGGAGTTCCCACCATGAACAGAAAACCACAAGCGCTACTGAAGGAGACCGGAAAAAACAAAACAAAACAACTTAATGTAGAGTCTCTTTGTGTGGTGTCTTAATCGACATAGAATTTCTATCCATTATATTCCATCATGTATTCCACATATTATTTTAATATTAAGATATTTTAGCATATTGATCATTAAATAAACAATAGCAGAAAACTGCATCTCCTTGATAATGTGCCTTCATAGACTCCCTTTATTTAAATGAGAATTGATGCTCCCCAGTTTGAAAGGCTGGGGTGGACTTCCTAGTGCTGGTCACAGACTAGCCCCCTTTCAGTCATCCCTTGGTAGATGGATGCAGCCTTCCCCAGTCAAGCTATAGAATGTAAATAAAGCCCTCTACAGAAGCAGATTTATCGCAAATGGTCCCTGCGGAGCGCAGCTGGTGGTCAGACCACCACGGGAGGCAGAGCAGGCAGGATTAGGCTGTCTCCTGCAGAAGAGAGGAAACAAGCTGGTCTGTGTGGGCACACAGCATGGAGAGTCAGCATGAAGGTGCCATCCTTGGCTCGGGCATCAGAACAGTGACTGTCCAGGGCTGTCGGGTGTCCACGCGAGGAGGGGTAGGAACAGTGGGTGTTTTGCCACTCCACTTGAATAACTCATCAAAATGTTGGCAGCATTTTTGGAAAGGGCACCGTCTGGGTTGTCAATGTTGTGAATCTGCATGACAGTGAGAACAAAGCCTGCTAACTCAATTAGTGAAGTCCACCCTCCCTGTCAAAAGTTAATAGACTTCTCAACTCCATCAAATAAGCCGGAATAAACAACAGAAATTCTGATCATATATAGTTTCAGTTTGATTTATTTTGGTATACTTATTTCCTTTAGTTATTAGCTTGTGTGGCCTTTTATGATTAGTTTGTTTCTCAATCTGTCACACAAAGCAATGGCATTTCAGTTTTGAAAATTAAGAGTAATAATAACTGTTTGGTCTTAAGTTACAAGCTTTTGTAGATTAATGAGCAGATTTTCTAGTGGTGCCGATACAATATCTAGTCAACAACTGTGGAAATTTTTTTTTTAAAAAAAGAAAGTCTTATGTTAGGAGCTGGCTCAGGAGACAGCTCAGTCAGTGCAGGGCAAACCTGGGAATCTGAGGTGGAACAGCACTCATTTCAAAGGCCAGTTTGGTGACCAAGCTTGTAACCACAGCAGTGGGAAGGCAAAAACCAGTAAGTCCCTGGAACTTACTGGCCAGCCTTGCCAAGTCACTGGGCTCCAGGACCACTGAGAGACAGTCCTCAAAAAAACAAGATGGAAGGCCTTGAGAAATGACAACACACAGGGCGGGCCACTGGCCTGGCACACACGTGCACACACACACACACATACACACATCCACAAAAACAAATATATATGTAAACAAGGAAATTCACTATCTTTTCTGTTGTAAAGCAAGATTTAATGGGATGAGGTCTTTGTCTATCTCTAGTGACCCAACAGGGTGGATTGAATAGAAGCCAAGTCCTTTGAAGAAATAACTTTTGTCTTCTTGCAGTTAGTTTTTTAGTCCAGAAAAGAAGCTAATAATGTTTAATATTCAGGGGAAATAAAATGTAATAGATACTTGTGACACTTTATTTCAAACTAACTTCGTAGTGTCAGATTATAACTGTAAGGGTTTCAATTGAAAAATAAAAATTCAAATAGTTCAGTTTTCTCAGTATGGCTTACACCTTATTCTTGATCAGTCCTGTCTTCATTCTTCCTTACTTTCATCTACCCCTGTCTCTTCCCCATGTGGAGACATGTGCCCTTCAGCCCAGCCACTGTGACCTTGAACATCTTTGCCTCCAACCCATTGCAAAGGCAGGATCCTGTATAATACTTCTTTCTCCAGGACCTGAGCCTCACTCCACGCCTACTCAGGAACCCTTTCAGACATCTCTCTCTCTCTCTCTCTCTCTCTCTCTCTCTCTCTCTCTCTCTCTCTCTCTCTCTCCTGGTGCTTCCTCAAAGGGACTCTGCATCTTTCATCACAACTCACTGCATGTAACAAGGGTCTTAGCTGTCTGTCTCCCTGTGTTAAGACTAAGGAGTGGGTCTTACAGTCTTGGATTTGACCTATAGTTGGCCCCCGAGTTAAGAGTTTGGTAAGTGGCTGGATAACAAATGATTGAACACAAGTAGCTGAATAGCTAAGTTCTTTAGACTTATGAAATCCCATTTATGAAATGTTATCAAATCTCCAGGCTTCTTGAAAAACGGTATGGAGGTTAATGGAAATGTCAGCTCATTTTCTCATATCCATTGCTATTAAAGCATGGTTTAAATTGCTTCTAGAAATGGGAGCTTAGTTGGGTTGCTTGGGTTGACCACATGTGCTTCTGCAGGAAATAAACATCTTTAGAAGGTGGTAAGCAACCACCATAGTCCCTGGCAAGTCATGATAACAAATGAGGTTGCTAGGCAGTAACTGCTCACAGAATAGATCCCCAAAGCAAGCTTGATTGAGGATGAACAGCAGAAGGAAATATTTGGTCAACCAAAAGTCTTGTGGTTGAAAATAGCTGCTCATTGGCATTTTCTCATTTTTTATCTTGTTAAAGATTTGATTTTATTATTTTTAATTACATGTAGGTGTGTGTGTGCGCATGTGGGTGTGCAAATATGAGTGCATAAAGTAGTTTTCTTTAAAGCAAAGTTCAACACTAGGAACTCCATGGATAAATTAGTGGATAGTGACTGTTTGAGTTACTTCCTACTTAATACACTTAAGTATCAAGTGAAATTGATTTATTGAGTTTTAAAATAATGATGAGTAGTATAGAAAAAAATATATTTTTGGTCAGGTTTTTCTCATGTATTACTATCAATCAAATTCAATTTAGTAAGAAAACGTGTTGATGGAAGGAAAGGGATCCTTGCCTGTAGAGTTAGCATGTTCCTAGTACTCAGGCGTGACAGAATAAGTCATTCCAGTGATGAATGATTCTGTAAGGGACCCAGTGCCTTCGGGACTGGCCTCAGCAAGGGAGGCTTCAGAGAAACATACGTCTAGAAGGTGAGAGCTGTCAGCTTCACAATCAGTAGCTGAGTAACCTGAAACAAACCATTTAACTCTTCTAGACTTCAGGTTACCAGTAAGCAAGTGAGGCAGGGTTGTAAATCATCTCACAAAGCCGAGCTGGAGGCATGCTCAGGTGGAGGGGACTCATCCAGCAGGTGTGAGGTCCCAGGTTTGATCCCCAGCAATCCTATAAAGGGGGATCATCTGTTTAGTTTACAAGTAAAGATGGAAAAACTGCCTCTAGTTAACATTTCTCTCAGGGTTTAAAATGAAACTTCCTGTGGAACCAAGAACAGAAGTTGGAAGAAAAGTCCAGATGACAAAACATAAAAAGTGGACTTGACTTTCAGACTCTGATAGCTCTTGCTGAGCTGCACAAAATATAATTGAGACAAGACAATTCGATGACATGGAAATGGGGAACAGCCCAGTCTATAATATCATTGCTGAGAGACCATTTATTGTGAATAGCTTTTAGAGCTGTTCAAGTTATTGAGGTAAATTGGATTGTAAACAATAACCATACAGAGTCATTAAAAGGAAAGGAAAGAAGACTCTCTTGTCCACGCTGCATGCAAGGACGTATCATCACCATTTCTGCAGGTCACTGAGATACCAAGTGTTCATGTTGGTGTCCAAGTTTCTATCCACAACAGTTGGATGGGTAATTTATTGTCTCACAGTAAGCATTCCCCATTTTCCTTTTTTCCTGTAACTCTTGGTCTGTGTTTTATAAAGTACGGAAAATATAACTCAAGTTTTTATTTGGAGTGGAGGGTAGTCAGAAAAAGTAAAATAAAAAAATCGATTAAAGAGATGTTAGGAGATCAGAGAATGACAGTATGCACCATGCCTCATATTTAGAGCATTAACCTATTTCACAAAGAAACCATTTCTTAGGGTTGGGAATGAGTTTTAATGACATATACTTGTGACAACGAACAAGCATGCAAGCTTCTGGGGGGAAAAAAACCTTCATTTTATAATTTTTCACAAGAGTTTAGTTTAGTCCAATGCTTGGATTCAGATAGCAAGAACACCAGCTGCACAGCTTTTAGATTTCACTGTGGGACTCGTTCTTGTCATCATTTTCTCATAGGAAAGGGTCATTAAATTTCCCTTTCAAAGAAAGGAGAAACACTGACAATAGTTATTGCCTAATGCTTATGTACAGAACTGCTGTTATTGTTGCTTGGCAACTAGAGGAGATTTGACAAGGAGTCTAAAGGAACTGAATGAATAAATGGAACTGTCAGCATCAGTTTCAGGGGATAAGAAGAAATCCACTATTGCGGGATTAGCATCACATTGCTTTGTCCAAACTACATGCCCGGAATACACAATGCTTCTTCTGTTTCTCCTTCCCCCAACCCCATCTTTTAGCCTTTCACTGTAACCCCTTTTGTACTATGGCTGAGGGACAAGTAGGAGATAGATACTTAATGCTGAACAATATAAGAGCATGTCAAAATGAAGTCATTTGGCAGCAGGGGAAAGTATCCCCTTTAACAGTCCCTTGTAGTTTATAGGGACTTCTCCCATAGTCTGGTTATTTCCTACAATGATCCTTCATATTACATTATCCATGTTTTTAAGACTTATTTATTTTGTGTATCTGTGTTTTGTCTGTATGTATGACTGTGTGAGGGTGTCAAATACCCTGGAACTGGAGCTACAGACAGCCATGAGCTGGGAGTCAAACCCCGGTCCCCTGGAAGAGCAGCCAGTCCTCTCAACAGCTGAGCAATCTCTCCAGCCCCTAAATGATCCAGTTTTATAGATAAAACTTGACCTTGCACACTGAAAATTTGTCAAGATAGATTTGATGGGCAGACAAACTGGTAGATATAGGGCGTAAGAGTAAACTCACGTATATTATTACTAAAGCCACTTTTTCATAGTATGCTATTTCTCCACAACTTGGTCACAATCTGCTTATCAACAGTATACATTTTTTATCTTTCTTGTGTACTTGATACTTTATATAACAGGAATGCTACAGATTTTACCCCACTCCTGGTATCAGTTAATCAAAATTTGGTTTAATAATTTAGTCAAGATCTTATCATGGTAATTGTAGGTAAATATAAGTAGGGACAAGTCCTAGGAAGGCATGAGGTGGGGCTTATGTCCGTCCCTGGGCTGGAGGTGGAGGGTAGTGCTTTTAAATGGTAAGAGTGAGAATAGGCAGATGCACTGAAGAACGGCCTTCAGATATCATGATATCTTTGAAAAGAGGGGGAAAAAAGGAAAAATCCAGAAAAATCTACAACTTGTATTGCAATGGTAAGAAAGTTTCATCAGGCCAATGGGGCAGGAGAACATACCAAAGCTGCCAGCTGTCCCTCAGAGTGTATGTGTCCCCTCAGCGTGGACTGGCAGCATCTGGAGGAGCAATGCATGGGATAAGCCCAACATGTCTCTGCTGTCAGTCAACGCTGCCTCCTACAACAGCACTCAATTACAGTTAAAAAAAAAACATAAAAAAGAAATTGAAATACATATTTTAGAATTTTATAATATGATTAAAGCATGAGTTTTTCCTAGAAAAAAATGAATAAAAAGTTTAAAAACCACTGCTCTGAAATAATTAGTAAAGTAAAATACAGACTCTAAGCATCTGGTGAGCTAGAGCAGTTGATGAAGGGAAAAGACCTGAATTCAATCCCCAGAACACATTTTAAAAGCCAAGCATGGTGGTGTGACCTGGTGTCCTGTTGCTGGAGAGACAAGGGCAGGCAGATCCCTCCAACTCAGTGGCCTGCCAGCCCAGCCTGCTTGTCCAACTCCAGGCCAGGGAAAGATCCTGTCTCAAAAATGTGGATACCACCTGAGGAATAGTGACTAAGATTGTCCTCTTACCTCCTCACATATGTGACCACAAATGTGTGCACCTACACACACACACACACACACACACACACACACACACAAACTGGGCATCTAGTATGGAGGTCTTTTCAACTTTTAGAGCAAGTCATCATTGAGTAACCTTTTCCCTTAACACTGTCTCTAACCACATTTAAAGTAAGGAGATTCAGTTCCTTCTACTGAAAATTCCAGTCCTTGCTCCATCATGTCAGCCCTCTTGGTTTGCTGTCTTCTTTCACCACATGAGTTAATTCACTACCCTGTAGGACTACCAGAGCCCTAACTCCAGTAGATGAACTGAGGTCTCAGGCATTGTAGAAGACAAAGACAGAGCGCCAGACCACAGAGTGAACGCTGGCCTCAGTCTCCAGAGTAGCCCCTCTATTTATGTAAAATGGAGTGCACAAACCCCTCATTTCCTGTCAAATGCAGGGATTTCATAAAGCCATCTATGGTGAATTTGCAACCCAGATTTCTCATGCCTCTGTCTCTGAAACTCTTCAGAACTCTGCTTCTCAGCCTTTGAAGATAATTATCAGTAAAAGTTGTTGAAATGATGATTGATGATCAATCATATAACAATGGGGTTTTTTTCTATTGTAAAACACTTAACACAACATTTTCCCTCATGTAATAATAAATGCACATAGTGTTAACCACAGGTACAGTGTCTCTGAGATTTACCTGTCAAGTATAAATAAATGTTATCTCTGTCACTACCTGTTCCCTGCCTTCACAGTCCCTGGAAACCACCAGATTATCCTCTACTTTTATGAGTTTGGTTTCGTGAATAATATTCCATGTAAGTGGAGTGGGGCAGCATTGGTCCTGCGCCTGGTTCAGGAGCATCCCGTCCTTCACGCTAACCCATGTTGTCATGCTGTTCCACAGTTCAGCGTTTTCTTTCTGTTACAACTACATAATGTTTCTCTGTGAGCAAATCCTCTATGTGTATATACATCGGCCACTAATGGAGACATTTCCTGTTTTCTTTAAATACTTACAGCTCAGATGTAAATTGACTTATTGAATGCTGAATGTATAAAGTAGTTTTACCTTTTTCTCTTTGCTTTTTTCTTTCTTTTTTTTCTGTTTTTTNTTTTTTTNTTGTTTTTTGTTTGTTTGTTTGTTTGTTTTTTTGACTAGTCTTTAGAGGAAAAACAAACAGAAAATTGTATGAAAAATAAGATCTAGTCAGTTAAATAATCACTTTAACTGATATTTAAAAGAGTGCCTTTTATAAATTGGTCCACCCTTGTAAACAAAAGAGAAAGTATATTCCTAGTTTCCATGGAGTTTTAAGGTCTGTTTCCTCCACACCACAGTGAAGAAATATCCAAAGTTAATATACTTTAGAGATTAAGTTAACTCTCTTATGCTGCTATTGACCAAAGGGTAATTAGCTCTTTTTTTTCCTAGTATTGATTAAAGGGTTCTAAGTGATTGTACACAATTGTAGTACTTTTATCTGGGAAGTTCTGTGAATGAGCAAAGAAAAAAGAAAAAAAAAAAAGAAAAGAAAAACTACATTAAGAGTGAATGTAAATAATTACCATTTTTCCCCAAGTGGAGACTTTAAACTACAAAGAAAATGAGGAAAGATTTCACTGAATGTTCTCTTAGAGAGGAGATAAATGAAAAGAATCTTGCTTTTCTGCTGTGGTTAAGGTACCCAAACAAAAATAGCCTATGCATATAGCATTGATTTTTTTTTTCTTCAAAAAAGTCTAACTAGAGAATTCATCAGAGATACTAGCCAGACACAATATTTTCCTAAACCCTAATACTGTGTAGGTGCGACCAGCTGGACAGAAATAACTTCTGGTGGACTGAGGGGCTCAGCTACTTTATCTGCAAGTCTAACTAACTGGTAACTCTGGGGATACTGGAGGAAGAGACAAACATGGTGATCAAAAATCAAACAACTCAAGCATACACCGAATATATGTTTGTTTCTTTATTGTGTTTCTCAATGTAAATTAGAGCGACTGTTGCCATTAGCAACCATCATATATATATATATATATATATATATATATATATATATATATCCTCTTGTTTTTGTTTTGTCTGTGCCCTTTAAGGCAGATTGTATTCAGAAATGATGGCTTCAAAAGTATCTCCCATATTAAGAGTTAGAATCTTAAAAGGAGACAGGCTCTTACGCAGGCTGACTAGTGCAGTTAAGAAGCAAGTTTCTTCCAAACCGAGGTCATTCTGCCTCTTACTTCATAGTTGGGGTACCTGCTTGGAGCACTGACTGCTCTGTAAACAGTCTATCCTAAGGTCACCATGCTGTGAGGAAGACCAGGCAAGCCCATCAGGACCCCATGGAGCGTTCTCCATGTTATAAGAAGAGAACACTCTGCCCGGCTCACGGTGTCTCAGTCCCCTTCTTTCTGCATGAGTGACCCACAGCACACTCATCCATCAGACTCCTCCCAAGCTCGTCTCCACAGAGATAGTCAAGGTCCCAGATAAGTTCTCAGCAGTCGAGTGCCAGTAGGTAACTAGAATGCCTTTTGCAAGAGAGGGCTTATGTAGTTCAGTTAGTAGACTGTGTCTGATGTGTACAGAGCCTGGGGTCCAATCCACAGAACCACATAATGTAGGCATAGTTACATGCAACTGTGATCTGAGCCCTTGGAGGATGGAGACAGAAGGATCAGAAACTCAGTCATCCTCCACTGCATAGTGAATGGAAGCCAAGTTTGGCTGTTTGAGACTCTCTCAGACAGGGGCTAGGGGCAGAAAGAGAATGCATACCCTCTTGAGCAGTTTTACTTTACAAAAGTCATATTGTTGAAATAATGATCTTGCATAAATAGTGGAGAGGTATGGAAGAATTGCGGTATATTCTAAATGGTTTGAGAGGTGACCTATTGTCCCTAAGAACTCTCTCCTGTGCCACCATTTTTTTTTTCCTGCTCCCTCTCCCTCACTAAAAGAAAGGAAAATGTTTTGTTGTCTGAAAACCAAAGAAACACTGAGGACTGAAATTCGTTTAAGGGGAGATGGAAGTGGGGAGATGAAAGCTGAAAGCGGGGAGATGGAGAGTTCCAGGAGACAAGGCAAGACACAAGACGTGTGCTCAAAGGATAAAAGGCCCAGGCTCCTTGGAGCATCAAGTGTGTAAAGGGATGGAATTTCAGAAACTCAGTCTGTAACTTCCATTATACCTCAAATTCAAATTCAGGATGCTCATCAGAGCCATGGTGGAAGCTTCAGTGCCAAGCCATTCATCATACGATTGTTTCCCCCTTCTTATTCCTTGCATCTAAACGGAGACCAGTTGCTTCTCTGCACTGCTTATATCGGTCCACGTTCTTGCCCAGGCTACTGTATTAGAATCCTAGCTGGCATCCATTTGATCTCCTAGAGCTCATACAGAAGAAGATTAAATGCACAAATATCATAGTCCTCCCCGGGGCAAACCTTCATTAGCTTTGCCATAGAATCAGTTTCAAAGTTAGCAGCCGTGGGCCCTAGACCACTTTGGCCCCATACCTCTATGCTGGAAGTTCATGCCTTTTAACACCTGATGCTCCAAGGAGCATCTTTCTTCGAGCACTCTTCCTGTGTCCTGCCTTGTTCCTCTAGGGGACTCTGCATCTCCTTCCCTTCATTCTCCTTTTAAACCAGTTTCATCCTCGGTGTTTCTCTGGCTCTCAGACAACAAAACATCTTCACCCCTTTACTAAATCCATCAAACATCTGTCTTTCTAGAATATAAATTTCCTCGGCAGGTCAGGAAATATGTCTGTCCCTGCTTATGGTCCAGCTTCAGAGTCTGTTTAAATCAGTGAATAAATAATGGAACAGAAATTAAAAGATCGCTCTCAGTTCCGACAACATTCTTGTGGTAATACCTTGGCTTCTATATTTGACTGAGGCTCATAAAAATTCAAATCAACAATTTGGCTCTCACCTACACGAAGTTTAAATCGATAAATCTTCTCTAGGAGAATGCAGCAACTGGGTTTTTGTTTGTCTTTTGTTTGTTTGTTTGTTTGTTTTAGGTACCAAATTGAAAGGAATGGCTATCACGTTCCTTGTTTGGAGTGACAAAACCCACAAGGTTCCAAAAGTTCACAGCTGGCTGGAGCACCAAGTCAGAACTTACATATTGAAATGTAACACGGATAGATGTAAAATAACCCTGGCTGAGTGTTACTGTCTCTTCACAAGCCTGGGGCTGCAGCTCATGTCTTGAGAACAAGTTAGGAGAGCTAATAGCAAATAAGTCCCAGGGAGACCAGCAATTAGTGTGTCTCCTGAAGCATCGGTGCTGGTTCTGACAACTTGAATGAATAAATAGGGCCCATCAAGGCAGGTGCAGGTGTACGGTTCTCTTCTCCAAGTGCCCTCCCCCACCGGAGCAGTGTGCCTATTTACTGAAACACTTTTCCCGAGTAAACACTCGGGAGAGCTTGAACCGATGGCAGGAGCTGGGAGAGTGCGGCATAAGCTGTAGAAGATCACGTTTGCTCCGTAGTGATGGATTTCTAAGGGGTGCTTCGCTCTTTGAAATAAGTGCAAGGCTGACCTGTAAGAAAGGGGTTCCTGTCTCACATACCAGAAGGCATCACCAAGTATAAGGGGTGGGAAGGCTTGCATCCCCTCCCTGACTACCTGCTTCTTATCACTAAACTTCTCTTGTCTTTTTCACTTGTCCTTAATCTCAGCAGGACATGGGGTCCCTTCACTTCTCTCTAGTGTCCTAGCCCATCTTCTTAGGTGCCTTTTCAGCCACTTCATGGATACCCACAGCCCACGTGCCTGAGCCTCAGGACCTCCCACTGTAATTTTACAGTTTGTAAACGTGGGTCATTCCTCTCCTCTGCCTCTGCCTCTAGCTTGCTAAGAATATGTGGGCAAAGCCATGCCAGCTGGCTCTGTGACAGATGTGTGCCGTCCAGCGTTCGTGGCCCTTCAGGCCTGGTCAGCGTTCTTTATTCATTACAGCCACTTCCTCTGAGGTTCCCATGCAGGCAGCTCTAAGCCGTTCTCTATTTTTTCAGTGCCCAGGCTTAGATGAATGGTTTCCATAAACGTTCCTCTTTTGCCCACTCGAATTTTTATTATATCTTCGTTCTCCATTTCTCTTCTTTCCTTCCTTCTCAGAACTCTGACGAATAGAAAGGGGACTTTCTTTCTTTTCAAAGAATATTTTTCTACCTGGATATCTATCTCTTCCCAACCTTGTGTGTGTGTGTGTGTGTGTGTGTGTGTGTGTGTGTGTGTGTGTGTGTGTGTGTGTATACATGTATATATACATGCATGTGGGTATATACATGCATATATACATGTGTGTGTCTATGAGTGTATTGCAGCAAGCATGTGTAC
>NC_034594.1:37193549-37219978 GCF_900095145.1 Mus pahari
TCTCTCTCTCTCTCTCTCTCTCTCTCTCTCTCTCTCTCTCTCTCTCACACACACACACACACACACACACACACACACACACACACACACACTTTGTCCTGAGACTCACTGGTTCAATAAGGTTGGCTTGCTGGCCACTGAGGCCTAGCAATCCACTTCCCCAGGACTTCACCACCATGCCTGCCTTTTTATATTGCATGATGAGTATCAAAGTTAGGTCCTCATGCTTGCCTAGGAAGTCCATAGTCTGAGATGTCTCTGGCCCCTCCTCAGCTTCATGCCATTTTTTTCATTTCCTCAGAACATCTTGGGGCATAATTTATCTCCTTTCTTTCCTTTCTCCAAATCCCCTCTCACTGCTGGCTCCTTCCTCCATCAGTGAGCATGCTTGAGCCCTTTGGGCTATAAATTGCACACTGATTGTTTTAAGATGGATTGGAGAGAGGGAGAACCAAGCCAGAAACCCAATTAGGGGGGTTTTACAGACTCGGAGAGAAGGAGCCGGTCTAGGTTAATGAGAGGAGGGGAGCAAACAGTAAGATTCGGGGGGGTTACTATCAGGACACCCCAAAGTGGCTGTTGTTTGTTTCTTTGCATTGTTTCCTTTGCTTTTAGGGGGCCTCCTCTACTTTTCCCTATAAAGTATAGCTAGGACTCCCCAAGACATTCACTGAGAAAGGTACCCGCCAGAAGACAGCTTGTCATGTTTTAAGAGGCTAGTTGGTGGGATGGGAGAAGAATGCAGTGGAGGAACTCTTGTTCCTCAAAGAAGGGTCCATTGCACCCCTTACTGCAGCTGTCATCGTCACCCCCAGTTCAGAGCTTAAGTCAGTGCCTTGGAGGCCTGGAGGTCAGAGTCTGATGGGAGCCTCAACCCAAGGTGTTGGAGTACACGGTCACTTTCCTTTCCAGGGCTGATGGAGAGAATGGTCTTTCTTGCCTTTTCCTCCCTTATCCTCCCCTCAAGCCCCGCAGTGGCTAGTCCCGCAGCCGCTAGTCCCGCAGCAGCTAGTCCCGCAGCGGCTAGTCGAGTCTCATGTTGCATTGCTGTCATCCACCCTCTTCCTCCTCACATCTACAGATGGTTGTCATTGTGCTGGGCCCCACAGAGATAAGCTGGGATGACCTCAGTCCTTCAGAGTTAGCGAGTTAACAGCCTTCATTCCATCTGCAAACTGAGTTCTCCATGAAGTTCAGCATCTTCACAGGTTCTGGGGGAAAGACTATGGGGAAAACCACTCCTGCCTGCCACAACCTATGATCAAGCAGAACCTCAACCTGCCTTCTCTCAAGTGTCCCAAGCCTCTAGAGCTACATCTTGGTTCTGAGCAGATCCCAGCTAACTGTGCTAAGTTTCAGAAGACACACAGTGTTGCCAAGATCCTCACTTCAGCTTTCCTCCGACTCTGCCAGCACTGCGTTTACCTCATCTTCAAAGCTTCATTTTTCTTTCTAATCCTGTTCTGCTCGCCCCAAAAAAGTTAATTTTGATTTGTGCCGGTGGTGTTAATTCCCAAAAAGTCAGCCGAGTAGAACATGACAACACTTCATACATATTGTTTTGCTGGCAGGAAGTAGATATTCGAAAAAAGCAATTAAATTACGGAATTATCCTCGATGCAAAGGTACCAGCCTGCGAAGGGTATTGCCTTCCCCGCCAGAAGATGCACAGAAGAACCACCTTCATTAGTGTGCAGATGATACTACTGGTCCACAAGTGAAGCAATACACACACAGAATACACGGAGGAGGAGATGCTCTTTAGGCATCTCGGAAAGGCTCAGCATTTGGGAAATATGGCCAAAGCTGATGATAAAGCCTTTTGAGCTTTGCAGGAACCGCAAACCCATACATAACTGGTTCTTGTTGGTGCAAAGAGGAGGCTGCCGGGTGCTGGATTGCTGCCTGTATTGTAGCAGATAAGATAGTGCTCACCTTTAAGTGTGTAAAGTTCCTCAGGGCTGGAAGCAGCCATCTGCTGTGCCTGGGACCAAGGAGGCACTCCACACATCTGTGGCTTGAATCTATTAAGCTTTTGACTACTACAAGGTTCTTTCTACTGAACTGTAGGCACCGAAAAAGTAGAATAAAGACCCAGAATATCTCAATGACTATGTCGCTCGGTTCCCCCACTCCGTCCACTTAGCCACTCACCAGACACTGTACCTCCATCTCCTGAGTGTCCCCCAGTGTTTAAGATGCTGTGGATATAAAGTTTGCCCTGAGCAACTTACACCGCATCAGATACAGTGGCGCAAGTAATTCTGGAGCTTTCGAGAGAGCTAGCAACAGTATGTGGGCAAGACTTGTGGCTTCTCGTCTCCCGGTCTCTCACTTTACATTCTAGTGCATTTGTCCTTAAAATCTTCCAGTTTTTTGGTTTTTTTTTTTTTTTCCTCCTTTGCCAATTAGATGGGCTATTTGACCGTGTTGTTTTTATTTCCAGCTCCATTTGTTAATACAGCCTTTAGGCACCTGCTACTTGCTCAAGAAAATGAAACCTTCTCAAACTAGTGCAAATAAAAAGAGGTTATTACACAGGTCTGGCAGGGTGTCACGTGACTTGAGGAAGCTATGGAAGCAGCTTTCTGGGAAGCTGGCCCCATCCATTTCCACTCTGCCTCTCTCTCATTCTGAATAATCCTTAACAGTCTGATTGGTGCATTGTGGCCTTTCAAGCCGGCGGCTTCCTGACATTGTGATTCGTTGTGAATATACTCTGATTGCTTCCTGGGCAGACTCACTTACCAGAAGGTGCAATGACAGACGATCAGTCCTGACTTATCGTGGTCTGACTTACAATTTTGACCCTCACGTTGCTGCAGAAGCAACACCCTTAAACCCGTTCTCAATTGCACTTTCGGCAGAGTACTAATAAGTTAAGATACTCAGCACCTTACTTCAGGACATGCTTTGCGTTGAGTGGCAGTGCCCAGCCGTAGGCTACTGCAAGTGTTCTGAACTCATGCAAAGCAGACCGGGCTAAGCTATTCCTGTTGGGTGTAAGAGTACCAGATGATGCAGTTATGGTTTATTGTAATTCATGTGTGCTTAAGTTCGTGTGTGTGTGAACATGTATGTTATGGGAGTGTGTATGCACGTGTGTGCATGTGCCTGAGGAGGTTAGAGCTCAATGCCAGGTGCCTTCCTCAATCCCTCCTTACCTTATTTTTTAGTCAGTCTTTGACTGAACTTGGAGATCACTGATTGACTACACTGCCTGACTTCCTGTCCCCACCTTCTTATGGCTTTTGAGCATGCCCTGCTGCCACCCAGCTTTTCTACTTGGAGGTGCTGGTGATCCAAAATTTGCTTCTCACGCATGTGCACTTCCCAGCTAAACCATTCCCGTCCTCCAAACATGTTGTTGCCTTACCATGCTTTTAACTTATGATGGACTCATTGGTGCTTTAACACTGTTAGGAGTCATAGTCACCTCTGTCTGTCTGTCTGTCTGTCTGTCTGTCTGTCTGTCTCACCTGTTTGTTTGCATGTCTCTTCCCCAGCTCTGCCCCTGCTTGCACTGTTCCTGTTCTGTCCAGACATCCAGTGTTGGGACTAGACTTTTAGCAAGTGATGAAATGAAACTAAGAGGGAAACACATGTTGACCACATTCAAAATGTGACGAAGAAAGAACTTAGGGAAAGGTGTTAGGCACACTGTCCCTGTGTCTGTGGAGGAAGAAAGTTCTCTAAGCCACTAGCTAAAGGACAATCTTTCCAAAATAAGCCTTGGCCTGCACATAAGCTACATGTTCTTGCAGTTTCAAAGCCATACCTGCATGGCCTATTGAGAGTGCTCCCACTCTTTTCTGTTTCAGACTTATTGAGCAGCTAATATGTCAGACTCTCTAGAAGGCACTTTCTACACATCAGTTCTTCCCATTTTGACAGGCTGTGGCAGATAATAGCCTCTTTTTATGAAAGAGTTTCAAAGATCTGAGCAGTTGACCAAGGTCACATGCCAGAGCCAAGATTAGAGCATAGCTCTGTTAATTCCAGTGCTCTCTCCATGACATCTCTCCATCCAGAAAGCACCCTCCTGTCTGTGGGCAGGCATCCTTGTTCTTCTGTACTGCCACCGTACCTCGTTCATACAAAGAACACAGCATTGATTCTCGTTATAAAGGTCCCAGCTCAGCTGCTACACTGCACCTCCTTGGGACAGAACTATAGCTGGCTCTTTCTTATATCCTCAGTGCCTATCACTCAGAGCAGACTCAGCTGATGTCTGCCTCCTAAGCTGACTCTAGAAAGAGAGAGCGGCATACTATCCACTTTCTTCATAGTCCCCAAACTCTGAAAATAGCAGTGTTCCTGATTAAATAGCAGAACTGTAAGAATTTTAAAAGTGCACAAGGATTCTTCCAGTCTCTCGTCGAATGTAAAGAACATACGCATGTTCTCTCTGCCTATATAACACTTGGGCGCAGTCAGTCAATTGAGACCCACTGTGTTACTATGGATGATAGACACAATAGTACATGTGAGTGGCTGTGTGGTAGCAGCATGCTGGTAGAGTATTTGTCCGGTGCCAAGCAGCAGCTGGATGTGGCTACAGGATGATTCACTAAATAAGCGGTTATTAAATACCTACCACACACACAGTATCAGTCACTCCCAAGTAGCCATGGTAACCATGCAAAAATGGCATTGAGGATTCCACCCTCAGACTGCTTGGAGTCTAGTCAACATAGCTCACACACACAAATTGGTAGGGTACCAGAGGTGCTTAAATATTTAAAGACACCTACCTACTGAGGAAGGGCTTTGAAGTTGAGTCAGAAATGCTTCTGGTAAGAAGGGTGTACTGGCTAGCTTTGTGTCAACTTGACACAGCTGGAGTTATCACAGAGAAAGGAGCTTTAGTTGGGGAAATGCCCCCATGAGATCCAGCTGTGGGGCATTTCCTCAATTAGTGATCAAGGGGGAGAGGCCCCTTGTGGGTGGGACCATCTCTGGGCTGGTAGTCTTGGATTCTATAAGACAGCAAGCTGAGCAAGCCAGGGGAAGCAAGCCAGTAAAGAACATCCCTCCATGGCTTCTGCATCAGCTCCTGCTTTCTGACCTGCTTGAGTTCCAGTTCTGCACTGCTTGTGGACGTTGTACATCGTGGTGCGGAGCCTAGTGCGCACCACGATGTACAACGTCCACAAGCTATGGAAATGTAAGCCAAATAAACCCTTTCCTCCCCAACTTGCTTCTTGGTCATGATGTTTGTGCAGGAATAGAAACCCTGACTAAGACAAAGGGTTAAGAAGGACTTCATGAATGCCTGGCCGCTCAGCTGGAATATGAGAGTGGGGACAGATACATCTCAAGTCAAAGGAGGAGCCCTGATGAAGGAGCAGGATGAGGATTCAAACTGGATATGGAACACTTGTCTGTGCTATGTAGAGGAACAGCATCACTTGGAAAAGCAGGCTGGTGCCAGGGTGCCCTATGGCCTTGAATGTCAGAGTATACAAATTGCATTTCATTTCTAGTTCTTCAGTAAGGAAATAAGAGAGATGGTCGTGATTCTGTGGCCATTGCCCCATCTCCATGTGTTCTAAACCCAAGAGTTCAGGTTACCATGGCTCAAAAATACTTTGGAAAAAAAAAAAAACTGAACATGTATAGAATTTTGTCTTGTCATTATTTCCTAAACAATGCAGTATAACCATTTTCAGGGTGTTTCTGCTTGTGGACGTTGTACATCGTGGTGCGGAGCCTAGTGCGCACCACGATGTACAACGTCCACAAGCAGGAGCACAGAGGCTGTGAGTCAAGGTTGTACCTTGTGCTGTGGCTGGACTTGGTAATGTTTAAGAGTTACTCAGGTGGTACTGGTTTTGACAGCATGAAGGGGTCATGCAGAGCAGCTGAGGCTATGGAAGCACTGTGGGAGGCCATGGAAGGCCATTGGTGAAGGTGCAGCCTCAGTTGCAATTGAAGGCCCAGGACTGAAGGGGTCATGCAAAGGAGTTGAGGCTTGGCACTATGAAGAGAGTCTATGAGAGGCTAGTGTTGTAGCCTAGTAACAGTGGAAGACAGCAGCATTTTGGAGATACCAGTATCATGAGATGACCACCAAGAACAGCAGGAGCGGTGAAGTACAGGCAGCTGGAGCTGGAGCTGAGAAGACAAGGTGTGTGCTACAAAGGGCATGGCTGGAGAAGTGACCCAAGCCCTTGGAGGAGCCCAGAAGATCATGAGTTGGATCCCAGATATTGGACAGTTGGAGTTTGATTTTGCTTTTCATTGTGACTGTGCCCTGATGCTTTTCCCTCTTGAAGGAAATATTTTAGTGGAACCCACAGTTAAGAGACTTTTAATTGTAAAGACTTTGGATTTTAAGAGAAATTGAAATTTTAAGAATTTATAAAGACTGTGGGACTTTTAAAGTTGTTTAGATGTTGGGGATGAATAAGAAACTAAGGGTTGAGGCTTACTAGTGAGGTGTTTGTGTGTCAAGTTGACAAGGGGTGATTGTACTGGCTAGCTTTGTGTCAACTTGACACAGCTGGAGTTATCACAGAGAAAGGAACTTTAGTTGGGGAAATGCCCCCATGAGATCCAGCTGTGGGGCATTTCCTCAATTAGTGATCAAGGGGGAGAGGCCCCTTGTGGGTGGGACCATCTCTGGGCTGGTAGTCTTGGATTCTATAAGACAGCAAGCTGAGCAAGCCAGGGGAAGCAAGCCAGTAAAGAACATCCCTCCATGGCTTCTGCATCAGCTCCTGCTTTCTGACCTGCTTGAGTTCCAGTCCTGCATCCTTTGGTGATCAAAAGCAGTATGGAAATGTAAGCCAAATAAACCCTTTCCTCCCCAACTTGCTTCTTGGTCATGATGTTTGTGCAGGAATAGAAACCCTGACTAAGACAAAGGGTTAAGAAGGACTTCATGAATGCCTGGCCGCTCAGCTGGAATATGAGAGTGGGGACAGATACATCTCAAGTCAAAGGAGGAGCCCTGATGAAGGAGCAGGATGAGGATTCAAACTGGATATGGAACACTTGTCTGTGCTATGTAGAGGAACAGCATCACTTGGAAAAGCAGGCTGGTGCCAGGGTGCCCTATGGCCTTGAATGTCAGAGTATACAAATTGCATTTCATTTCTAGTTCTTCAGTAAGGAAATAAGAGAGATGGTCGTGATTCTGTGGCCATTGCCCCATCTCCATGTGTTCTAAACCCAAGAGTTCAGGTTACCATGGCTCAAAAATACTTTGGAAAAAAAAAAAAACTGAACATGTATAGAATTTTGTCTTGTCATTATTTCCTAAACAATGCAGTATAACCATTTTCAGGGTGTTTACATTTGGGGGAGATACTTTAAAATATATATTTAAAGTACCTAGAGAATTTGCATAAGTTACATGCGTACCCATTTTTGTAAGGAACTTGGGCTCCTATGGGTTTTGGTATCTTGGGATCCTGGAAGACATCTCCCACAGGACCACAGGAGAATATATTTTTGGAAGGATGGCAGCATCAGAGTGAATTTCCAAGGGAGAGACTAGGGTGGAGAGACTGGTTACTTTGTGTCTGTTGAAAATGCTAGGCCTTGGCTGATCACACAGCAGTGGAAGTCGATTGAAAAGGCTTCTCTGAAACTCCAGCATGGTTTAAGGCAGACTGGCTCGATAATGCGCAGTGTGAACAAGGAAATCTGTTAACAGCCCTTCAACCAGCTCTGAACCGAACAGCATCCCATTGCTTGGTTAATGCCTGAGCCAATAGGGTGGAGCCTGGTGCAGAATATGCCAGAGCCTGCAGGGCCAGATAGGAAAACCCCGGAGGAAAGAGGGAATCCAGATGAAAAATACTCCTAAGGTAACATCACAACAACCCCTTTCTGAATAGCAAATTGAATTTGCTAAACCAGACATAAATTAGTAGAAGCAAAACAGATGAGCGCGATATTGGAAGGCTAAAGCAGTTGCTAAATGAAGCGCTAACTAGCCATCTTGACTGTCACCCAGCAGGCAGAATGGCTGCCTGGTGGGCACGAATGGACCACTCTGTTAGTTTGGCAGGGGAGCCCCTTAGGATTGCTGTCCAGGGCAGCAGCTTCCAGCTTCCTTCCAAAGCTACAGAAGGGCCCGGGGCTGTAACAAGCGGCTGTGTATGAGAAGCAACGCCAGAAAAGGCCTCTGCTACACAGCCACTGCCTGCGTGAATTTTATGAATTCTCCGTATGCAAACTCCCATTAGTCATGCATGGAGGGAGCCGTTCTGACAGCTCTCAGAAGCTGCATTTCCATAGGCAGCCGCAGCCGCTGAGCATACCCAGAGCAACACTGCTTTGGCCACCCATGCCCTGTGTTTGCTGGCACTTGAAAATGAGGTCTTTCTTAGACTTAAATACCCAGACCCTTAGAGTCTGCGAATTGTAAATAGCAACTGGCTGGTTCCTGCATGTTTATTTGTGCACAGGAGCACATGTGATCTCTGCATCCTCCATGAAGTCCTTTCCATAAGAAATGATGCCGTGGATTTATGACTTGTGCCGCTCGCTCTCTTGGCGTTGCCAGAGACCAGAGACCAGGGCAGATAGAAGTTAGCCTAGACTTCAACATCACTGAGGAATAGTTAAGAACAAACAGGCTACCCCCACCATATCTGCTCACTTCTGTAAAGCTTGGAATTCCTCTTCTAATTAAGGACCAACCCTACAAGTTGGTACTACTTCTTAGAGAGTTGATATTGAAACTCAATTAGTGATGATTTTCTAGAGAGACATTTGGAACTAAGATACCTAAAACAAGGAAGGGCTGGAGAGATAGTTCTGTTGGAAAAATGCTTACATGAGGACCGTAATTTGATGCCCAGCACCCACATTAAAGTAAGTCACTGCGATGCACATCTGTAATCGCAAGACTGAGGAAGTAGATTCCTGAAGCTCACTAGATTTTAGCTCCAGGTTCTGTTAGAGTTGGTCTCAAAATGCAAGGTAGAGAGCCCTTGTAAAAAAAACACCAGATGTGGACCTCTGGCCTTCACATGCACGCATGCACACTCCACCTCCTTATGGGCATGCACTCACACACACACACACACACACACACAAACACGCATACACATGCACATACACACACACACACTAGTGACAACACAGTTCTGTCTGTCTGCACATAGCTGGCCATGCTCATGTGGTCTTTGTTTCTGATTTTACAAAGATGAGAAGAGTGATGCAGGCATCTGAAGAGAAAGTGTCTATCGAGCAATGACTTACACTGTTTTTGCTTTAACATAATAAAACATGTTTTGCAGAGGAGCGTCTAGAAGCAAGGGAGCAATTATTTTTATGTTGATTTTATGATTCCGGTCTTTGCTAGTCGCACAGCTGTGTGTAGGTGGCTTGAAAACTTTGGTCTAACGTTACAATAATGTACTTAAGGTAATTAATAACTAAGCATTTTATTATTCAGAAAGGCATGCTTGATGTGGCGATAATGATGGTCATTATTATGAAATTTTACATATGAACAAACTGTAGTGGCTTGAACTGCTAAAACTGTATTTATTTAAAAGGTATTAGGAGTGTAATATAGGTAACTCCAATGCACTGCTAGGTACAAGGCAAACATTATATGTTAATTACTGTTAACTAATTACTGTTAATGACTTTCCTGGGCTGGCTTTGGTTTTTGTTTCTTTGCATTTTGGTGTAAATATAGAGATTTATATATGCCAGGCAAGTGCTCTACCAACTGAGCTCCATCCTTGACCCCATCTTAGCTTCTTCTAAAAACCTGTTAATGTTCAATGAGAAAGAATACCAATCTTTGAAACATGATAAATAGATGAGATAAGAGGACTCAGCAAACAACTGAGGGATGCTCACAAGGCCAGCATGATGTCATAGCCTTGTAGACCCTGCCTAGTCTGGTCTTGTCATGTCTGACCTCCGCTGTGCTCCAACAGCCTCATCTTCTGTCCCCCATCCACACTGTGAAGTCCTGCTCTTCCTGCCCAGAATGCTTGACCCTAGCCCTACCACTACCCCTACCCCTACTCCTTCCCATCCCCTCCCCCCTTCCACCCCACTCTTCTCACTCATCCTCCACATCTGAGTGTATCTGTTGAGTCAGATGTCCCTGCCAATGATTTCACAGCATGTCTGTGCACCGTGTAAGACTAGTCTACTCTGGGGTCATCTGAGCATTGTCTACATCCCTCGTGACCTTTATGTTTCAGGAAATTTGGTGCCTTGCCACACAATAACTCAGGGGTTCTCAACCTGCCTAATGCTGCAGCTCTTTAATACAGTCCCCTGTTGTGATCCCCCCCCAACCATAAAATTATCTCCTTGCTACTTCATAACTGTAATTTTGTGAATCATAATGTAAATATCTGACACATGGAATATCTGATATGCAGCCCCCAAAGGGGTTGTGACCCACAGGTTGAGGACCACTGCAATGAGTATTTAAGAGGAGTATTTACGATGTCAGTTTAGTAGCACATGTTTGCCACTGGGGAGGTGGAGACAGGAGAGTTTGAGGCCATATGAGACCCTATGTAAAAGAAAGAAATAGTATTCACTGCGCTGCAGTTTTAAAGAGGGGCAGCAAAGCAATGAAGACTTAGATTTTTTTTTAAAGAGTCAGTTTTTCCAATGAAGTCTAGAGAAGCTAAGAACCATAAAATGTGAGAATAGTAAAAGACCCAAAGGAGTATTGACTGACATATACAAGCACATATTCTATTAGAATCTCCAAATATTTAGCATTTTTAAATGTCAGGGTTTGAAACCAATCTTCCGGTCAATAATGTCAACATCTCTATAAGTCCTATGCGACTTTCTCATTATAACCTAAATACTGCTGTATACAGAGCTGTGTGGAACAGGCAGCCTATTTTCTTACATCATCAAAAACTACTCTGTACTGCTCAGTTAAATGTCTGGTCAATAGTGTCATATTACACTTACCATGCTTCTATAATCCATACCCCATGAATCCAATTATAACCAATTCCATTTAACTCTAAAACCCACTGGTCCTGAGTTAAGTCTGAGTGGCTCGTGTATAGATTGTACTGCTCTCTAATGAGCACTTCCCGCGTCTCTGCACTGTGCGTGCGTTCGTTAGTACAGAAATCCTTCTCATAAGATAGGGGTAAGATAGTTTAGGCTGGAATGCGTAGTGCAGTCTTTAATAATCACAAGTTCGTTGAGATAAAGGTCAATTAATTCTAGCGAGCAACCAGAAAGAAGCTATGCTACATTTGAGGTCCTCTACATCATGGAGGAGTGAGCACTTGCTTGCAAGCATCAGAGTCCTTGGCTCACACATGTATTTACCTTTACTCTGTTTAATGATTATTTTTCAGAAGGCTGTTTGAGATCAGTTTCGGTAACATAGCTGGGGTTCCCATCTCACAAATGCAGAGCTCCATAGTCTCCTGTCTTTATAAACAGGGATGGAATTTCACAGCACACGTCGGTACCCCTCATATATCTGCCTCCGCTGTGCCCAGAGAGAACTGAGGCATAGAGCTATTTCTGTATGTTTTCTAAAGATACCCCTGAGTGAGTGGAAAGGAAGCCTGAGACAGAAAAAGATTCTGTGTCCTCATGGAGAACACATCTTGTATGTATCTCAGCCTCCGGGAGGGTTGGTTGCCAAATTTGAGCTGGCTCTGCACAGTTGTTCTTGCAGCCTCACAAGGAGACCTCTGTAGAGGTGTATACACAAATAAAGTAGGCATCCAGGAGATTACCAGCACAAATGCTCACTTCTCTGAAGTATGTTTGTTGGCAAGAAGATAAATGGGTTAGCTTTCCCGGGCCTTTCAAAGTTATAATTCTGCTCTATCTAGTGGGGGATCTGTAGGTGAACAGTATTGGGGTGCTTACCTTTCTGTTTTTCTCTTCCTTTTCTTCCAGATCTATGCAGTTAGATCAGTTGTTCCGAACAAGAGCAATAATGAAATCGTCCTGGTGCTCCAACAGTTTGATTTTAATGTGGATAAAGCCGTGCAGGCCTTTGTGGATGGTAGGTATACGAGCCCGCCCGAACTGAAATGTTGGAGCTGATTAAATCCAATACACTGTATTGTTTCCCTTAAATGAACTGAACATTAGTTTCTAATACTTCTCATAAATGATAAAAAAAAAAAAAAAAAAAAAAAAAAGCATGGCACACCTTTATTCACCACCTTCTGGAGGCAGAAGCAGACCGAATTCTGTGAGTTCAAGGACAGCCTGGTTTACATGGTAAGTTCCAGACCTAATACAAATGCATAGTGAGACCCTGTGTTCTAGGCCAGCTAGGGCTACATAGTAAAAACTTATCTCAAGGAAGAAAACAAATAAAGAAACCAAAAATCACAACTGACTTCAAAAGAACATGGACACATGGTAAGGGCAGAATAAAGGAAGGTCTTCTCCACTTGTTTAAGAGACAGTGGAGACTTTCTAGAGGACACTAATTATAAGGCTGCTGGATCTTTGCCAGTTACCTCCGTTTGTTAAGCATATCCTCTATTCGATGGTGTCCTTGTGAGCAGAGGACAGCATTGCTGACCCGGAAGGCCTCACCTCTTCAAGTCGGCTGAGTGTCATGGCTGTGGTTCTGACATTCCATGCTTAGACAGCCTGAGACACCTGAGGCAGCTGAATCACTCAGTTCATCATACGACCAGTTCATCGGCCTCTTCCCTGATAGACTCTCAGATCTGAACAAGTGCTGAGCCTACACTTATTTTCAAGTTTGGATATCTTTTCTGTAAATTGGGGAGAAATTTTCTTTAATATTTTGTCGTGAATAAAGACTTTCTTGTCAGGGTTATTAAATGCCCTGTTTCCTGGCATTTTTTTTTTTCTATTCTGTAAATACTGGACCAGCTATGCACAGCCTGGTAGGGTCTGGAGAAGATTTGCCAGCAGACGTCTCAGCTGTCCCTTCTTCCCACCGGGTTGGAGACAGCACGATTTCCTTGATGTGTGGGGTGTGCAATAACCCTCTTGAGTTTCACAAGTGTAATTAAGCAGTTCAGGGTAAGATCCGGAGCCCAAGCACTGTGCTCACATTCTGTGCCGGCCATGGAAGATCAGGGTCCTGACTAAATTAACAGACGGTGATCATGCATACAGACGTGTACGCAAATCTCCTACGTGAAACTTTCTCATTGTTTGCTCTGCTTCACCGACTATGTACACTATGAAGATTGTATTGATATATATATATATATAATCTTCAGTCCTCAGGACTAAATGGTAGCTGCGATCGGCCCCACACACAGCCTTTTTAAATGACGTGAGTATGCACATCCTAACTCTGAGACAGGCTCCAGTCTGGATTCCCTTACCCCATCATTGGCATGAAGAGGTTCAGTTAGAGGCTGCTTTCTCCACCCCTTCCCACCCCCACCTCCCATTAGGAAGGGTTTCTGTTGTAGTGTGACCGGGAGTAAATGCATGGAGGCAGCAGGATGGACAATCGTCAAAGCTGCTGGAGTTGGGTGGATGGCCTTATACCTGGGATTTTCATCTTGTCCATGCCAGGGTCTCATTAGAGCTCACTGATTGCAGAGGATCCTCATCGGTTGAGTTTGCAAACCAATGGGGAAACAAGTTGCTTAAAACCCAGTAGGAGTCAAAAATGGTTGTTGGGAGTGTTTTGTGGGCTATACTGAAGCCACTAATTCAAATGGCTTACTGAAAACACCTCCAGGCACGTCTGGCACCATTAAAATTTAATAACGGCATTTTCAGAATCCTTTGTAAGTAAGAGTATCTCTTCACAGGCAGTCTCCGTAAGCTCTTGTCCAAACCACAAGTAAAGTTGTCACCGTCAAAATATGAAACTGCGACTAATGGGTGTTGCAGCTTGCCATGGGGTAAAAAGACGGCTTTTAACAGCTTTTTGAAGTTTAGCTTTATGTAGAATGTGGCAGCTTAGCTACCAGAGTGACCCTGGTAAGTCACCAAGGAGAACTGACAAACCCCAGGAAAGTGTTGACGAACATTAACTCCTGGGGCAAATTACAGAAATGCCAATCCAGTTACTAAAAAAGTATAAATTCTGTTTTACTTTTGGGTGCAGCCTTGCCATTTCAGGCAAGGAGGGCACTGAATTGGAAACTCTGGATAGACAGGAGTGATGGGCCTGTTGAACACAGTCCGAGTGACATCAACCAAAGGAGCTACTGATTTGAAAGTCTGAAGTTAATCTCTGGTTAGCCAGTACCTTGTAGACAGTTATTATTGTAATATTTACTATATTAATGTAAAGTGATCTGAGCATGCTTAAAATTGTTAGACTTCATAGGACCCTCTCCCTTATGAAGTTCCTGCTTATATGGAATCGGCTGATCCTTCATTATCAATAACTAGTTGAGATGATACCCAGCAAATTAATATAAATAGATTTTTGCCAAAGGGCATGGAGACTGGCTGTAGTTGAAAGTGATAAACTTTTTCTTAGCTTCATCAGGTCAAGGTTATGTACGTGACTGGGCAGGCAGCGCCTGGCACCCAGTTAGTCACTGAATGAAGTTTGTTGGTTTGAAACGGAAACCTTATACAGAGCGCATCCTTTCCTCTCCATGGTGGCTCCTCCTCAGCCCCCTGCAAGGCTTGAACTAATAAGTAAGAGTCAAAATGGAGCAGGGCTGGCCACACAGAAAGGTCTGCCTGCCGTGGTTAGTAACACAGAAAAGCCCGTGTTTGGTTCAGAAGCTTGTAGTACTTTATTCATATATCAAACAGAACGATTTTAATTCTACCTATGGCAATGAAGCTATCAGAAAACTCTCAAGACATGATCTCATATTCCCTAAGACAATAGGATAAAAAAAAAAAAGTATGCTTCACAAAGCAGGGTTTAATATTTTTATAAAACCAAGACTGTGCAGTGAATTAAATGAAGATCTTGGAAATAAGAAACAGAACTGGCATTTTTATTAAGATAGGCTGTATCAAAATAAATGAAGAAGTCCGCCCTGCCCTGCCCCCCTCCCCCCTTGCTACCAAGCACGGGTGAATTTTCTGTTCTTTTTATTGTGTGGATATTTGTTGAAGATTCTTTCTCTTTATCTAGGCAGTGCTATTCAAGTTCTTAAAGAATGGAACATGACGGGAAAGAAGAAGGTAAGATTAAGGGTGACGCTGAATTAGTAACATCTTCAGTCAAACCTTCAGGGTTGTTATCCTTTCAACAAAGCTGCCAATTTTGTGCTTCATTCGAACTTGTTAATATGCACACCCAGAAAGCTTTCGAATCTAGGCTTTGCTCCAGTTACCAGCTACTTTCACTCCTAAGGCCCATATTTTCTGTTCAGTGTGTGTGCGCACGCGCGTGTGCGTGTGCGTGTGCGTGTGTGTGTGTGTGTGTGTGTGTTTATCAACCAGGTATGCTCAAGGAGCACCAGAGTTGTGCTTCTTTGTAAGTATTAAGAGGAGCCCAGTGACACAATTCAAAGCATTGAAGATGCTAAAATGCCCAAACATATCCCATAACACAAAGACAGAAATTAAGGAGTGCTTTAAAGACACTAAAAAAGCTCAAAACATGTTTTCCCGTTTTTTTCTTTCCCCAAATGAACCTATGCAATGCTGCTTTAAGATACCCTTTGCCCTGGAATCTGAAGTCAGTCGTCAATAAAAGAGAAAAGTGCCGTAAAGCCATAGAGAGCAGGGGTCCTCCTGGAACACTCTAGAGCTGTTCCTTAAGGGCAATGGAAAGCTTTTCCTCTGCCCCATTCACATGACAATACTGTACTGTGTAATCACAGGAAGTGGGGCTCCTGGGCACAGCCATAGTGTGTCTGCAACCACCAGCATCCCATTTCCACACTGACACCACAGGGCCTGCTGTTTTGCTTCTCATGGGATTATAAGAGGCCAGCCTACCCTGCCCTTGAAGGGAGGATCACAGGCTTGGGGGACAGGTTCTGAACCAACACAAAGCAGCAGTGTTGCTTTCACACAGCCCCAAGACTGCAGGCATGGCTGGAATCATCCTTTCCTCCTTCGGGTTTCATGCCCAGCTTGTTTGCCACCATTTTTGACAATCTCTGCTTCTCTTTAATCATAGCTTCTCAGTGAGATAAAGATGATTTGCAAGTGATTGAAAGGCGGTATTTATCTTTACATGGGAAAAAATTCAGATGTGTGCTTTGGTTTTTAAGTTTCTGTGATGGGGTGGGAAGAGAAGCAACGACAGCAGCTGCAGCCTCAGTTCCTTAAGTGAGGTTCCTCTTGTGGGTTCAGTTGGGAGATGAACTCCAAAAGCCAGCAGTGCAGGCTGGTGTATGGGGGTGGGGGTAGTGTCCACCGTCCCTTCCACCTGTGCGCAGCACTACAGATCTCTCACCCAGAAGGACCTGGGCATGATTGTGACGTTTTAGAAACGAAAGAAACTAGGCGGGGCTAAAGAGTTTCTCTAGGTGTCAGTTGGTCTCTGAGTGTCCTGGAAGACAAAGTCGCCCTGGTGCTCTGCAGCAGGTGGAACACACTTTCTAATGGGTCAGGTATCTGTACCACTGATGGTTAAGTACACCGAATACCAAATAGATAAAACCAAAGTCAAGGGCTCACCTGGGCTAATTCAGCAGGTAAAGGCGTTTGCTGCCAAACCTGACTACCTGAGTTTGCTCCCTGGGAGCCAGAGGGTGGAAGGGGAGAAACCACTCCTGCAAGCTGTCCTCTGACCTCCACACATGCTTTGTAATACAGAAAATGTTGGAGAGCAGGATGATGTGGCACGGGGAGGGGGGAGACAGAGAGAGAGAGAGACAGAGACAGAGACAGAGAGAGATAGAGAGAGACAGAGAGAGAAAGATAGAGAGAGAAAGACAGAGAGAGAGAGAGAGACAGAGAGACAGAGAGAGAGACAGAGAGAGAGAGAGAGAGACAGAGAGAGAGACAGAGAGAGAGACAGAGAGAGAGACAGAGACAGAGACAGAGAGAAAGACAGAGAGACAGAGAGACAGAGAGAGAGACAGAGAGAGAAAAGGGATCCACACATCCATGAAAAATGGGTCTATCAATTAGAAGCATGTTGTCCATGTCCTGGTTACTGTTATATCCTCAGTGACCAAGCATTTGAGGAGAAATACAGTAAAATTCTGTGAGGCTCTAAAACACTCTGATATAAATGTAGTCTGGAGCTATTTCAGTGTATATGTAATGAACAGCTGAGAGGTCCTGGGTCCAGGTGGAGTGGACAGATCTGGTACTACCTTGTAATAGCTGTTGCCCCAACTTAAATAACCACAGAATGATTCTGGAGCCTCAGGCTGCCTTAAACTTGCTGGACAATGACACCAATTCCTGCAGTCTCCTGGTTGGTCAATGCCTGTTGTAGAGATCATTATTAATAAGGATCCCACAGCAGACAAAGTGCAGATAGCACCATCTAACTTGGTGAACCAGTGGGTTTTACTGTTTACTTACAGGAATATGGGTGAGGGGTTACTTATAGGAGCAGAAATGACTCAAAGACAGCTGCATCACCCAGCATGGGTGACAACTCACAAAGCTGGGAACCTGTAGTTCCCTGCACTGCCTGAGACAGCTCAACAGGCCTGGGAGTGTCCTTTCCAGTGGCTCAATTGGTCTGAGCCTCTGCCAGGCTGCTTGGCTGGTCTCTGCTTCTCCAGGCTGCATGGCTTATCTCCAAGTTTTAGCAGTTTGGCCAGTCTGAGAGATACTCAGAGCAGTATTGTTTACTCTCAGGAGAGAGGCCACATAGTGTATCTGGTGAGTTTCAGGGACTTCCTGTTAGTTGTTTACATTTCTGCAGGATGTGATGTTTCAGGAACCAGCTATGTACCTTTTTGCTCTGGATAGCCTACCGTATTCCTGTCAGTCCTCCCCTTTGGCTCCCTCCCCAGATAATGGAACCTGAGTATCCAGCTGGCCTCCAGGTCCTGAACTGCTTCAAGAAGCAAGAGCTATTTCTTAGTATAACCAGTTCTTCCAGAGGTGTTACAGTATTTCTTATGTTGCTTAAATTACCTCTCTGCTATTTAAGCTATTGCTCCTGTAGTTTTTCCCTTTCAAATTAATGTTTTGTTGACTACAATCGCAAGGTAAAAAAAAAAAAAAATGAACAACTTCCTTTAGAAGCACAATATTTAGATTAATCTGGGTACTTAATAAAGATGTGCTCTCACCCATTCTATTAAAACCCAGGTGTCAGAATGATTGTCTTATCAGAGCCTCCACTGAACATCAGTACTGCTTTCCCCTTTGTTTCTCCCTGTAGAATAATAAAAGGAAGAGAAGCAAATCCAAGCAGCATCAAGGCAACAAAGATGCTAAGGACAAGGTGGAGAGGCCAGAGGTGGGGCCCCTGCAGCCCCAGGCACCACTGGTACAAAACGGCCACGTGAATGGCTGCGACAAGGACAGCTCATCCCCGGACTCTGCCAGAGAAAAACTGGCCCTCACGCCACGTGAGAGGAAGATCTCCATCCTGGAGGAACCTCCAAGGGCTCAGCGTGGGATCACAGGTCAGTCCTTAGGTATCTATCGACTGCGTAGGGAGACGGATACGGCAGACGGAGCTGATTGAAGCAGAGGCCGTTGCCGCTGCTACACAGGATGAGAAAGTCTGAGCGGCCAGGATGTAGATACCACTGAGTCCTGAAGCCAGGGACTAGTACAAGGGCTCAGTCTGCCCCACCTCGGAGCATCTACACCTGCCCCTCGCCCCACATAATTCTGTTATTGTCTAGGGTTCTTGACTGGTTCCTTTTCTATGCCAGTTAAAGGGTGGAAAAGCAGGAAATGTCTTGAGCATTAACGGACGACAGCTGGGAACTTTCTCAAACACCACCGACTGGGTCAGCCAGAAGCAGCCAATAAGGAAAGGTTTACTTAGGGGCAAGGAAGCACACAGTGAAGCAGAGGGGGCTTGGGAAACCGAAGCCCAGCTTCTCCTTGATGACTAGGGGTGTTTAAGTCGTTTAAAGGTCTTCCTTCCCTAGTTTAGCGTTGGTCAGTTTGAAGAAGGCAGGATGGCTGATTGGCCCGCCACTGTTGTGTAAAGGTGTCCTCATCCAGCCTTGAACTCATTGGGCCAGTCCCTCATCAAGGGCTTGGCTGGCAGGAGAAAAAACCTGCAAGGCCTTTGTTTTTAGTCACCAGGCATTGGTCTCAGGTTAGGAGGGTAAGGATGGAGCCAGTCATCTCTGAAGGTCACCATCCTTTTATTTAGTTACACCCCTTCTCCCTCTCCTCTGCCTATTAGGGTCCCTCAGTTCTCGTGCATATTAGGGTCTCAGGTGACAAGGCAGTGCTAGCTTGAAGAGACACTTCCCCTAGGAAAAGGGAAAGACAAGTAATGACGAGTGACAATGTTACTAAGTTCTTTCCTCGGACTAGATTATTTTCATCTCCTTTTGGGTATTGGAATGCAGGTTAATCATTTATGCTGCAGCTGTAAATTAACTTCATAATTCTACTGGTGTGTGTATATTATATATACACATGTGTGTGCTGGTGCGTATGCTAGTACGAAAGCCAGAGCATGTTGTAAGGGGTGTCTCCCACCCTATAACTCTCCACCTTTGAGGTAGAGCCTCTCACTCCTTGAGATAGAGTCTCTCACTGTACCTCAAGGTGGGCTGACAGCCAGCAAGCCCCAGCTATAGCCTCCAGCCTCTGCCCACCATACGCAGGGGCTATCCACACACTCAGCCATGTTTAGCTTTTTCCATAGGTACTCGGGCCCTCATGCCTGCACAGGAAGCACTCTTAGCCACTGGGCTGTCTCACCAGCCCCAGAAGGCTACTTCTTAATGCACCTGTCTGTGTCTGGGTATGTTATTTCTTCTCTACCAGCCTATCTCTTCTTCTGTAATTTTCTGTAAGAAAGAATGCTGTTTTGGTTTGTTTTCGACATACTGTAATACAGAATGCCACAGACAGGAAATTATAAACAATAGAAACTTCTTTGGCTCATGGTTCTGAGGTATGGAAAGCGAACTCTGGAAAGAAGAAATGCGAGTGCTGAGGGGGTTAGACTTAATCCACTGCTATAACAACTATAATCTATCCATGAGCATGGCATCCTCATGACCCAGGAACACCATAAAGGCTGGCTTCTCAACACCTAGCATTAGCAATTACATTTCTAGCACTTTCAGGAACCCATTCAAACCATAGCGCTCAATGATAACATGGCCTACTACCCCATGGTTATAACAAATCCTAAAAAAAAAAAAAATTTATATGTGATGTAACCTGCCTAGAAACAGAATTTCAATAAAAATCTAAGCCGTCTTCGACTAGGTGAACCAGCAGGGCTTATAAAGTGGCTAGACGTTCACACTTACAGTGAGTCAATCGGTACTTAAGATAGAAAAGACAATATCCAGCTGGATATTATGGACAGTGTTTCTTTGTATTTAATATGTGGAGAAAGTATCAGTAAATAAATATATGTGTCTGTGAAATCTCTGAGAATACAGCTGCTACAAATGTAGTCTGATGGGGTGCTGGGTACCAGGAGGGCTGGTGCTGGCCACTCACAGAAGACTTTTTAGTGGAGCACCGGATGCCCCGTAGATACCTGTGATCTAGGCTCTGCAGGAATCAATCTGATGTTCTCCTAGCAAAGGCTCGGGGCACACTGGTGAATTTCAGGCTTGGAACAGAGATACCATTTCTGTGTGAGCATTTGAGATGCCATAGATTGGTGGGTGTGGAGAGATCTCGGGACACGGTGAGGGAGGGGGTGGGGGAGGTTAAGAAGCAGTGAGGAGAACTTTGCTCAGAACCCTCGCTCATTGCACTCTGTTGCTAGAATGGCAGTGTTATCCTGCGACAAGCCAAAGATGAGGAAGATAATATCCCTGCCTAGGATTTTAGTCCAACAGACGAGACCAACCCACAAACGAGACCTCACTGTGGTTTGTACCAATATGGTGAGCAGGCACCAGGGCCCTGACACTTGTCACATGAGTAAGTCTTTACATTGCTTGTCCAGCCCTAGTTTGCTTCCAGAAACCCATTGCCCAAGAACTCCACTTATAGTGCTGTAGACAGATCATCCTTATTGGCTAGAGGACACTTTTTCCAAACCAAACATTGACAGCAATAAAAATAGCCTAGTCATTTTGCATCCAAGTTCTCCAAGAATTTTTAATTCAGTTTTTTTTTTTTTTTGATTTATAGTCCGGGCAGGAGAAAGAAATTAAATAATCGAATGGCAGATTCCCAACTTTCCTTGTTATTGCTTTCACATGAATTACTTTCAAAATCTGATTACTCAAGTTGCTGTCTTGATATCAATCATAAACTAAAAGCATAGCCCATATATTTATTCACTTACTCATAATTTTTGCCCCCATTGAAACACGGTTTCAGTAAGTCTGTCAAGTAATTGTAGTAAATGAGAGGCAGAAGCCCTTCAGCTCACTATGGGTAGCTGAGGGTAGCCCCCATGACAGTCAAGTACCCACTGAAGCTGTTCTCTGTGCAAGGGGCCTTGGCAACACTGGCATGAGACTCATTGTGACGAATTCTTGGTTGTACCAAGTGTGATTCCTGTATGCTTTTGTCCCTGCGAGTTTAACGAATTCTTGGTTATACCAAGTGTGATTCCTGTATGCTTTTGTTCCTGCAAGTTTAACCTGAAGGTACTATTTGTTTTTGTCACTGGCTCCTTACAAATCTTTATGCTTTATGTCATCTTTTCTAGTGAAGAATGAGTGGCGGGAAGTCATTAGGTGAGTCTGTCAAAGGAGGGGGGCCTACTCCGTAAACATCCCACACGCTGTGATCATAAATTTTAAAACATGTTTGTAACTGGTTAGGTTTTTATCTTCCAAAGATAATAAAGGTCCATTATGAAGTTGATGCCAAACTGTTAAATGACTCTGAAGTGCTTGTTCAATCTATCAGAAATCCTAGGCCCACTGCTAGACGAATCACAGGTGGATGTCAGAACTTGTATACTCTACACCCCACTTTTGAAAAGGAAGGTTGAGACAGACCCTTAAGCCCTGTTTTCATGGGGAAACCAAGGCTCCTTGGATACAGAGGTCAAGGAGCTAACATTCTCTTATTCTTCTCTAGTTGGCAAAAGTTGACTCCCTTCGGCCCATCTGCACTGCGGTGCAGAGTTAATGCTAAAGCCAGGAGCTCTCTAATTCCTAAAAATAAAATTTTTAAAATGTATAATTGAAAAATTAGAAAAAAAGTAATAGTAACAAAGCCATATCATGATATTCTGTGCTTGAGTGGGTTCACAGCATGAGCCTGAAAGAACTCTTCAGGCTACTCGTGGCGGTACATTTATCAGGCTCTCCAGTAATGAAACTGGCTCGACAAAGCCTGCCTTGAACGCCCCGCCGGGCAGGAGGCTATGGACATGTGCAAGGCGTGTTTTATCTTTTTATAACACCTTGACATTCAGGAGCTCACTTTTTTAAAAAGTCTTAAACAGAATCATTATGCTGGCACGGGGAAAGTTAGCTTTAAGTTAAGGCGTCTGAGGGGTGTTAGTGTGACTTCCTACACTGTCCAGAGACCCGTCGTCCTTCAGGCTGTAAATACAGCGCTGTCAGTTGGGCCGGTGCTGTGTGTCAGCACGTAGCTTGGAATTCCAAAAGAGTGCTTTAAGCCTGAGAGCAGTTTTGTTTGTTTGGTTGGTTGGTTGGTTGGTTTTTTTTTTTTTTTTTTTCCGATATTTTAGAACTTTTAATACAGCTCAGATTAGCTCTTTTACACAATCCAATCAAAACCATCCTGTTTTCAAATATTCAGTCAGGCAAAGAGTAGACACAGGTTTGTTCTTCACTAAGAGCAGCACTAATGATAGTGATTTTTACCCCCTAAGGCCTCCAATCCAAATGTCTAAACACCTTGGAGTCTGGTTTCTCCCAAGCCTTCCTCCTTCTCTGTTTCAGGAGACTCAGATTTCGAGCCTTATCTCTGTTTGGGCCAGAACAGGAAATCACATTCCTCTCTCTTTCTCCAGCTGGACACCTGCCCATAGAGGAGGGGAGGAGGGGGACGGTGGCCACCAACAGCTTCCCTTGTATTGTATCTCTCATCCTGAAAGCTTTCTGGGAATCCATATCTTCTTTTACTGTTTGTCACAAAGGAGCACTCCCTGCTGTGTTGGCCTCCACAACCCAGTCTACAGTCTGCCCTACCCATGTCTCTGCTGACAAACTCCATGAGGGGCACAGAACTGCCTCCTCGCTCTCAATGTGGAATAAACCAAACAAGAAAGATGGGGGGGCTTGTTATTTCATAATGTGGTTGTTTGTGCCCCTTTGTGCTTGCTGCAACTGCAAACACCCCAGCACTGCTTTGTGTTTCCAAGCAGATTTTTTTTTCCTTGTTACTATTGGCAGGAGCTCCACCATGATCTCTCCTGCTCCTCTAAGCCCTGAGTTGGGCCAGAGGATTAGAAGAGATCAACAGGAAAGCTGCTAGCCTAGAACTTTTATAATGAAGCTAAGGCCGTGAAGTCAAATGACATAATATATCAGGAGCAAGAGGACTCGGGGTGTCTAACAGTGGAAATGTCTGGGTTCAAACCCCGGCCTTGTTCGGTTACTGGGTATGTAACCCCGGAAAAGTTAAGTGCTCTGTGTTTCATCTTATTCCCCTGTACAACAGAAAAGTCTAACTGTTCCAGGGTTTGGTGAGCAGTGAATGAGCTCTGTGGTGTGCTTAGCACAACGTCCCTGGCATAGAGGCCAGCACCATGTTGCTGCTTTAGTCCACGAGCGCATATGTCTGAGCATCTGATGCATGCTGGGTGTTTTTATCCTGGAGATGAGCCAGGTGACCATGCTTTTGCTCCCGGGGAGTTTGTGTGCTTTGTTGGGTAGGGAAAATAGACGAATAAGCCAGCATAAAACTAAGGCACCAGGATGATTAGAGATTCCAAAAAGCATGAAGGCCACCTACCTGAAGGCATGGTTGCTGTGTGGTGGCTTCATCTGAGGCCATGCTATAATGTAAGCATCTGAATAGCCGACGCTGCAGCCCAACTCCAGGTTCTTCAGTGTCTCACGCCAAGGTGTGGGGGTCTCAGCAGCCAATCCTTTTTTCTAATGTAAACTTAGTACGCAACTTAGAGAAGCCTTCTAATGACAACCATAGGTTTTTGCTTTCTTTAAAAACTTAATGATAATAATACTTTATAGAGAGCCAAGATCATGTACTCGCATATGAACACACATTTTATTGTTATTTTAAAGCACGTAATCGCCTTTTCGGTTCCCCTTTAATTATTATTTTATCACCTAAGTTCTTGGCTCATTTCCATGTTGGAGATGCATCAGCCTTAGCCTCTGCTTGGGCAGCACTGTGGTGGAGTTGTGCAGCTAGTTTCAGGAGAGGCCTTGAGTTCTGGTCTCATTGACTCAAATCTCATCTTTCGTTCTCAGGGTGGTAGAGAGCAGAAATGGACACAGGCAGGCACTGGCTGAATTGATCTCTGACCACAGGATACCTAATGCCCTTAGCTTCTTCTCTTTCCTGAGCCCGTGAAGCTCGGAGGTATCTCTCCCCTTCCTCATTGAGAAAAGACTTTGTACTCCGTCCAACAGAAACACATCGTATTGCCGCTCATCTCCGAACAGGCTACCTCCAGAACTGCCACTCACACCTTGAAATGGTGGCTTTGTCTACAGAATGACTAAGGTAGCATGAGCACAGAAAGAAGGAGGACTTTCAGGGAAAAAAAAGCTTTTAAGATTTTTTTTTTTTTTTAAAGCAAAGCTTTAAATTACCCTGCCAAATGCAAAGAGACTTGAACTTGCCTTGCAAGGAACTAAGACAGCGGCATGCGTTTGATTCCGCATGTCAGTCTTCCACCTTTGACAGTTAGGTTCATTGTTACTATTATCTTTTAATACATGTCTCCAGTCAGAACATCACCTGATGTAATGGCCTCCAAGGCTCTCAGGGTTCATGGGAGTTGTGTGGAATAATAATGCCTTTGCACAACTGCTAGGGAAATTTTGAAAGGGCAGAACTGACATTACATCTAAATAATATGTGTGTCCTGGTCTCTGCTGCAAAGTTACTCCGTTACTCACCCTGCCCTGCAGATGTGGTGGGGGTGGGGGAGCTGAAGCTTGCACGGCACTGTCCTGTAGCTGCTGCAGGAAGAACTTTCCTGAAGTTACATCACTAGACTGTTAACTCTGATTTGGTAAAGAGCTCTGTCTCCATTTGGTCGTGCCCACCTCACTCATCAACCTGTTTGTGCCAGTTTACAGGCCATCTCACTGAAGTCCCTGCCCCCAGTGGCCACCATTACTGAGTCTAGCTGACTTCCATCCTTCTTTTATCTTTTTCCTTCAGCGGTGTGTAACGTTGTTTACTGCTCTCTTTATTCAGCATGTCTTTTTCAGCTTGGCTTCTATGGCATGGCCTTTTTATTTCCCCTGTGTCTTTAGGGCTTTGTCTCCATTTCTTTGAGGGTCATTCTTTACCTGGTTGTTGGATTGCCCCAAGTCCTTCATCATGTAAAGAAATGGTCTCTCCTTAGATCATTTGGACCATGGCCTGGCTTTAGCTATGTCACGTAACTTACTCCATTCTTCCTAGCCCTTCCTTTTCTCTGAACATGGGGTTTCTAATCCATATTTTCACCTTGACATCCAATGACATGCTCCCAACCAACTACTAATCTCCATTTTAGGCTTGGATCTCCTTCTTTTGAGTTCAGAATCCATGCAAACCAGAAGTCTAGGAAACACTCAGGACAGCTCCTTCTCTCACGGGCCCTCCATTATCAGCGAGACCTGCTGATTTTCAAGCCCAGGTGTTCATAACATTAATCTGCTTCTCACAGTCTCTACCTCTCCATTCCCACCCAAACCACCACCCAGCCTCTCTTCCACTACTACAGAATGCACTCATGAAGCTCCTGCATCCCCTCATTCTCTCCACATCCTTCTGCAAACTGTACTCTTCAAAACACAAGTTCCACTTCCTTGAATATAGGGAAAGTCTTTCTTGTTCTCAGACCTCAAGATCCATCATATTCTGGACCCTATGTCCTGCTGTAGTCTTATTTTAAGTTGTTAATCTTTTGATTTTTACCGATTACCATAGAGTTTGTGTTTCTGTATTTTAAATTATTTTGCCCTAATTGAGGAAATCTGGAAAATTCCATTAAGTAAATCTTATCTCCCCAAAACAACCATGGTTAAATTTCATTTCAAAAATTATTTTAAGGCACAGATAATTAAAATAATTAAACTGAATGTGAATTTCTGTTTTCTGCTTTTACTTAGCATTGAAGTATAAGATTTATATCATATCATTAAGTTTATGTTTTCCCCAGGCTGTCTCATCTCTTACTTATGAATATATCAAACAGTTAACACAAAGTTCTATTAGAGTACAACCACATCCAACATTCAACATTTGCTTCTTTTTTTTGTTGTTGTTTATTTTTTTTTATTATTTTCTTTATTTACATTTCAAATGCTATCCCGAAAGTTTCCTAT
>NC_034594.1:37220418-37224358 GCF_900095145.1 Mus pahari
TCATCCTTCTTGGTTTTCTTCTGTTTTGCATAATGTATCTTGGGTATTCTAAGTTTCTGGGCTAATATCCGCTTATCATTGAGTGCATATCTAGTGACTTCTTTTGTGATTGGGTTACCTCACTCAGGATGATATCCAACATTTGCTTCTTACTTATCTGGCTTTCTTTAGTTTTGTATTTATTCCTTAGTAATTTCATACATGAGTACAATGCATTTAAAGACTGTTAAAGTAATTATGTGTATATATGTGTCTAGGTAGTGTACACACATGTGTGCAGGTGCCCTCAGACCAGCAGAGGGTGTTGGACCCCCTTGAGCTAGAATTAAGGACATTGTAAGCCACCCAGTGTGGGTGCTGGGAACTGAACTCTGGTCCTCTGAAAGTGCCTGAGGCCTCTCCATCCCCAAAGAAAATGAATTCAGAGCATACTTTCTCTTCCAGACTATAGTCCTTTAGTTTCTCCCGTAAGACCACCTACATGCCCCCCCCCACTGCCCAAATTTATGACTTTTTTTTTAACAACCTACTGAGACCAATTAGTCTGCCTGTGAGTGTAAGTTGGCCACTGGATCATAGGCAGCTGAATCTGGGCTGTACCACTGAAGAAAACTGACTCTCCTCTCCTCGGGGGCCGTCAGTTGCCAAGAGAGCCTTAGCCAGAGTGGAGTCCCATCCATAGCTGCGGTGAGCTCCTGAGCACAATGACCTGTTCGGTCCAGAAGGCGTGATCTCTAAGCAGTCGTCCCCATCCTGTGGCTCTTGAAATCTTCCCACCTCTTCTTCCACAGTGCTCCTTGGAGCTGTGATATAACTGTCCCAGTCAGGAGTTAGCTCTCTCCACTGTCACTTGTTCTCTTTCTATAAGCATTGATGAGGATCGCTATGAAAGGAAGCTTCTCTGATTCGGAGGCAGGCCATCTTTATTAGCATATATTAATTATATAAAGTCATGTTTTTATGGCATTTCAATGGTGGTTTTATTTTTCTTAATGGTCTTCTCTCCATGTGGATTCCCTCAGTCTGTCTCTGATTCTATGAACAACACTGTAGTGCTGAACTTCTGTGGGAAACTGTGATTATTTTGAAGGCATTGTAATTATTGGGTTTAGAAAGAATGAGTGACAGAGAGAGTGAGCTTAAGTTCATAATACATTTTTGTTCAGAAAGTTGTGTTAATGCCATTGTTTTTTAAAACCGATTATTTCTTAAGGTAATTTGTAATTCACTTATTATAAATATTTAAGAACATTAAGATCAGATACCTAAGAACTATATTTGGGTATAGTTCTCAATTATATTACCGGACATTATAAAGTGCAGTTGTATTTATTTAAATGCTTTTAAGAGAATGGTAACATGCTTTGAGCGACGCAGACATTAGGAACTTTAAACCTAATTTTATAACTACATTATGCTTTGTTTATCAACTTTTCTGGATAAAACTACTACAGCCATTAAGCACAATTGGACAATGTGCTATATTGGAATATAGTCTTTGGGGTAGACTCTGAAACCATTTTAATGGGTTAAAATGATTATTTGGGGGATGCTATCTTTACTACATTCCTTGAGGTTAGATGTCAATTGTCTGTCTACTTCCTATAGTCTTCATATGAAATCATCAAATAAAACAAAACCCTAAAAACTAGAGAAAAGAGGGTTTTGAAAATTTAAAATTTGATTACATACATGGTTGTTCCTACATTGTGAAAGATCTTATCATGCAAGCCCATGAGTCTGTACTGGCAGCGGTGGGTAAGTGGCTGCACTCGTGTGCAGGTCATACTCATGAAAAAGCACAGTGAGTACTGAGAGGACACTGGGATAAACTGATACCATCACCTTGTAATCCTTACCACAACCTCCTTTTTTTTTTTAATTTTTATACTTAGATAAACTCAGAGTGGTAGATATGACCTAATAATACCAATAATTACATTAAACGTGAGTGGACTAAAAATTCAATTAAAAAGTGGGTAGTGATGGAGTGAATGAGAAAACACAGCTCCACGTGATTCTCGTGAAAGGTAAAGATAGAAGCAGACAAAAGCAGACTGTAGGGAAACCGCACTAAAAAGCAGACTGTAGGCAAACTGCACTAAAAAGCAGACTGTAGGGAAACCGCACTAAAAAGCAGACTGTAGGCAAACCGCACTATCCAGAAAACGAAGTATAGTCAGTGGATATGGCAGCGTTAGCACTGATGGCAATACAAGAAGCGCTGACCGAGCCATTTCATAGTAACACTTAAGTCGGTGTATCAACAAGAGTTCACAATTCTAAACCGAATTACATAGCTTCAAAATCTATGAAGCAGCGTTGATAGAATTTTAAAAAGATACAAATCCATAATTGTAGATTTTAATATGATTTTCTTACTAATTGTTGAGACAAATAGATTAAACATCAGTAAGGATATAAGTTTATTCAATACTATTGACTAACCTGATTCATAGAACCATATACTCAGCATTTCAAGAACATCTGGCATTTTCAACAAAATAGACTAATTAATAGGTCATAAAATAAGTCTCTAGAGATAATTTCAATACTACTATGAGGTATCCGCCAGAGAAGACTACACAGACACAGGTTCGAGCCAATGCAAAGTCTTTATTAGCGGGTTGGGTGTTCAGGGCCTAAGGACAGGCCAGAGCCTTTCTAGAGATGGGCATTTAAACACAAAGAACAAACCTTGGGTTGACACACCTCAGTTAGCAAGAACAGTTAGCCAGAAGCAGAACTACAGAAGCCAAAAAGCAAGGTTAGTACATTTAGGGAGTTTCTTTGGCCTCATTTTGGCAGGCATTCCTGCCTATGAATATGCTGAGTTCCAAGGCCTCAGCGGTTCTTCCATTGTGGCATGAGTTGTGCTAAGATCTGGGGGCCTTATTCTATTATATGCTTTCTGTATTCTATTATGGTAGCCAACATTTGGGAATTGAAAAAATTTTTAATTTTACATACCAAAGCAAAAGAATTCTAAAGTTACCTAGGAATAAATATTCCTAAAATATTGATATTTAAGACCCCCAAACTAAAACAATATTAAGATAATTTTAAAGGCTCCAATAAATGATGTGATATATCATGTTTAAGGATCAGTGAATTCAATAATGATAGTAGACAAGCTTTTCCTCAAATTGATTTATAGATTGAGTACAAATTCAACTAAAATTCTGCCAGATTTTTTTTTATTGAAATACACAAGCTGATTCTTAGATTTATATTGGAATGCAAAGATCTGTGCCAAAATAATCTTTAAGGTAAAATAGAACAAAGCTGGAGGACATACATTATCAAATACTAAGTCTTCTTATCTAGATAAAGTAAGCAAGGAAAGACAAATACATCGGTGGATACAACAGAGCCCAGAAACCAAAGCACATAATCAGTTGATTTCCAAAAGGGATGTGAGGCCCCTTAGGGGAAGATCACCTCAGACCCACTAAGCTCTTTTGTTTTGATTTTAACATTTTCCATTTTACATATTAGAGTCAAGTGCAGAGAGTTGCGCTTACTTTTATTCTATATAAAAGCCAGAGCTAGCACATCAGGGCTAGTAAAATTTACCCCACGTAAAGTGTCTGTTGAGTCTACATAAATCAGACAGCTAAAAGATTCTCGGTAAGTCACATACTGTCTGTATTAAGATCTGCTAAGTATTTTTGGTTAGAAAGCATTCTAGTAATTGTGAAATTGAAACCACAGAAGTTTCTGGGAGATATTGTTAAGGTAAAGACTGGGGCTGGTGTGATGGCTCAGTGGGTAAGAGCACCCGACTGCTCTTCCGAAGGTCTGGAGTTCAAATCCCAGCAACCACACGGTGGCTCACAACCATCCGGCTCACAACCATCCGGCTCACAACCATCCGGCTCACAACCATCCGGCTCACAACCATCCGTAACAAGATCTGACTCCCTCTTCTGGAGTGTCT
>NC_034594.1:37224369-37225840 GCF_900095145.1 Mus pahari
GGGGGGGGGGGACCGAAACAACAAAAAAAAACCTTCCCTAATAATATTCTGTTGCAATGTCTGCCCATCCTTTCTTCCTCTCAAGTTACTTTCAAATGTACACATTTTGTTTGTCTGTCCTTTGGAGTGGGGTCTCACCCTGTAGCCTTGGCTGGTGGCCTGCAACTATGTATATCAGGCTGGCCTTGAACTCATAGAAATCTACCTCCAGGGCTGGTGAGATGGCTCAGTGGGTAAGAGTACCCGACTGCTCTTCCAAAGGTGCAGAGTTCAAATCCCAGCAACTACATGGTGGCTCACAACCTCCTTAACGAGATCTGACTCCCTCTTCTGGAGTGTCTGAAGACAGCTACAGTGTACTTACATATAATAAATAAATAAATCTTTAAAAAAAAAAAAAAAAAAAAGGTAAAGACCTAGAAAAGAATTAAATAAAAATATGTATAGCTTTTATTGAAATCTGAACAAATTGGCTCTTTCCAGAAATAACATTTCTTTCCAAGATGTCACAAATGTGGGCCAAGTCCTCATGGAATATTAATGGCATAGAGACTAGGTACCTATCAGACTATGTACACTATCGTTGGAATGGCCCTAGCTACACAAAGCACTGAAGTAATGATGGCTCACTGATATACAGTTCCACTCACTCATTCAGTGTTTGTCATGTAGCAGTACATAGCAAGCATGTGATGATAGGCAAGATATGTACCACTCTGTCACCTCTTTCACGTATACAAAGTGCAGCCGGCAATAACTGCCCTCTCATACGAGCAGTGACCGAGCCCTGGAGACCACCCATCTCCATCTTACAGCTTTATATTAGTGTTAGCTAATAGAAGTAAATGCAAACACATGTAATTTTATAATTTCTAATAGCCACATTAAAAAGCATAAGTTTGATTTCAGTTGGGTAATATACCTAAATCTGTGTATATAAAATATGATCATTTCAACAGGTGATGAAAATTTATTTACTTTTTGCTATGCTGAAGATCCAATGTAGGGCTCTTGCATATTCCAGGCAAGTACTATGCCACTCGGCTATACCTTCCAGTCTCAATATTTAAAGATCTTTTTATTTTTAAAGCATTATGCCAAGCCTACAAAAAAATTAGTGTATGTTTCACATAGCACTTCTTGCCTCGATTTGAATAAGCCACATGTTAGCTAATCAGCAGCCACACATGGGGAGTGGTCACCTTCCTGACAGTGTGCCATGTGTAAACCAATTCCAGGCAGCTCTAGGCTGTTGAGCTTTAAAGCTGAACCCCAGTAAGGAGAAGTCATAGCGTGCCTGATGCTAAAGGAGAATCAGCATACCTAGGAAATAACTCTCATGATTGTGTTCCTAGAAGTCCAGGACTTGTGGTCAAAATGAATGCCATTCTGGGCTGGTGAGATGGCTCAGTGGGTAAGAGCACCCAACTGCTCTTCCAAAGGTCCAGAGTTCAAATCCCAGCAACCACAT
>NC_034594.1:37225851-37229954 GCF_900095145.1 Mus pahari
AAAAAAAAAAAAAAAAAAAAAAAGAATGCCATTCTGTTATGGCTGTATAACTGCTGAGAATCCCAGAGTGTCATCATATTCAGAGCCAAATCTTCCCAGCTAGTGTGAAAATATATGCAAGTGGCCTTTGAGAATTGTAAATACTCCCCGTGTTCAATGATTCTTCCAATAATGATTTTTTTCAGAAGGCAAAAATATTGCTATTCAAATTTCTCAATAAATATTTGTGAGATGAGTAGTGGAATGAATCAGTAGCTCACACATTATTCTCTGACATGCAGACAAAATATTTTTAGCTCCCAGGTTAATGAGCTCATGTTTATATACATGCTTGTCTCCTGCTTAAAATTCATTTGTATCCTAACTGAATAATTTTCTGTTCTTCTACCTAAGGTCATTATTTCCATTAGGCTATCCATCCCCATATTTTCAAGGCTGCAACTAATTTACTATGCCATGCTGAATTTATAATTCTGTTTATAATCGCTCATCAAGACTGAATTTCACCTGTGATTTAGGAAGGGAATGAGTTGGAACCAGTTTGGATTTAGTCATTGTTTCAACACAGGTGTTTTATAAATTCATCATCAGGTGGGTCTGCCATCTCCACCCCACCACAGCCACCTGGGATGCAGAGCGCTGGGCCCACTGCTGGCTCAGAATCCTGGGAGATGCCTCTCAGGCACTTGGTACCAAACGAGAGTCATTTCACACGTAAATCTGGCAACCACGTTCATCCATACAGTAAAGTTCCACATTAGTGTGACTGATGATGAAACTACACATTATCATTTCAATCAGTTTCATTACGGGAAGAGATGTTATTTACAGTGTGTATTTACATGTTCACTGCCATTTCGGGACACTTCACTGTATACTGTAATTTTCCTTTCAGTAAAGTTTCTTTGTTCAGGAAAGCTCCTTGACATAATAGGTTGTGAATGATGGATTCTACTAGAGTCAAATTATATTTATCATAAATGAGCTAATGTCTAAAATCAAATTGTCTAGGACCCAGACTGCATTCTCTCACACTTTCCCTTGGTCTCTGTAATGTTTGTGACAGTGTCGGGAAAGGTGTGGCCTGTTTCTTTTTCTTTCCTATGAAATCATTTTAAGTGTACTTTAACTCAATCATAGTTCCGCAGAAGGCTATTGAACCAGACACAAGTACTGGATCTTAGAAAGTGAATCTGACTGAGTGTCTGCCCTCTAGGAGGTCGCCTCTGCAGCCAGGCAGTGGTGAGAGACAGGCACAGAAGCCTGTGTTAAATGTAATCTATGATGGCAGCCAGGAGCAGAGAAAAGTGGCAGGGTGGGTGGGTAACTGCCTGAGAAGGGAGGGCGAGGCCGGGCTTCATGGAGAAGCTTGGACTCTGTATACACATGAGCCACAGCCAGGTGGAAAGGTAAGACCATTCTCACGAGGCTGTCCAGGATGCAGGGAAGCTCGGAATTTGGGGTCTTCTAAACCAAAATGCATTCTTTCTACTAAACACAGCTCTCTCCATGAGCCTGGTCTTCAGAAGCTCACAGGCCACCATTTCTTTTCCGTACTAGACTTCCCTGTGGTGAACTCTAAAGAGAGGTCCATTTCCTCCTCAGGCCCTTAGATGCCATTTAGTTCACACCAGCAATAACTACATAGGCACCCACCTTTCAACGATGCCAAAAGCAACATGCTGCTAATTTAGTGCCGCATCTATTAAAGCTCTAGAGAGAATCTGATGCTTGGGTTTTAAATATAGTTGAGATATTACCATGATGTTTCCTGATTTAATCCCCCCATAAATTAGATGAAATGATTATAGTACCTGTTGTTACTTCATTCTTGCCCCATCTCCAATCACTCTCCTGCCTTCATTAATTCAGGATGAAATATCACAAAGCATACATGGAGATGGGGGGAGGGCTACATTTTATGGCTTCACTATGAACTCATATTGAAAGATGCCCAAGGTTTTACTGGAATAGGAGGAAAAGAGGAGATGGGGGAATCACACTCGTCGCTTGCAAGTTGTTAATAACGTTGCCGGATAGTAACAAGTGAGGAAGTAGGGCTCAGAGATATTAAATAGCTTGTCCATCTCTCTCTGCAGGCAGTTGCCAGAGCCCATACACAAACGCAGGTCTTCTGACTCTAAATGCAAGGCCCTTTCTGGTGTCACCACAACTCTTCTGGGAATTTTACTAAAGCAGTCCCTTCAGTGTTTTGTGGTGAAAGGCATTATTGCTAGCCTCTAAATAAAACCAGAAATAATCTTGCCATTCATGCTCCATCACTTTGCCATCAGTGTTTTCTTTATCACAGCCATTATTTGGTGTTCTCTTACAGAAGGCAGCAGACTGCTGCAGCAGAAAATGTCCTTAGATGGGAACCCCAGAGCGATTCATGGACCATCAGAGAAGTCAGATAGCCTCCAGTGGTCAGCTGGGCAGCCTTGTAACCCAAGCAAGCCTAAGGCAAAAACATCTCCTGTTAAGTCCAATGCCCCTGCAGCTCATCTTGAAATAAAACCGGATGAGCTGGCAAAGAAAAGAGGTAAAGTGGTTTCTTTTGCGCAAATGATTCAACATATTCTGCACACACATAAAAATGCCAGGGTGGCAGAACTTTCTAGAAAAAAAAAAATACTGCTTAACAAAGAGAGTCATACGTGCAATTGAATTTCTTTTTTTCTTTCCCTGCAATCCACTTAGATGGAAAATGGAAGGCAGATGTAATCCTTCCCATGTCAAAGGTCTTGGAGTATCAAAGGTGGAATCGCCTCCCCTTCTCTGCTCCTCTGTGGATGGATGCGTGTTTGCCTACCTCAGTCACTTACAAAGCAACTGTTAGAACAGGACAGAGCAGAGCCTCCCAGGCATATGAAACCCAGGCCTGTTCTGGTAAAGATGAAACTTTGGCCTGATAGACCTTCCTTGAGATACGGCCTTGCCTATGTGAACAAACATCTGTATTAGAACTTTCAGGCAATCTACCACTGAACAGCTTTTCCATTTGACACACTAGATTTTTATTGTTCAAACCTTGGTGTCTTTGAATGCTAACTAGCCTTACCAATGAAAAGGCCAAATCACTTCTTTTCTGATTCCAAGACTAAATAATACCTGATTCAGCCTCAGTTGTACTCGATTTCCTTGGCTTTGCTTTGACACACTCATTTCATTTCCTTGAGGGAGATTTCTTTCTTTTAAGAAACGTGTTCTTGTTGAGATAAGGATGGTCTGTCTACCGTGCAGGCTCTCTGCCTTGTTGAGAGTTAGAGGAGACCAGGAGAGATGGCCACCCGGAGAGCTGCTTTAATGCTGTGGCTGGAATTCCAGGCCTGGCTCAGGATGTTGGACGGGAGCCAGTATACCTGGCACTCACAGCCCATCCTCTCTAGCCCATTGGTCCCTTGCTATGTCATTTTCCTGCTCCAAAATCTCTGCTGGCTTTGAACCACGTGCAGTGGTGTTAACAGAGGGAGCCAGCAGCACAAATGGCCTTTATATTGGAAGAGGCTTCAGTTTATGACAGAACATAATGAGCAGAGGCTCTTTCTGAAGAGCAAAAGGACAGGTGTGCCGTATGTGGCACAGCCAGAGTCCCCATCCCCACCCCTGTGAAGATGCATCATTGCCGGGGGGCGGGGGGGGCAGTCTAAACGACCCATCCCCTCTTAACAGTGTTTCTCCACTAGAAAACAAAAGCCAGCTAGGTCCGTTTGGGGTGAGTTGCTTGCTTTGTTTTATTTATCTCATAAATAAAAGATAGAATGGTCATGCTAACATTTTTTTTTCCTGACATCGATTTTTAGGCCCAAATATTGAGAAATCGGTGAAGGATCTGCAGCGCTGCACTGTTTCTCTCACGAGATACCGCGTCATGATCAAGGAAGAAGTGGACAGTTCCGTGAAGAAGATCAAAGCAGCGTTTGCTGAGCTACACAACTGGTGAGCGCTTTGACCCACAAAGTCTGGGCTCTCCCTACCCTCTGTAAGAAAGACATCAGATGGGGAAAGTTGTTTACTTAATACATAAACATCACACAGAGCAATGCGCTCTCTCTCTCTCTCTCTCTCTCTCTCTCTCTCTCTCTCTCTCTCTCTCTCTCTCT
>NC_034594.1:37230244-37232495 GCF_900095145.1 Mus pahari
AAAAAAAAAAAAACAGAATAAATCCTGAACAAAGGAGAGAAGAGAAACCTTAAATGGTGCCGGCACCCATGAAAAGCTAGTGACATGAAAGCTAGCTTAAAAATACAAAACACTACCATCATTATCATTAAATTTCCCTGGCAAAAAGAAATATCCAGTGACTTTAGTGATAATGCTCTGTTCTTGATGTAAGTGAGGTGGCTGTGGTGACTATGACAAAAGTGGCCCAAGGAAAGAAGGGTCCGTTTGGGCTCACAGAGGGTCCAGTCCATCCCAGCAGGGGCTTGGGACTACAGCAACAGAGCTCGAAGCAGCTGGCACCTTGAGTTCATATTGAAGAGCAGAGTCGATGAGGGGATGTGGGCCGCTGCCCGGTTTGCCTGCTCCTTTTTACTCAGAGTGGATCCAGGCCCCTGACTGAGATAAAGTGGGTCTTCCCACCTCAGTTCTTCTAGGCTACATAATCTCTGACAGGAATGCCTGAAGCTTGTCTCCTCAGCCATTCTCGGTGCCGACCTGTCAGCTTGGCAGTGATGGGTGTTTGTGATCACAGAGGTGCTCTCATTACTGCCCAGCTCACTTCCCTTCACAGAGTACCAAGTACACCTGTTGTCCTTCTTCAAACAAAGGAGCAGTGCCCTGACATGGTTTAGGCGGTGCTTTTCCCTCCCTGTTGGCTTTAGTGAAAAACATTTATCTGAGCCCTGGACATTTTCTGATGTACAGAATTAAGGTGAAATATTTATTACTATATAGTTATTATAATGGGAAAAATGTTCTTTGTGTCACTTAAGACTCTTTCAGTTCTGAATGAAAAACACCATACTAAATACAAAAGAGATTTTCATAGCTGAAATATGTAAGTATTCCAAAATATTCACTCAGGCAAATCTCCTTCTAACTCAAACTGTATTATCACATTTTCAGGATCCAGTCTCTCACCTGCCTCCTACTTCCCTCTTCCGTCCCTCTCTTTCTTTTTCAGTGTCTCCTCAGTTTTGCTTATTTTATACTTCATTCTTAGGCAGGCACTTCTGTGACAACCGATGCCCTCTTCTTGACTTCTCCTACGCCTTAGCCCTCTGATGGTTAGGCAGTCGTTCCAGGGGAAAAAAAATTGCAAGGACTAATTTTCCTTGGCTCGGTGTGGTCACATGTAAATCTTTGTAACGATCACTATGGCAAAAGGAGTGTCTTCCCACTCTCTGTTCAATGTCAAATGCTTCCCACAGAGTGGACAGTGGGGTGAGTCCCAACTCAGCCCCATAAGCTGAGACTTGAAGAGTCAGTTATCCAGGCCAAAACCGAGGTGCTCACTCCAGAAGCAACTGCCCAACCACAGGACCCAGGTTTGTGGCAGTTGTTGCCAGTGTCTCCTTGACGTCTCCTGACACTAGAATGAGACCACATTTTCTGCATATTTTTCCGTTCCCCCGTCCTTGCTTTGACACTGATGTGCTTTTGAACAGAAACTGTGCCGTTGTAAAAACTAAGGATTAGCTTCACACTGACTTAATCTAAAATTCATGAATTTTAAGCCATCTGCTACCTACAAGATCCCAAGGGTGCAGAAGACACCAGGTACTTGACAGGAAACTGCCTCCTTCAGTCACCACTCAGTCCCTTACAGGTCCTCTGAGGTGAGCATGTGACCTTCTTACCTTCACCCAGACCTGGCATCCCTGGGGCTTTCCTCTTGGCCAAACTGTAGCTAAATCGTTCATAGTAACTAACTCCTAGGACACATGTGAGAACCTAAAACAGAAAAAGATGTTGTACTATTGAAGATGAGAATTCTTAGTAATTTCTAGTCATGACTTTTCTAGTCTCTCCTTAAGTCAATTGTCCTGTTACTTGTAAGTATATCCAACAGATGCCTAGAGCCAGGGGCAACAGACTTTACCTGGAAAGGGCCAGCTATAAATCTGTTAAGCTTTGAAGGCACATGGTCACTCAGCTCTGCCTGTGTACCTAAAAACAGCCTCAGGCAATGCATAAAGACAGCAGAGCAAGAGTGGCTCCTGGCTGTCTGCATTCGCCAGCCCTGCTCTCTAAGGATTGGGTCTCCATTGGAGAGCTCTGTGCCCCATTCATCTGGGCGGCCTTGTAAAGTAAGCGCTTCCTCCGATGGATGGCCCCTTGTGATACCTTCCATCCAGTGACCCAAGCACTAGCTGACCAAATGTGGCAGTGACCTCAAACCACCCCTCTTCCAGCTGCTCAACCTGCTTTTTTTTTTTTTTTTTTTTTT
>NC_034594.1:37232660-37236714 GCF_900095145.1 Mus pahari
GTAGACCAGGCTGGCCTCGAACTCAGAAATCTGCCTGCCTCTGCCTCCCGAGTGCTGGGATTAAAGGCGTGTGCCACCACGCCCGGTTCAACCTGCTTTTTATTTACTTAATGTTGAGTATAAGAAAACAACGCATGGCTCTCAAGGCATCTGGAAATTTACAACAGGTTCTTTGAGCTTTTTACTCCTCATGAACAGTGAACGTGTAGACAAGGAAAGCCAGTGCCCACAAACGTCGTGTGCGATGTCTCTGCCGCCTACGGATGTTGTGTGGGATGTCTCCGCCGCATGTCCCCCTTGCACTTGAACCTCTTGGTAGAAGATGAATTCCGCATGAGCCTTACCAGGCTCAAAAGTTACCCACAAGACAGAAAGGGCAGTTTTCTTCCAAACCAAGGAAGAAAGTGTTTGCTTCAACCCTTTGCTATATGTGGCAGCTACCAAGTAAACTCCAGCACTTCTTTTCTGACCAAACCCTTAATAAGGAGTATCCCACAACAATTGTGTACTGGTTTAAAAATGAAACCAACTTACCGTTTTAAACAGAACTGTTTATGTACATTTCCACCAAGAGGAAAACTTTGCCTCTACTCCAGATAATCCTTCAGCCCAGCCAATGTGGTGATGAACTTAAACAAAGTTTTGCTCTTGTTTCCTAAAGTGTGGATTTTAGGAATTGCATGACTCATGAAAAATATCAGGCTACAAAAGACTTGTTTAAAAGAAGTTTGCCTACTGATGGTGAAATCATATACCATAGGCAATAGAGGGAGTTGTGTGCCTAACACCATCAATGGCAAACCTTGCGCTCAACCACAGGAGGTTGTAGGTGTGGGAAACATGGGCCAGGTCCTCTGCTTTTCTGAAAACATTGCTCATTCTAAAGCAGTGATTAACTCCTGTGACGCTCTGTGGCATGAATCTGTGAGTCCCACTCCTAAGTCTTCTCTCTGGTCCTTACTGTGGATCACCCAGTTCTAGCTTCCAAGTACTCTGGAGATGGCATTGTGTGCCCTCTAAAAATAAATAGAACCCCTCTCATGTAAAACATTAAGAAAACATTCACTTTTCCACTTTCCACCACAGTGCCAACATAAGGACCTGAGTTCTGTTTGACTACATTCCACCAAAAATCTTGATGAGGTTCATGGGAAATGTGATTTTAAGAAGCTAGGAGAAAATGGTTGCTGTACATCCTCCAGACTGAACTAAGAACACACCAGGGCCAAATGAGCTGGGTACTTATCCTTCCCAAGCAGGCTGTGAGGAACAGTTGCTCAATACAGTTACTGAAGAATACCACTAAGTAGCTAAAATATAACACTGGTGTTTCACCAAGACATGGTCACATGTGGCTGACTGGTCATAGGTAGGGCACTATCATCTTCTCAGAAAGAATTAGGGATCTAAGCGAGTAATCAAGATGGCACAATCCTCTCCCACTACATCTGAACAGAAGATAAACTTGGCAACAAGAACATAAAAAGTCACATCAGGAACTAACATGAAACAGCTGGCTTCTCTTCTATACAATTGGCCTCCTACCACAGCTGGAAAATATTCATTCTTTGCGACCATAGCTGCCAGATTTAATTGCTTTGTGTGCAGACTAGTCTAGTTCTCATCACAGACCCAGTGTATGCGTGTCCAAGTTGATTATGAAGGCTTAAAATGAGCAATAAAACATGAAATTGAAAAAACATTGAGGAAGTATAATAATACTCAATATTTTTGCCATATGCTGGGAGAGAAAGTATCCCAAAATAGAGCTATAAAAATCCTGTTAGGTGCTATTGTCAATTTAACATCTAATTAAGAGCACTCTTAAGGAAGATGGAAGCTGGTCAGGAGCCAGCAAAGTAGTGTGTGTGCTAGTCAGGGTGGGTGGGGGTGCTAATGAGGTTGTAGAGATTGAGGCATGGAAGGAGTAATCATTTTGAGCTGTTTTGTTCTAACTTTTAAAAAAGGGGCAGTCAGAGCACATGCTTTGTAGCAAGCACTGGCCCTATGCCTCCTTACCTTTTGGTTTGGTTTGGTTTTCTGAAGTAGAACTGTATTCATTACCTTTCTCTTTGCTGTGGCCAAATAGCACTAGAAGCTGTTTAAGGAATGACTCCTTTGTTTTGCCTCCTGTCATAGTGGGAGAGGCACAGTGGGAAGCCCTCAGAGCATCTGGTGAGGTTACCCGTGCAGCCAGGAAGCAAAGAGCTGACCTAAGTAGGTTAGGTTGTAAAACTTAAGACCCGCCCCCCCCCCATGACCCACTTCCTCCCACAAAGCTCCACCTCCACACATTTTCACAACCTCCCAAAATGGTGCCACCAGGGGAGAACCAAGGGTTCAGACTTGTGATCCTGTGAAGACCTTTCATGTTCAAACCACAGCAGGGGCTGGGTCTAGCCCAGGCTAAACCTGGAGGTGAAATGTGAGTCTCAGCCCTTGACTACTTCCCCTTTCTCTGTGACCTTCAGTTCATTTCTTCCTCCTTCATATCTTTTCCTTCCTCACAGCAGGGCCCCTCCTGTGGCTTCCATCTGGTCAGAGATCCATCCTCACTGTGGCACTCTGCTTGAGCAGTTACCATGGTGTCCTCAGATCCCTTTTCTTCTTTGTATTCATTGACTCTGGTCTCTCATGGTTCATGACCTCATCCTCATTGTGAAGATGTGTTCCACACTCAAAGTGACATACTTGAACATGTCGAATGCTCTCTAGAGATTCTGTACCTTAATCAAAAGATGACTTGTAGTGTGAGATCCCCAAGTTGAAGGACTAGCTATTTTAAGATTAAACTTATCTTTTACCTCAAACACCTGAAATCCCCCTTACCTGCCGCTGAAGCCTTGGTGGTAGTGAAGGAAAGCCTTTCTGCATACACGATCACGCTGGTCGTCAGGGTGGCCACACACCAGCCAGATTCCATCTCTTTGACACCTTAAATGCTACATTCTTCTCTGGGATGTGAGCTCGGGGAGATCTCCTAACAGGAAGTAGCTGGAGAGGTTTGTGTATTGGAACCACCTAGTGACAGTTGGCCCCTTATTCCCGGGATCACCTTGGATGCCCGGATAGCATAAAATTATAGCAGTGTACATTCTCTGAGCTTGAAGCCAAGCAAGACCACTTTCCTGCTTCAGGAGGTTCACCGTGCAGCACAGTTCTCCTCTTTTGGTTGGTGACCAACCCTCCCTGTCACCGTGTGCACACACTCATCCTTTCTTGACACCTTTGTGCTATTCTTCTGCAGTGCCTAGAAGTGCACACAATGCTGAGATTCTGGGTTTTCTGTGCTCTTTGGGTCTCTCATTGTTCTCTTTGTAAATAACTTAGTATCTACTGAGAAACAGTATCTGTGAATTAATATTTGCTTCTATACCGAACTCTTGTGTATGGAAACTATAGTTTAAACACCCTTGCAGCTTCTTGACCATCCCTTACAAAGGCATCACATCAAACTTACTCCTGTGGTCCCAGAAATCTACTTCATTTGGTTGGTCATTGGTCGGTTGGTTGGTTGGTTGGTTGGTTGGTCCATTGGTCTGTTCGTTGGTTGGTTGGTCCATTGGTCTGTTGGTTGGTTGGTTGGTTGGTTGGTTGGTTGGTTGGAGGTGGTATTTTAATTTACAACTTGATTTTAAAGAACTTAAAATCCATCACACACTAAAATTAGCAGACCCAAAGTTTGTACATCTCAGTGAATCTCTACACAGTCAGGCTAGCCATCCTGAAGAAGTTGTGGAACTTCACATTGTATTTTACACTCTCAGTACTGATTGTATTTAAATAGATTTATCCACCATGAGACAGTCCCGACCGAGTTAGAACTAGAAACATGCTCAGCTCTCTACCTCCTTCATGACTCTGGTGTCGATTACCTCTCCACAGTCCTCCCTCCTCATGTACTTTGCACACTTTAATGTTTCCCTTTCTTCTGTTATATTTTAATTTACATGTTATACTGTACTCACATGTTATACTGAATCGACATGCTATACTGTATCCACATATTCTACTGAATCTACATGGTATACTGTACCCACATTCTATACTGAAT